>NC_056718.1:16294523-16894523 GCF_018831695.1 Puntigrus tetrazona
CGTGATGATGCTAGGGTGGGATTAGCTCTATAATCTCCCAGCGCATCTCAGACTTGGGATGAATTTCTGCTTCATCCCGCAGATAATCCCACGTTCCCTAATCTGCAGCAGTTACGCCTTGCTAATGAATTTGATTTGATCCTGGGCACACATGCTAGTGTTCATTGACCCAAGGTCCCCCTACTGGTTGGGTGAATGAACAGCCCTATGAGCTAAAATGACGCTGGGCATTTTGCCCAGTTTGCTTTGTTGATTAAGTTTCCATTATGTCTGCACTTCCATAAAGTTGCAACGCTTGCAGTATTCCTCTTTGGTTTGGCTTTTAAAGCACTGGATTTGTATTAAACACCACCCACGTCCCACTCCCGCTATTTATATCCTGCGTTAAGTTATTCCTGCTTTTCCAATTTTGCAGTGAAGTTTTGGTTTGCTGGGGGCTAGCTGAGTTTAATGAGAAAGTGGAACAGAAATCAATGAAGGGGATAGGCTCATCAAGACTGAAAAAATTCATCACAAAAATTGACTCAAATCTTATTCGAGTCATCCAGCTTCAGGAGTAGTTAGATTAGTTGTTAACTGAAGTGAAGCAGTTTCATTAAGTGGCAGCTCTGTCAATAGAGTTTCCTTTAAATAACGGTTTCAAACACATGCAAAAAAAAAAAAAACGGCAAACTACTTTTTTGTTTGTACTAAATGAACTGATGTTCTCCTGCCTACTGCTAACTAATATAAGCTTTAGCTAATGTTTACATTTTTTTTCTTTTGGTTTAGGGATGCACAATTTTAAAATGATCGAATTCAGAATATTAAAATTCTACACTGCCAAACACTAAAAATTAAAACCAATTGTTTTGAATGCTGATGTGAATTTAGGCATCACAGTATTATAATGTACAGTACTGGTAAAAAAAAAAAAAAAAAAAAAGACATTTAATTTTTTTGCTAATTTATATTTTTAAAGATTAACTAAGTATTAACCTCGAGATATTGTGCATCCCTTCTTTGGCTTTCATTGCTTTATTTCTCCTTTACACTTTTTTTTGGTCCTTGTTACAGTACAATCATGTATTAATTAAGTACATGTATTTACTTGCTATTATATTAACAATTATGCATAATTACATGTAAGTATGTTAACCTGTAACAAGGACACCTTAAAATGAAGTTTTGCCTACATTACATTACTTCATCTTTATCTCCAGGTCGAAGCGGAAAGTCCTGGGGCGCAAGGAATCCGAAGAAGAGCGTTCACGAGGTCCTTTATCCCCACCGGTCACCCCTACAGGAACTCCCCCCGGCTTGACTTCCTCTCTGCCACGACAAACAGGCTCCATCCAGCGCAACCTGCGCAAATCCGCAACGAGCAGCGACACCTTCAAGGCCCTGCTGCTGAAGAAAGGCAGTCGCTCGGAGACCAGCTTCCGCATGTCTGCTGCAGAGATGCTGCGCAGCACCGACCCACGCTTTCAGAGGACTCGCTCTCTCGACTCCTCGTTCGATCCGGCGTCTCCAACGGGCGAGAGCCCCTGCTCTTCACCGGGCCGGAACAAGAGGACACCCGAGGACTGGACACGCAATGAGGGAATGTTCTCAATGTCCCCGTCGTTAATCGGTCCAAAGTACGGCCGATCTCGCACGCCGCCCTCTGCCGCCAGCAGCAAATACAACGCCCGCAGCCGGATCCTCAGCAGCCCAATGACTGTTATTTGCGAGAGGGATGGGGAACTCACCGACTGTGAAGACCCGTGCCCTGTTCCTCCATCCGACATGCCCCTTCCCATCTCTCAGGACTCCAACAGCACTTTATGTGAGCAGAGCAGCAGTTAGGATACCAGGTGGCTCCTTGGCAAAGACAGAACGTCTTCTAGGCACCAGAGACTGACCAGGAGAGGCTGGACTCCGGGTCTCGCCGCTCCCGCTAATCCAGGCAGCCTGATGTTGTAGTGTGGGCTAAGACTTGTGGATCTAAGGTAGATCAAGCAGTCGGCTCAAGCAGTAGAAGAGATACTGCTGTATCTGTAGCTCTTCAAAAAAAAAAAAAAAAAAAAAAGCAACCAATCTAATCTAATCTGACCTTTTTTTGGAGAGAACTTCGCTTTCAGTGGCAATACTAGACTCATCTTTCCAAAGCTTAGCAATTACTTCTTTTATGTCGTTCAGCTTTTTATTTCCATTCTTAAGCAGTAACAGTCAGATTTGTGTGGGTTTTTTTTTTTTTTAATTTGGTGAAGCAGTTAACGGAAGTTGTAATGAAGGAATTACTATGTTGACTACTTGTTTTGGCTGTAGCAGTTCAGGTTGATGGATATTTTGTGGTGCGTCACATCTCGAACTTCACCGAGGCAGCTCTGTCAGCGCCTTACCGCTTCAGTACACCGGTCTTTAAAGACCAAGATAAGCAGCACACCGACCCGATTCCTAAAAGAGGGTATCTTTCCATACTGTTCGGACCAAAGGAAGTGTCTGGAATGGAAAAGGAATTGGGATTTGGGAGTAACGACAGCTTGTTTGTGGGGTTTTGGTGTGTAGGTTTGCACTGTGTCGTCTTTTATTTGTCATTTAAAAAGCATTGTGTCTGTGTTGGTTATTTTAAAAAAAGTTAATTCTGACATCTTACTTGAAACAAATGACCGGTTTACTTGTAATTGTTTTGGTTACCAAAGAGCCGAACGGGACACTCTTAACTTGCTGAAATGAGTTGAACATCTAGCGAAAGTAACCGCTTCATTACTAATCCTCCTGTTTACCTGTCAAGCGTTTTCTTTTCTTGTGCAGTTTTATAATGTTTTTTATGTAAATACCTACAGAAATGTTAAGTAACACCTGATCTTATTTTCAAAGAATTTGTACATTTTAGAAACTTTGCTAGGAGTGGCTTCCTTTTGTAGAGTATTTATTTTAGAATAGCCAGAATGTGGTTTTGATATACTGTATCTGGAGGTGGGCTTTTTGAGAGGGAGGTGAATGAGGTGTGATTAGACAGGACCTCCTACTGATTTGTGGTCTTTAAATTCAGATGCACAGATCACAGAGCTTCTATTTTGTTCCTTCACCTATTCTACCGCGGATCAGAAAAAGAGAACGATGGTTAAGAGGAAGCAAGCTGCTAACCCTCTAGAGTATGTCTCTGTAATAAAATGGTGATATTTAAAAACTGCCCATCTGTCTTGTCTGTGTCTTTGATTCACTGCCACCTGTCAACCGCCAGCCCAAACCACAATCTCATTAGCACCGTCACCATAACACCCACAGCCGTACATCAACTCCAGAGGCTCTGCGGGATCATCAACTCCACTTTCTGTCCTACTGACCGTCATTTAAAGCTCAATACAGAGTCTTCAGAGGTTCTATTACGACAAATTGTGAATCCTTGTTTATGATTCGGCTGCAATAGAGAGATAAAAGGAAGCCTTTTGTTTCTCCACATGCACGTCTTCTTTTGTGCTGAGCTTGTGAACATGATATTCAGGAAAACATTATCTCAAAAATAAACCTGATGACGGTGCATAGTGTGTTTGGCCTTGTAGGATCTCTCTAGCACCTGAGGTTATGTCCTCAGAAGGTTTTTTTTTTTTTCTCTTTATCTTTTAGTAGTTTGAAATGACCAAAATGAAAACAAAATTCATATTGTTTCTATCATAAATATATATATATATATATATATATATATATATATATATATATATATACATATACATATATTAGCTGTCAAATGATTAATCACATCCCAGAGGTGTTCAAATGTTTACATGTTTTTATATTCTCGTTTATAAATATTTAATATATATTTTTCCTTCATTTCCTTTTCCTATACAGGGAGTGCAGAATTATTAGGCAAATGAGTATTTTGACCACATCATCCTCTTTATGCATGTTGTCCTACTTCAAGCTGTATAGGCTCGAAAGCCTACTACCAATTAAGCATATTAGGTGATGTGCATCTCAGTAATGAGAAGGGGTGTGGTCTAATGACATCAACACCCTATATCAGGTGTGCATAATTATTAGGCAACTTTCTTTCCTTTGGCAAAATGGGTCAAAAGGACTTGACAGGCTCAGAAAAGTCAAAAATAGTGAGATATCTTGCAGAGGGATGCAGCACTCTTAAAATTGCCAAGCTTCTGAAGCGTGCTCATCGAACAATCAAGCGTTTCATTCAAAATAGTCAACAGGGTCGCAAGAAGCGTGTGGAAAAACCAAGGCGCAAAATAACTGCCCGTGAACTGAGAAAAGTCAAGCATGCAGCTGCCAAGATTCCACTTGCCACCAGTTTTGCCATATTTCAGAGCTGCAACATCACTGGAGTGCCCAAAAGCACAAGGTGTGCAATACTCAGAGACATGGCTAAGTTGAGAAAGGCTGAAAAACGACCGCCACTGAACAAGACACACAAGCTGAAACGTCAAGACTGGGCCAAGAAATATCTCAAGACTGATTTTTCTAAGGTTTTATGGACTGATGAAATGAGAGTGAGTCTTGATGGGCCAGATGGATGGGCCCGTGGCTGGATCGGTAAAGGGCAGAGAGCTCCAGTCCGACTCAGAAAATTAATAATAATAATTTTGAAAATTAATAATAAAATTAATCCTCAAAAATACTACTTGCCTAATAATTCTGCACTCCCTGTATATAAATGTGTTTGTATTAATATATACATAATAAATGGACACAGTATACTGATGATACAAGAACAAAATTGAATGGTGATATAAAATACATTCATTCATATTAGCAGAGCCAAACGACAACCTCCTTTTGCAAGATGCATTCAGTTTTATTTTTTTACCACTAGATGGACGAGTTTAAAAATCTGTACAAGTTATTTTAAGACCAAAATACAAATTCAAGTTAATGCAACGTTACTGTTCCCTTAAACGATTAGATGCAATATTCAGTGCGATATAAATAGTTCAAAACACAGACAACATATTTAACGACATTTAAAAAAAGTTAAATTCATGCAGTACTTGATCCTAAGTGCTTTGAGACTTTATCAGTGAGATTTAGGAAATGTGTCAGTCTGACAGCCAATTAGAAGTTATTTCAACCTTTTCGGTACCTAAAAAAATTGCTGTAAAATATTTGGTCAATTAGTACAGTGTTCAATTTCTCATATAAAAGCATTCAGGCACTTGTGGTACACAGTAAACAAAGCATCTGCACAATGACTATAGTTAGGTTCAAACACACAAGTTGACGTTGCGTGACTGTTTGATCGTCAGGACTTTTATTCGTCTTCTTTGATCAGCCACACCTCGTTCCTGCGGTTGGTCAGTTTGAAGGGGCTGTCATACCCCGCTCTGTAGAAAGGAGCCTCCTTGAATTTCATCCCATCCCTCTTAAGGCTCTCTATCAGTTTGAGAAGCTCTGCATGGCTGCTTTCACTATTAGTAAAGCCTCCATAGGTCCTGCCAAAGATAAAAACAATGCCAAGCCACTGTGAAGCTATGACAACAATATTTAAACAAGAAGAATGTAATGTAGTTCTTCCAAGATATTTGTAAATCAAATTCCTTGCTAAATAAATTGACATTCAGAAATAAAGTCTGTAAGCTTTAACGTTCACACAAGAATTCTCTTATGATTAGTAAGACTGCTTTTCCTATCAAATACAGTAGAAACTATAATATTGCAAAATATTCAAATGTAAAATATATTAAAATAGGACAAAAGTTACATTTTGCTGTGATTATCAGGTACGGTGGTGCCACTTGATGCTTCAAAAATCATTCAAATATGCTATTTTTTTGTTATCAGTGTTGAAAAGTCGCTCCTTAATATTTTTTATTTAGGATTAATTGATTAAAGCTAATTGTTTTAATCAATTTAACTCATCCTTTCTTAAAAAGTCTACAATTTAAATCACAACCCTCATCACGAACATACCTCACAAAAACCGTGACCTCTTTTCTGTTCTCGATGAAAACATCTGGATCGGTGGGTTTGGGTGGGTCAGCCTGATGCTCCTCAGGGATGTAGAAGGACACAGTGAAGGTGCTTTCACAAGTGGGTCCTGCACCGGGCTCGATCAGACAGCTCACTGGTGCCGTCATCTCCACCTTACACTCTTGATACAAAAGTGCTCAAGTAAAGCCATTATTAAAGGTGGTTCATTAATTAGAAGGTGCACAAACTTATGCTTTTATCCACTAAAACTGTTTTGCGGGTGAAGTGTCATTTGGTGAATCATTAACGCTGTTTAGTCTGTGGGAACACAACTTGTCACATGCTTTTTATTATTATAAATGGTGCGGTCAGGTATCTCAAAGAAACCTTAAATACACACAATTTTGGCTTTGTGCATATGATTTTTCACCCATATGCTTATGCTGTTTTCTAATGCATACGTATTATGTAATAAAAATGGTTAGAAACAGCTCCAAAGTGTGGTAATAATGGTTGAACGTACTAATTTTGAATGTCTACTACACAAAAATCTCTAGCCTTCTACAGAAACACGAGAACGTACTCTTGTCATTATTCCCCTGAATGTATTTGAAGAGTCTTTTGAAGCCTGTGCTGAAGGCTGGGTCCTGCTCCATGCCAATCACAGCTGTGCTGACCCAGTTTGTTGTGTGGTAAGTGCGGACCTCATAGTCTTCACCCTGAAAAGCGTTTATTCATCAAATATGTCTGGAAACATTTGAGCCACTAAATAATAAACCAAAAGAAACGAGATATGCTGTTCAAAGACTGCATTGAAAACAACTAAGCATCAGCTCTGCTAATAAGCAATAAACAAATATTAACAAATCCAAAGTCTGCAGTTAAGTATGGAAGGTTTCGGGCAAAAAACACACACACTAACCTTACTCTGTTGAGCAGTGAATTTTGGGTTCTGGAGTCCAGTAGAAAACAAAGTTTGACCGATGGCTTTAAGCATCTTCACTGAAATGCTGTTCAACTATGATGCAAACTATTTAGACAAAATGCAATACTACATCAGAATAAAGCTCCACACTTGACACCAGATGAATCTTTGTAATATTTAAAATTTTAACCTAAAATATATTTGTATAAACGTGGGAAAAATAGGAAGATTTTCTTTTTCATAAATTTGTAGTCCTGCACGTTTAGACTTAAATTTGGATATTATAGTGTCGACGTTAACATGATTACGACGAGGCTATTAATAATTGAATCATCTAGGTAATAATTAAATGTTGATACAACTTAAATGTTATTTCTGAGTGTTTTGACAATGCTGCAAGCTGTACGTATCTCGCGGAAGAAAAATGAGTGCACACTATATAATGCACATGGATGAATATTGTCGACGTCTTTCCGAATGCTGTCAAAATTGCGTTGAAATCAGACTACGACTATTTTATACGCTTAAATTCTGAAATTGCACGATAAATAAACTCACCTGTCCGCTGTTGAGCGCTAAAATGCCGCAACTGAGACCCGCAGTGTGTATCGTCACAGACAGGCGTGTTATAACTTCTAGATAAAGAAGATCGAGTTACGGGCGCTATGTAACAAGTCTCTGCTTAAGTAACGCTTACGCTGACACTTCCGTGTTTTTATGTTACATCACGCTTGAGAAGGCTCTGATTGGTTGTGACGAATATGTAAATAAAAGGACATGGCCAGCAACCATTGTCCTTTACAATAGGACAAAATATCACAATGTAAAAAATAAAGAAAATAGCTGATGATGTAGATGATTTACTGTAAATTTTATTAAATTTAAAGCTTTTTTTGAACATTCATAAATCGTGATACACTGGAAAGGCGTTATTTTGCTGCAAATAAGGTCAACTAGAGTTAGGTTGCAAACACTGTTACTTTAAAAGCCATACGTTATTCATCACCACAAAAATATTTTAGTACAGACTAATGGTTAATTGCAGACACACATAATCTGAAGTATTCCACTCACACTAGACACAAAAACCTGTAAACATTTTATCAGAGGAACATCCCCAGTGTGCAAGAGATTGTCAAAAATTACAATACTGAATCAAATCACTGACACATATTAACTATGAACATAAACATAACCCTAAAGTGTTGTTACAAAGCACTGCAACTTTCAACATGACCTGAGCACCATAAACCTGTGACCAAAATTCGTACAAATGAAAACACACAAGCAGCTATCAAATGGATCTCCCCGTTGGTTACTTCATCTTCAGAGCCGTGTTTTTCCTGCGTGGCGGCTCTCTCTGAACCTGTCTGGCTCGGGCACCGAACCCCAGGGACTGAAGAGATTCGGTGAGGAAGCGTTGAGTGGGAGATACACACAGCATTATCAGAAGCTTGGCATCCCCTCCTGTGTAAGGAAAAGATGTAAAAAAAAAAAAATGGTCAGAAGAGGCTTGGGAGAAGAATGTAGATAGGTCTTGTCTATGACGCTTTTAAACTGCCATTGTTTGGTTGACTGGTTGTACCAGTTTTAACTGTGGTTCTACTGAAAGCAAAGCAAACTCACGTCATGCACTATATACAAGGTAAAAACAGCACAAAATCATTCTTCAGGTGATTCATTATTCACTACCTCTGCAACTCCGAAATCAAAGCAAAATTATTTCATAAAAATCTATTCATATCTATAACCAGGTTTCAGATTGTTATATCTTTGAAAGCTGGTGGACTTGTTAGTTTTGAATTAGAAACATGAAGGTAAAAGGCATTATTGTTGATTTTTTTTATTGTCAGATTATTATACAGTATGCATCAATGAATGAGTTTTGTCATGGTGTGTGCATGAACGAGTATGAAATAGGCTACAGTTGCCTAATGCATTTCAATTCTGACTGTTCATTTTAAAAATGATGCGTTTTTTCAAGAGTATTGGTTTATATCTTGCTTGCCTTTTTGTCTGCGTGATAGCTTGCATGTTTTAATCATATTTGGAAATTCTCTTTAATGTGTTTTCCCCAATTTGATATGGGAAATGTATCTAACATTTTTATTAAATTTATATTATTTTGTTTTAGGGGATTAAAAACCTATCTGGCAAAACAGCTTGTCTTTATCCATATTGTCTGGATGCATTTTTGAGACAGAATAGGAAAAAATCACGTGTAAAGTAGTGCTGTTTCACAGTAGATCTGCTCTCACCTATGGCGTCCTGTAGTAGATGTGTTAGTTTGCTGTTGCGGTAGGGTACATGAGGTCGTCTTTCAGCCAGAGCTCCCAGAACATCAGACAAAGCAGAGAGACTGCGGTTTATACAGGAGCTTTCCCACAGAGCCGCACCGGTCACACCTGACATCCCTAAACACATCCCAAAACATCAGCGCTAGGACACTATTCACAGCTTCATCGGCTTGCAGCACTAAAATCTGACCTGAGATTTCACACTCCATAAACCTTATGACTGAATATGGTTATTGTGTTTTATTTGATTGTAAAATGGCTCAATTAGTAACTTTTTTTTACCATGTCTTTGTCAGACGAAGCACAAGACTGCATCCTCTTACCTACGCACTCGCTCCCAGCCAGGTCCACCAGCTGCAGCTTGGTTTTGATGGGGGGCTGTGTGATGCTGGGTCGGGGGGAGGGGCATGGTGAGTGGGAGGGGGAGTGGCACGGCGAGGAGGCGGGGCTAGACGAGCGTGAGGAAGCGGCCCTGCGGCAGCGTGGGCTCCACCACTCCTTCTGAGACACCCGCTGGACATCCTGTCGGGCGTTCTGCAGACGACGGGCTGCAACATGCAATTAATTACAACTTCATTAAAAAGGTGATTAGCTCTTTTAACTTTAGGGTGGGACTACATAGGCCATACTGAGTCTCCTGCCCATATCTTTGTGATGCCACGCACCTGAATCCAATGGCAACCTTTAAAAGGTCTTTCAGTGCTATCTTAAAAAAAACCTTTCGAATAAGCATTGGGCTCTCTTTTCAAAGTAGCAAGAAAGTGCTTAAGTGTGTGTATGTGTAGATAACTAATCCAGTGGGTGTGTGAGAAAATGGAGCTGTTTGAATGACTGTTTGTGTGTGTCTTCAGATAACATGCTTGGTCTCACTTAACAGCCATAACCGTGTGTGCTGCAGATAGCAGCGTATGGCTTGAGGAAACATTACAGCTTCAAAACATATGAGTTGGGAACTGGAAGTCTTGAAGAAACACTGTATTTCATACCTAGAGCCAGTGCATCTGGGCTTTTGGAGGTGACGGTGAGAGTGACGATGAAATGAGATCTGGAGGAGTCCATGTGCACCAGGGTGGGACTGTGAGATCTTAGTTTTAACACAGAATTGATCAGCTGCATTACCTCTGCAGAGCTCCGCACCAACCTGACACACACACACACACAAATCAAGTCAAACACATGCAAACCCGTGACTGTCATGTGTGCATGCAGCAAAAGCTCAAAGTACAATGAAAAAAAGTCAAACTAAAAAATAAATGCTGATTGTAAACTTAAAATTCACACAAGCATTAATGCATCTAAAAATATCTAAACAGTACCAAAACTATGAACATGACAAGTGTTATTTTAGTATAATTGGAATTTTTTTTATTAACATGCAATATTTAGTTGTTGTTTTTTATTTTCATTTTAATTTCAGATAACATTTTTGTAATTTTCTCATGATTTTTTTTGGCAATTTTTGTCTGTATGGTATTTTATTATTTTTTATATATTTTGTTTTATGTTTTATATGTTATCTTTTAGTTACTTTAATACTAAATATGTTTTTTTTGCTTTAGTTGTATTTAACTACAATAACCCTGCAGTAAACAATCATTTATAACTAGATTATTATAGTATATTTATAACTATTATTATAGTATATACTTATAACTATTTATAAGTATATTTGCACTGACCATTGTATTTTGCAAAACAAGTTAAAATACAATAAGTTGAAATGTGGAACTCACTCATATGTTAGGCAGGGCACCTCGCTGGTGCCTGTGCTGGTGGTGATGACTTCTCTCTTTACCCCAACTGTCACCCCATCCTCATCTCTGGCCAGAAGGTCCATAACTTCATTATTATAGACCTCCACCACTGACATCTCCACCGTATGACTGTCCGCTGGCTTCTCAGAGATCAGCCTGGAACCACAGACAGACTTTAAGCTGCTATATTTTAGATGCGTGAAACATGTAGTGATTTTATGAACAAACTCCTCTCTGAGAGACCAGGCTTACTTGAACAGCTCATTGGCTGCTTTTGGAATGATGCCCTGTTGAGAGTCCTGCACTGCAGCTGTAGGATCCTCAGAGCCAATCATTGTGTGTGTCTTTCCACTGCCTGTTTGGCCATAGGCCATGATACACACATTATACCTAAAATGTAGAAGAGATCTTTTTGTATATATATTTTATATATATATATATATATATATATATATATATATATATATATATATATATATATATATATATATATATGTGTGTGTGTGTGTGTGTGTGTGTGTGTGTGATTAATCGTGATTAATCGCACACAATAAACATAATAACAATAAACATAATAAACACACACACACACACACACACACATACACACAGATCATTACAGATTATTTCAACAACTATATTTTACAACTATGGTTACAAAAACATACAAACATAAAAAACCTACATTTAATTAAAAAACTAAAGTAATAAGAACAATTATATAGTCTTTTCAGCTTTCAGCAGAAAAAAAATTGTCTCAGAATGCAACCAGATCATATTGATTTCCAAAATAATAACAGTCTATGCCTCAATTTCCTAATAGTGATAGTGAATAGTTAAACTTGGTTGTAATGAACAGGACACTTACCCATCAAGTAGGGATGTTAGAAGGGGTTTCACCTCTGCAAACACAGTCTCTTGGCTGTCTTCTGGACCATGAACTCTGAAAGTCAAAAACATTATCCACCACTGAAGCACCACATTAAATGTTTGCATTTTATGTAGTGTCTAATTACCTCTCAAACTCGAATACTTTGCTCATCGCAGGACTGGAGGTTTTGGTGCAGTTCACAAAAACAGAGTCCTGCAAAACAAGAGTGGTCAGAGAGCGTAGGGCGTAATGCTATTTTATAGATCCCATAAACACAACAAACATTAAATTCACTCACATCATTGACCGCCTGCACTACTGCTTCACACGAAGATGAAGATCTTAAAAAGGAAAATGAGATTTAGACAAGACATACCGCATTCTCAAAGCATGGCTTCTGTGTGACATATTTTAGATGAATTTCATATGCATTCATTTATTACTATTCATTTGATACGTATTTTAGATTACATTACCCATTGGTTGTGGGCGATCCTGGGATGTGATCGAAGTGTAGGACTGGACGCAGCCTGCAGTGAACTCTGATATTCCCCCTTAGCTCCTACAGATAGCGTTTTATTTTTAGTTCAACTGAATTATCTGGAATCCTTACACGGTCATTTTTAACCATAGAAACTGGTCTGGACAGGTAGAAACTGGTCTAAAATACTTTAAATATTCATAACTGAAATATTCAAAAACATTAGTCACGCCACAGCAGGTGACAGGGCAATGTCATATCCAGTTTTCTCCCCACATCTTGACTTTAAATAAATTGCAAAATGTTCAAACTATAGATATATTAGGAACTAAGTAAATCAAAACAGAGAAGCAAATACGTACAACCAGGGTGTTGTGGAGCAGCCTCCTCCTCAGACGCTCCTCTCTGCACCTCTCCTTCTCTTCCTGTAAAGAGCCTTCAAGTGCTGTCAGCTGAATACGGAGCTCTACAGAAAACAAAAGAAAACTATGTATCTGTGTACATTACCATATCAATGAGCAAACAGAGCAGGATCAATTAACACATAGGAACGCGTAATTCATGTTGTGTCACTTTTTTGACACAAAATGAACACTAAACGATCTTTATGCAACTCGGTTAGTAGTAGTGACTGCTTAGTAAATCCAAGGTTACCAACATCTCTGTGACCACTGGATGACTAATTATCAGGAAAAAAGTGACTATATTTAATAACAGCCCAGCATTTAGCCCAGACAAACAAGATACTAGTTAATAAATCCTTGTTTTTTTGCACTTATTATTTGTAACCCAGGACAACAAAACCATAAGGACAAAAGGGTCCATTTCTTTTAAATTATACCGTCTGAAATTTGAATAAATAAGCTTTGCATTGATGTATGCTTTGTTAGATTAAAGAAAAAGAAAATTGATATGTTCACAGTAGAAAATGGACAATATATTTTCGTGGAACATTATCATTTCCATACATAATCCATATAGTGCATTGTTGGCTATGAAAGGTACACCTGTGCTACTTCCAACAGGTTTCGTGGTCCAGGGTCACAGGGTTTAATAAATTCTAGGCTTATATACTATTTTTATACAATTGTTGATATTTGACAGTGCCGGGTTAAGTAAATATGTCAACAGCTAAATGCAAAAAATCTCATATTAAATTAAACCAACCAAACATCACTGGAAAAAATAATGGCAGGGATCAATATCAAAAGCCAAACTTACATAACGACAGCAGAAAAACGGCAACAAACATCATATATTGTAACGTATACTGTAATCTTTGAATGAAGGAACATTTTTTTCATTTGCACTTTGCGACACAGTGACTTGGAGTTTTATAAATACAGCTATATAAATGAGGAGGGAGAAGATCCACAGGCCCCGCGGGAGGCTTGTCACCATGGTTTGCAGGTGACGCACAGGACACATAACCTCACTGTCCCTGCTGACAGCAGCTTTTCCTGGAGGAGCGGCTGGGGGTGGGGAAGTGTGGATAATCTCTGCACCACATACCTACTGTCACAACACGGCTGCTTTCGTGATAGAGAAGGAGACAGATGAAGGAAGAGACAGATGGGGAAGAATGCAGGCAATGAGAGCAGAAGATTAAATAGAAAAGGAGATAGAGGTTCTGAGTTGAGGTTCGTAATCCAGGCCGTCATGCGACCTTGCCGTTTGACTGAATCTAAATATACGTGCACGTTTTTGGCGAATGAGACCATTGAGTGTATTTGGGACAATACAAATGGAGTTCATACTCACTCTGAACGTCATCCCTTTGGACATGCTGAACAGCATTTCTGGCAGTGCCCACACATTCAAACAGCTGCTTGCTCTGTTCCTCCAGCTCTTTGGCAAACCCCACATAGATGGCAAAGACATCCTTCAAGTCCTGTTTCAGAACCTGAGAGCAACACAGTGCGCATGATGATGCTGGACTTGCAAAACACTGCATTTCAAAGCTTCTGTAGAGTAGGACTTGTTTCGAAGCAGTGTTTTTGCCATCACCTGAACTTCAGACAGAAGTCTGGAGAGAGCTACGTTTGTGGACTTCTGCACTTTCCTCTGCTGCTGATGTTTCTGCCTCTGGACATGGATTTTCTCCTCCCTCTCATCGCGGAGTTTACCCAGACACTTGACAGGTTAAATGAAAGGTCAATGGAGAGCAAATACCAACTGATCAGAGCATTTACATTTTTTCACCTTACAAAAAGATTGTGGAGATTTTGATACGCACTCCCGTTTAAAAATCTGAAGAAACATTTTTTTGATTCTTATTAATTTTGAAAACAGCTTTTTCAGTGAGTCTTTGATTAACAAAAAGTTGAGAAGAACACATTTTTTACAAATAGAAATATATTGTAACAAACATAATGGCTTGCATTTTGATTGATTTAATGCATCTAACTGAATAAAAGCATTAATTATATTTTATCATGATACAAAATTATTATCATATTTATATGCACTCAAATATAATATTATCATAATATGTGGATCTCTAACCAGAGGTATATTTCTGGCCTGTACTTCATAAACCGATATTAGGCACGTGAATAAATTAGGTGAGACTGGCGAACACCTGTCGCCTGTCTGCAAGCCACTTATCTTGCAGTGAAACCATCTGGCAGGTCAAACTTTTAACTGCGGCGAAGAGTTGAACCCCATTAGTGGAGTTTGATGAATTTCACACAGAATTTGCATCATTCATACCTCAGCGAGTCTCAGATGAAGAAGAGCGTTCTCTGTTTCCAACTCCAAAATACGCTCCTCTTTACTCTAAAAAGAAGAAGGAAAGAGAGGGCCTTATTGTTACATTTAGGCATATTGATGTAATATTACAACATCATTTTAAAATAAGAATGAACTGATGACTAAACTGAACTGATCATCGGTCATACTCTAGCTGCTAGTGTACCTGACATACCTGAGGCTTTGTCTTAAAATCATGGTGAGTTGCTTACCTAGACAACACATCTGGACATCATACACATCATTCAAAAGAGCCTACAAAACACAAAAGGCTGTCTAATCTAGGTCAGCAGCTCTCCAGGATTTGAGACACAGCCATCCCTTATAAAAACACACCAGACCATGGTACACTGATGGTATATGATCATTTTTGATACAGACCTATAGACCAAAAGGCACTGAACAATCACCCTATTTATAGCCTATACTTAGGTAATTACCTAGTGTTCAAATGCACGTAAAAGAATGCCATAGTATTACCAAATTACATCTATGTTGCCTAATAACTGTTTGTGGGTGGCTTCACACAAAAACAAGACGAATACGGAGGTCATAGGCCTAAAGGTCTTGTAACTTTTCTATTCTATTCAATACAAAGATATAAATTGATTGTCGACTCAAACAAATAACATACCAATAAATCATAACGACAGTAGACGTGTCTGTAAATCACATGCAATCAAAGCCCACCTGTTTTTATAATATTGTTCTTGTAATATAAGAGAAAACTCACCCGTAGTTTGTGCTCTAGAAGATGGACTTGATGTGCAAAAATCTGGTCTCGATTAATAAAGAGCGGCATTGTGAATGAGAGTCAGACCAGGACGTTAAATGAAGCATTTAGTGTTGAGCAGGGACAGTACATGATGAGCTCGTGTGTGTTTGTCGGAGGTGTAAGCCGATTACCTGCCTGCGCACACTAGCCTATTTGGCGCCGTCCTGTTCGGTGCTTTCTGATCTATATTTAACATTTCATACAGTGTGTCATTTCATTGAGTACGATGTAAGATATCGTCTGCGCATTTATCACCAATGCGGGCTTGGTATATGAATTTTGACAGTTTTTTGTCACTTCATGACAACACACGCACCTGTACCACACTGATCTAAGACTCAACAACAGTCACATGAATAGATTATCATCAGCGCCATTGAGATTTGGCGCCCTCTACTGGTTACTTTATTAATTGTCGCATCTCTCGCAGAAGGGTGATGTTAAGGTTTAAGTGTCATCATAGTCGTTAAAGATTAAATTTACAATTAATGTAAAGTGATACATTATTATTTTAATTAGAAATAAATGCTAAAAGCATGATGGCGATGATAGTGAAGATTTGGAAAATGCGCATAAACGTTTTCAGGTAAAACAGGTCTGTATTCTCAATAGGACACACGGCTCTCCATTAAATTCTTTATTAAGCAGTAAGATAAAGAGTACAACACAGGCTAAATATGTAAACAGCTTTTCCCCTGAGGTACAAATTAACATTGGGAGAAATTGTTATTACAGACTATTGGAAGCACGGGATAGAGGCTAATATTGCCTTTTTGGCACATTTGACATTTTCTAAGGCAGTTTTCTATTGCACAGTGTAGATAGGTCTTATCTAAGTACTAGGTCCAATTTGCAATCTGCTAGAAACAGATCGACTGGATTAAAACACAACATGATTTTCATAAATCATGTTATCGTTGATACGCTTGTGGACAGAGCCAGTTTTAATACCAATAAAAGCTCTACTATAAGAGTAAATCAGCAACCACAGACAATTAACACAGAAAAGGAATGTCTTAGCAGCCGGCATACAATACGTCCTCTTTATGTACCGTAAATCACAAAATACAGAAGGGAATACATTAGTGTTAAGTGAAAATGCCCCAAATACACTGTATATAATGATACATTAGATCATTTTGCTAAGGATTTCCCTTCCATTACAATATATATATATATATATACACACACACAAGTTCTGACTTGAGTACGTACTTGCTTTAGTCTCTTCATAGCCTGGTTAGATTTGAACCGGATTTAGGGCCTGATTAAAAGCACACGATTACAGTGGAAGTTAATTTATTCTCTCTCTACACACATGGCAATACCCATTCCACCTCCAATACACAATGAAGCGATCCCTTTTCGTCCCCCTGTCCTCTGAAGCGCATGAAGCAGGGTCACCAACACTCTACAGCCGGACATACCGAGGGGATGTCCGAGAGAGATTGCCCCTCCACACACATTCACCTGAGGGAAGAGAGACAGATGAGCATTTCTCCTTCCATATATTTTCATGTAGCTGTCTGGTCACAGATAAGGCAAGTGAACAAAGGTCATGTGTGACCTTCAATATTTGCAATAATGGAGACTCATCATGATATTACGATCTAGTTAGTGTTGGACAGAAAACATTGGGTAACTGTGTCAATATAATATTGTGTAAAGCTGTGCATGTGGCCAAGTATTTATAAAGTTAAAGAAATAACGCACCTTAGCAGGGTTTAGACCGAGCTCCTTTACCACTGCAATAGACTGAGCAGCAAAAGCTTCATTTATCTCAAATAGATCAACTTCATCCAGCTTCCATCCGGCTTTATCAACCTGGTTCAAAAGCATAAACAATAAGAATCCTTATTGCTAGTGAAAACCAATTTGTTGTAACAGTAAATTGGCAAAAAAAACTAGCACAAATGCTTTAATCAATGAGTTATATTATATTACATTACATTATGAGCCCAGTTGTAAATCGGGGTTTTTATTGGATTAGTCTGGACTGCTATTTCAGGATAAGCGCTGATTACAAGAATTCATTCTTCATTCATGTGGATGAATTAGGCCCTGTGATGACTCAACAGATACTCACAGCTTTTCTAATGGCTGGAATTGGCCCTGTTCCCATGACTGAAGGGTCAAGGCCTGCCTGAGCCCAGGCTGTGATGCGTGCCATTGGTTTTAAGCCCCGCCTCTGGGCCTCCGATTGGCTCATGAGAACAGTAGCTGCAGCTCCATCATTTATGCCTGTTAAACAAAGTGGAACGAGGAGAAAAAAACATTACTATCTCTACGCAGTGAAAATGACACTTAAGTGTGTAATAAGTGGGTGTCAGCAATGTCACCGTTTACCGGATGCATTGCCAGCTGTCACTGTACCGGAACCATCCTTCACAAAACAAGGCTTCAGCTTGGACATAGCATCAACATTACTGCCATGCCGTGGAAACTCATCAGCTTTGACCTCGACTGGACCTGATGTTAATAAAAGGTTTATTTCAATTTATATTCAGTGTCATCAGAGACATATACAAGCTTAAGGAGATTTTATTTTTATTATTATTATTATAATTGTTGAATATTTTTTTTAATTCATTTAAAATATACCAACCCCAAACTTTTGAACCATAGAGTTTAAATATTTATTGAGACACTGAAAAAAAAAAAAAAAAAATAAAAAATAAAATATATTCTGTATACAATTAGCCTCTTACCTTTCCTAGAGGGAACAGTAACTGGCACAATCTCCTGGTGAAAGTGTCCAGCCTTCTGAGCTGCTTCAGTTCTGTTCTGTGACGTCACGGCAAACTGGTCCTGAGCATCACGGGACACCCCCCACTGCTTGGCCACGTTCTCAGCTAACACACACACACACACACACGACCAAATATAGATCAGTTGGCCAGTTAAAGGACAAAATAAAGGTAGGAAATCTGCTTTAAGAAATTACCCGTGACTCCCATGTGGTAATTGTAAAAGGCGTCTGTGAGTCCATCGGTCAGTATAGAGTCCTGCATAGTAGCATCTCCCATCTTCACCCCTGACCTCATCTGCACTATATGAGGAGCCTGATAGATGAGGTTCTGCATGGTTATCATCACCTTTTACTCAAAGATAATAAAAGTGCTCCTTACAGCTGTCTTACCCGACTCATGCTCTCCATGCCTCCTGCTATGACTATAGTGGATTCTTTAGTCATGATGGACTGAGCACCAAGACACACAGCCTTCAGGCCAGATCCACAGATCATCTGACAGCTCCAGGCTGGTACTGAGTATGGGATACCAGCAGCAACACTTGCCTGCCGGGCAGGGTTCTGCCCATGCCCTGATGTACATGGAGGAGAAGACTATTAACCCACAAGTAAAACTGAGCTTTGTGTGTTACTCTCATTGATGAGTTCTGTATTTATATGGAGTACACTACACGTAATGCTTTACCTGCAGTGAGGACATGACCCATGATGACTTCTGAGACTTCTTCTGGCTTTACATTGGCTCTCTTAAGCACATCTTTAATGACTAATGTCCCCAAATCATTGAGAGGTACACTACTAAGGGCTCCATTGAAGGATCCTGTCAATGAAAAAGCAAAAATGTTGATACTTTCGTTTCATCTAAATAATATATTTTATGTAAATAACAGAAATAAATGCCCATATACTGCTTATAACTATCATTATATTATATTACATTATAAATGGCAAAATCATAATTCGTTATTCATTTAAATACTGGTATTATTTCCGTAAAGTTACACTAAAAAAATATATATATATATATATATATATATATATATATATATATATATATATATATATATATATATATATATATATATATATATAAGTTATATGAATGAAAAAAGGTTTATCTGGATGACCAATTGAACCAAATCAATCTCCTGGCCATGGCGCTACAATAAATGAGCCAATCAGAGCACGAGAACGCTGTCGAGAACGCCGAGCAACCAATCAAAGCAGCTTTACGTTTCTTCTACGCCACAGTGAGACTGCCGTATAGCTAGAGCATTAGCTAATTAAAATAAACAGGACACATACTTTGACGATGCACAACTAAAGACTAGTGTTCATTAGCTTCATCACGCATATTATTATTTGGTTAGTTCAATAACTCAGGAGCTAATGGCACAAGAGATAAAACTTCCTAATATAGCTAATGCGTCAACAAGCTGCTACAGGATGCACTGCCGTTTGCAGCTAACGTTACAAAAAGGTGCTCAGCATCGTGTGGAAAATGCCATCATAACACAATGCATGAGATTTTGAGGGTTTACCTATAGGAGTCCTCGCGGCAGAAACGATAACAATCGCATCCGTGTTCATCTTGGCTGTAATGGTGGCAGGTTCCTTGTTATGTGTCCGGTAGGTCGGCTCTTTCTATATATACAGGTTGTTTCGAGGAGCCTCCTACTTCACGTTGTCTCATTCATTTGATAAGACTAGGAAAGCATCATAGCCGAGATACGCCAGTCTGATGCATTGGGTTTTCTTTGTTGTTGCGCCATCTAACGGTGTGGATGACTAACAAGAGGCAGCAAAATATTGCTTACGCATACTAGACCACACAAAAAATTCTAAATTAAAAAAAACACTTTACATAAAAAAACCACCCCGGCAAACATGACTTTCCAATTTGAGTGCATTTTACTGATTAGGCATTAAATTGATGACATGTTGATAGATGGAATGGTTTTTGATAGAATTTATTCTAAACAGAAAATCAAAGCAAAGGTTTGAGTCATATTAAAATTCTTTATTGATATTTGGTCAGTACATGAAAAGGATTGAAATCAGAATTTAACAAGATACATCTCAAAAAACTACACACAAGTCAAACAAAACGTTTTCTCTCGTCATGTAGAGGAACAAAAGAAAAAGTTCAACATCAGGAAACTAAGGACTCTCTGAACTTGCAGCTTCAAGACTTAATTGAGCATTGATACATCACATGTAGCTAAATGATTTCCGAGTTCTAACAAGTGAGCAAATGAACGGTACAGAACCAAGTGTTCGTATTACTTTGACAGGAAAAATGTTTTTAAAAGTCATTCATTTAAAAAAAAAAAAAAAAAAAAGAATTCAAATATACAAACGCAATGTTGCTAATTTTTATAAACGTAATCAGCTTCGAGCATGTAGCAAATGCACTGAAACAGGTTATGATGGAAGGTCGGGCAGAAAACAAAAGTGATGCATTTGACCATTTCTCAAACAAGAACTAACTGGCCTGAAGTGTGTGATTTCCTTGTTTGTTGTGGTTAAAAAAAAACAAACAAAAAATAAGCGGTGAAACTTTAAGAATGTTACAAAACAGACCCTGTGGAGGCATTGGAGGTGTTGGTGGCAACTGTTGCTGCAGATGAGTCCAAGCCATTCTGAGTGCTGTGCCTCATACCCGCAGTCCTGCTGCCTTTGGAGACGGCAGCGGCCTCATGGGAGTCAGCATTGGAGTCTGTATCGTTCGAGTGCTGGGTCACTGACGTCTCGCTGCCTGTTGGTGAGTCCACGCTCTCATAGCCCGCACTTAGTTGAGTCATGTACCCTTCTCCGCCCCTCTGGCTTGCTGCATCTTCTGAGTGGTTGGACAGTTTTGACATGCCACCATGAGTGGGGCTGGAGACAGATGGAGATGGTGGGTAATCTTCATCTGCGCTGCTCGCTTCCCTGTACAGACTGGACCCAGATGCGCCCCTCTGAGATGAGCTCCCGTTGGAGGGTCCGTTGGACACCCTTCCGCAGTCTTTTGCAACATTCGAGCAGGAGGCGTTTGCAGGTTCGCTTTGAATGGAAGGTTCAGAGGCCGCTGAAGGTGAAGTTCTGCTTGGACCAGCTCCACTAGAAGTGCCTTGGGTGTTCATCTGAGACAACTGCTGCCTGCTCTCCCTCAGCTGCTGCTGAAGAACCAGGATGGTGCTCTGCATGCCCTCCACCTCCTCATCCAGCTGAATGATGAAGTCATTGAGCTCTGGACCACACAAAACAAAGAGTTTAAGTTCCATAAACACAAACCATGAATGGAGTGAGATGAACGGAGAGAGGTTTTGCTTACCATCTTGGCTGCTCTTGAGCTCTTCGCTGTACTTCTTCTGCAAGGCGAGCTCGGCCTCCAGCTGGGCGATGCGCCCCTGAGACAGCTGCCTGCCCAACTCCTGATTCTCCTGGATCAGCATGCGACATTTCGCCATCAGCTTCTTACCAGTCTGGCTGCAAGGGAAACAAGTCTAACATCACATGGTGAACATGGCCACAGGGTGGACACAAGTGGCCACTGCATTTACAAAACTGGGTGGAGACATTAGCCAACCAGAAACAGCTTCCAACAAACTCTCCAATGGCCACACGGGTCTTCAGACTTAAATATAGTTGAGCTGTAAAGTATGTTTACATGCACTTACGAAAAGGCAAAAGAAAGCGCTATTCTGAAACTAGCAAAAGCAAACTATGAGGTTCAACAAAATCGAATTTCTGCAAGAGACTGAGCGTTATGTGACAGAGGTCTTACAGCTTTTTAAAGAGTGCATGTGAGTGGAAAAGATCAGACAACTAAAAGCAAAACGTAATAGGAAAGCCAATTACCAATCGAGCCACACAAATATGCAGTTAACATGGCACGTGTAAACGCAACACCATTTTGGCAGCTCTTTCGCAATAAGCAGTTTTCTGGTGTGCATGTAAACATAGTCAACGACAATCAAGAAAATCAAGTAACAGTTCAAACTATTCTGGGAAGAGATGGTTGAACAGTTATCAGACCAAATGAAGTTAAACCAACAGGAGCAATACATCTGAACATTTATATTAAGGTAGCATTCCAATAGGCCATTGAACAAGTTGCAAAACCAAGTTCATTTAAAAATCTAAAAGCAAAGATGATTACAGATCCAATAGAAGTACCTACCTGTTAATCTAAAAACCAGCTATGAGCAACCAAGCAATAATTCAATTAATGTTATTGTGACTGGACTAAATGACAGAAAGTAAAAAAAAAAAAAAAAAAAAAAATTGCGCTACAAATTTTCCAGACAACAGACAACACAATTTCTTGTATTATTATTGAGATCAAATATCTGCACAACTGGAAGCATCAGTGCACTGAATTTCAAATCAGCAGCATATTTTACTCTTCTATTTAAAAGTTAGGTAAAAGCAACCCACATCTACCGGAAAACTCAAGACTGTACTGAAATATTGAAATATAATGGTATTCAGTACCATTAAACTTTAACTGAATGGTGAATAGGGTGCTTTTGCTTCCAAATACAGTAGCTAGTAATACTACTGTGCTTAAAGTATGTGCTTATGACTCAGAGCAAGTGCTGGCATTTAACATCAAAGCAGATTGAGGTTAAACTTGATGTCAAATAGAGTATTTCTTTAAACGGGTTAACCATCTTTTCTGGACAATGTGCTGCAATGAAATCTCTGATGAATTATATAATTCCACTTTAGAGCAGACAACACTTCAAAAGACTTGGTAACAAAGAAAATTACCTAACCCAAATTGTTTTCAATCTCTAAAACTACTCTTGGATCACTCAGATTGTAAATGCATCTATAACATTAAAATGTAATAATTGCTATATATATATAAAAAAGAAATCTACTGAGCAAAAAACCTGCAATAGAATTAAACGTGAACCCGAGGGAGATGAACAAAACCATTAAAATCCTCACTGGGTGACCGCAAAATAAAAAGTGGATTAGGAAATGTACACAAGGTAAATACAACTTATTATACACAAACATTTAAACAGCTTGAATAATTTCCTCTAACACACATTGCACATTTGCATTCACATTGAAAAAAAAACAACAATTATGTTTGCATCTGCAGCAGCGCGACAGCCAATTTAAGACCATTACCAAGTCGGTCGATTCATTTTGGACCACGTTGCTGTAAATGCAAGGTGCATTTCCAGAGCAAAAACAAAGTATAATGTTACGAACACAAAAAAAGGAAATGTTTGAAACACCGTACCGTTATGTCGCACCTGTGAGATGAACATATACCAAAGTCTTTGCAGATCAGAAAGTCTGATTCCTCCCCCAAAGTCTTACATCATAACAAAGGCTTCTGCCCAAAGTCTTAAGATTGCTTAACTCCTCCCCATTTCAATGCATCACACTACATTCCCACCTCCCTGTGTTAACATTCTAGATTCTTAGCCAGAGTCTCAAGGCATCTACGATGGAGTTTAAATGGGGGGCATATTCCTCTGCAACACATTTAGTAGGGCCATGTCATGTTTTAAATGTTCAATCAGTGATCTTTAAACTACAGTTCAATCAGCTCCAGAGCCAACGCTTTGCTCAAGTCTTTCAAAGGCCGCCTTTTTTGTTACAGGAAGCTTTCTAAAATGGTCTGGAAGGGGGCGTTTCCGACGTGACCACCTCTTCAGGAACAGTCCCGATTCCTTCAGGCTTCTGTACCATGAGGGGTGTGGGGGGGAGAGAGAAAGCTGAAACAAAAGTGTCACCTGACCAAAACTGTTGTGTTTTGTTCTGATTTTACATTACGGTATTTGTAATAGCAGGGCAATACGAAAGAAAAATGTCTTTTGTTCTGAGCTTTGGCTTTAAAGTCTGAGTCTCGTTGTGAGCAAAACATTTCAGTCTTCCCCCACCATTATCTGCACTCCTGCAGAGGAGAAGGTGGGGGGTGAATCAGGAAAGTCTTGACTTTTTGTTTGGAGGGGGGAGTTATTTTAGTTTACCTATCAGGTGTAAATTTCCAGGCACTCAGTTCATTTTGGGCTTGCTCCAGTTTGTCTTTAGTCTGTTCCAGTTCAGCCTTCATTTTGAGGAAAAATAAGTTGATGGCTGGGTCCACCATGGACGATCTCAGCTGAGCTGCGCTCGGTTGCTGGACTTGCTTCAGGTACTGGATTTGGGTCTGAAAGGTAAGACAGGCCATTAAAATCTCAGAATGTAAAAAAAATGACAAATATCAGTGTGAACCTCTTTTAACCAGTTTCTAAAGACAAAGAAAATAAAAACTACTCTTCAGCTTTGAAGCTAGTATACTATTAAGCAACAGTTTGAAGAACGGGACCTTTACAACAATTGGTTAAAAATATATTACAATGACTACTGTATGTAATGTTTCTTAAACAGCTGCTAAGACGAACTCTGCTCTGTGTTCCAAATCATAAAAGTGATGACCTTTCATTAATCTGCAACTACTATATGAATGAAATTCACGCCTGACTCTAAAAAGCTGCACTTTACTTTCAGTCAGCTGTTCCCATGTTGAAATGCTGGAAACAACAACATCCTCAATTCTGCATACATACACCAAATTTGATGAATTACAGAGATAATTTGCGTGATAAACATTTGGATACAGATTTGACTGAAACGCAACGGCAGCTACTACCTGGGTAAATATTCACAGACGTTTTAGACACGTCAGTACAAACACAACTACTGTGTTTAAAATCTTAACACTTCTAATCCACGTTCATTTAAATGCTACATCCACACGGAAAACTGAAACATCTACTACTCTGTATCATTCAAGCAAACTGACCCAGTTCCTCCAATAACAGCAGACCATAAAGCAGAAGTAAAAATGAGACATAGCACACTTACTGTACACTCTTGCATTTCCTGCTCTTTAGTAGCAAGCCTCATCACTAGGATGTTTTCTCTGCGCGCGGATTCCTGCTGTTGCTGCTTCAACTTCTCCTCAGACTCTTTCAGACCCGTCACATCATTGGCTGCAGACATTTCGGCAGGAAAAAGATGCATTAGTTACAGGCATTTTATTTTCTTCACGACATTACACCTATTATGTTTGCTTTAGTAAACCACTCAAGACGATTAATTATTCAGAACATCTGGGATGCGCAAACTTACAGTTTAAATCAGCATATTTTGCCTCAAGCATCTGGACATAAGCTTCGTGCTGTTTCCACCTACACCCCGAAACAAAACATCAGTATCACGATCTGGAAAGCTTCAACATATATGCACACTTAAAGCTTACTGCACAACAGAACGGCTACGCACCTTGTGCACAGCTCCTCTCGGGTGAGGGTCTTCATGTCAGATTCACTAAGGCGAACCTGCAAGGACATAAAGAAAAAGACTTATAAACAGACTCTTACAAAAGGGACTCTTATAATCAGATTAGACTAAGACAATGAGCTCACCTTCTTCGGGAGAGGTTCTTCATTGGTCATTCTGATCCCTGTGGAAGACACAAGTGGACAAATCAAGCATCCGGTGAATACAAAGGACTCAGAAACACGCAGACATTGCGAGCAACAATATGAAGCGAAGACCTAGAGAAAGTAGCGTGGATTTCGCACGCCTACACATGTGCTATTACAAATATAGGCCACCAGGCGCGTTTTTACATCAACGTAACAATTAGAGGTGAAGAATGCGCCTGTTTATATCACTTCGCTGTCGTGCAATTAAAATAATAACGATCGTAAACGCGTACCAACAATTAAGTTCAGTCAGTCGCTCGATTAAAAACGAAACTGCTCCACTAACCGGGAAATTACAAGGTCTCACTGCTCAGGCATTTTAAGCATCATCGTCTCCACATTTGCTCTTTATATTAACGAAACATCAACGCAATCGTATCGGCCTACGCGTATTTTTTTTTATCTTTGTGCGAAAAAAAAATTAAATTATATTCAAGGGGAAGTGAGTTTAAAGAGTTGACATGCTAAACGGTCTGCGCTGCACGCCACCGCGCCATTCTGATACAATCTCGTGATGGTCGTTTCTGTCGAGGAAAATGTGAAACTTACGTGGCCGACAATGCATGTGCATCTTAAAACAAAGCCAATAAAGCCCCGCCAATAGACGTGGGATAATAATAAATGTGCCGGCGCCTTCTTGGAGCAGTTTCGCTGTCACAAAATGGCGGAGAAGGAAGAGACTCTCCCTCTCCGAGAAGCAGCACTTTATCTGAAATAAGAAAATATCACCCTTTAACACTTACCAGAGCCGATTCGCCTCGACCAGAATGACTTGTATTTCTTCCTATATGATATCTTAAGCAGTTATGTTAAATTGTGAGTTTCTTAGGAGGAGGAATTGCTACGTTTTTTTATTTAGACGGAGGGGAGTGCGGCCGCCATGACCAGCGTGTGCGCGATGTTCAGCCGCACAGCATCAGTGTATTCGCGCGAGCGCTGGGGAGGAGGAGCACGTCACCGACGCAGTGTTGCCATGTTGTTGCTGTAGTGAGCAATCCCGTCTCCATCAACTGACAGTTATACCGAGTTTACACAAACCTATTATTATTATTATTATTATTATTATTATTATTATTATTATTATTATTATCGTCAAATATGCATATTCGCATATAATAAACCAAACAGGACATACAGTAGTTTTTCATTTGATAAACTGTTAATTATTATAACAGCAATAATAATAGTAATGGTATTAGTAGTGGTAATGATAATGATAATAATAATAATAATAATAATAATAATAATAATAATAATAATAATAATAATAATAATAATGCTTGGCTTATTACAAAATTGCTGTGTTGTGTTATGACTGAACCCTATAACACAAATAAAGTCTATCTAAGTCTACCCACATACTTTTTGGCCACACATGACATTATTAATTTATTTTCTTCCTCCTATCGTCCAATGTTTGTTATTCACAACGTGGTCGCTCATTTTGGTGTTTTTTAGACCTCGTTGTGTGTTTATTTTGCGGGATCTGGCAACACGTACATATTAATCTCACTGTTCTCTTTAACATGTTTACCATGTACCTCCACGAACCTGTGCTTTTACATTTTACTTATGTCTGAGCCTACGCTTCATTCGTCATAATGTGTTTTGTGTGATTCTTAACCCACAATGTATTCTGTTGGAATTATTTCAGTATTAATCCGCATGAAACAATTCATTGTGTTGTAATGTGAGATATAACAAAATATACGTTTGTTATAAGACAAATGTTATATGTTACGAACCGAAACTACTCATTTTAGTTACTCATTGTAAAAGTAAGGCCTAGAATGACTGGCTAAATTATACTAGACGGCACGGGGGTGCTCGTTTTTCACCGTCTTTAGAGTAAACAAATCTTCTTCAACTGAGATATGTAAACTAAATTATTTGTCATATGATCAGTTGTAACCTTTTACCTGTAAACAATATGAACGGTGTAGTCCGTGAACGATGAGAAAAAATAATAAATGTTTTTTTCCGACCCCTATTTTGAAACAATGGTACGGTCTAGTCCAAGTTGAAGTTGAAATTTCAAGGGCAGGCTGTAATGGAGAGAGCTTAGGTTCGCGAGGTGCATGTGTCGCTGTATGACGGACTAGAGCATGCTGTGCAGAGTCGGATATGTCCGCAGGTAACGATGAAGTCTAAATCAGCTCTCATATTGTGTGCTGCTAACTGAAAAAACAGACATTTTGTATTATTAAGTCAAAGGCGGTATGAATAAACTGCGCGCTTTTATGTTTGGTAGCGCGTTCAGGCTAACAGCGTCAAACTATTATAGTTTGAGTAACTGATATTGCTAAAGCATTTTCGTTCGCTTTTCTACATGTAACCTCATATGTGTTGATTTAGAGTTATACAGTTGCATTTAGCTGGTGACAAACAGCCTTTCCTCTCATAAATGTATAATCCGTTAATTAAATGTACAGCTAGGTTTTATTTGAACCAACCTGTAAAAACCTGTTGAAACAATAGTAATAATAAACTTTATCAGAAGACACCGTCAAATCATCTTCATTAAAGCACTGGTGGAAAAAGGCCTAAGTTACTTAACCCACAGTCAGCATTTAGATAGGTGAACTATAGGTTTTCAAAATATTTGGATACCTATATATTATGATCCCTTGAAAGATGCCCCCTTTGTTATATATAAAGACACTTAAGTTTTTTTATTTTAACCTCTTAAGTAACATTTTTAATTGTGTGAGGGAAATGTATTTTTTTAAAAACTTGGACCCCCAGTTTGAAAACCTTTTGTTCTGGTCACCTGACTGCTGCCCTGTAGCAACAATCCCATGTGAGCTCGCCACAGTAATCCGACATATCTTGCAACATATCCATAATACCCCAGCCGAATTCTTGCAATACTCTGCATTGCAATGCTTTTTCACTTCATATATTTAAGTAGTTTTTAATTTGTTGTTGATTCCAGGTGTGCTGCCACCCTGAACCCGGTCTTGGGTGCTGTGACCTCCAGACAGAAGCACACACTGCCTGACCTCCCATACGACTATGGTGCTCTTGAGCCTCACATCTGTGCTGAGATAATGCAGCTTCACCACAGCAAGCACCATGCAACATATGTCAACAACCTCAACGCCACCGAGGAAAAATATCAAGAGGCACTGGCCAAGGGTGAAAATAAATGTTTTTTTGTTTGTTTGTTTGTTTTAAAGCTGTCCTCTGGGATTGTTGTCAGGTAGAACAGTGGTTTTCCAGGTAAAAGTTTGTCGGGGTTAGAAAATCACTTCATACTATGATCCTTTCATTATTGTTCCAAATTAAAATGTTACTGCACAAATTTAAGCAAACTTTGTGGGGATATTTTGCATGGAAAAGCAAATGGAAGAATTAAGGTTATTGCACGTTCGGTCAATTTTAATAAAACATTTTTGCATGTTAACAAGTAAATACAACCTCACTTTCATTGTGTTTGCACACTGCCTTTTATGACAGACAAATGTTTGTCTGTCATAAAATATGCATCAGGATCAGAAAAAAAAGCATACGGAAATATCAGAAATCTGTATAACTGGAGGGGAAAAAGCATTTGATAGGAATGTTAGTACACTTTAGTTAGTGCAGTTAAAGTTTACTTCCTTTTTATATAGCCAAAACATTGTTATGCATCTGTTGGTTTTTAAATTGATAGCCGTTGTTGTCGAAGTAGTGAGAACGTCACACATAGCAGTCAACTTTTTTTTTTTTCCGGTTAGTTTTTTTTAACAGACTACAGCTCAAAAGTCCCTTTTTTTCAGTACCAGAGATGTTATTATGTTCAACTTTAAATTAGAAAGCTTTATTCCAATACATAAAATCTAATAAAATATATAAATTTAAAATGAAAATGTAAACAAAAATTAGAAATGTTGCCTGGCAGCTAACTTAAAAAAAGTTTGCTTTCTAAAATAACAACAGTATAAATATTAAAGTTTGAAATCGAATTCAAATATAAAATTAAAAGCCAATTCAAGGTATTAATAAATGCCTGATTATTGTATTAATAATACTGTGATTACACTGCTTTACACCTCATTCCCTCAATCATCATGTAGACCGGTATATGTTTCATTAATGGTTCAGTAGTAGTATAAAAGTTAATTTACTTTTACTACAATCTGAAGTCTTATTAGCATATTGTTTGAAATGTCTTCATTGCATGTAATAAGTGTTAAGGTTTGATCTTGCTGTGTTACAGGTGATGTGACAACTCAAGTCTCCCTTCAGCCTGCGCTGAAATTTAACGGTGGTGGCCACATTAATCATACCATATTCTGGACAAATCTGTCACCGAACGGTGGAGGAGAGCCGCAGGGTAGGGGTCATTGTACACATGAATAGATGTTGAACATATTCATACTGCTATTTCGCTGCATGTCATTCTGTGTGATGAGTCTTTGTGTGTGTTTATGTGTTTTCTCTCAGGAGAGCTGTTGGAAGCCATTAAGCGTGACTTTGGCTCGTTTCAGAAGATGAAGGAGAGGATGTCAGCTGCCACAGTGGCCGTTCAGGGCTCAGGATGGGGCTGGCTGGGTTTTGATAAGGACAGTGGAAGACTGAGGATCGCTGCTTGTGCAAACCAAGACCCTTTGCAGGGCACTACAGGTAAATCTGTGAATCGCAGGTAATGAGGTAGGAGTTCACAATGTCATTTTTCATACACCCTTACCAATCCCTCAGTGATTCCACAAAAAGCTCCATCTTATTTACAAGAGTCATCCACATGTGTGTGTGTGTGTGTGTATAGCAGTTGAACTAAAGTAATCTTCTGGGAGACTTCAAAGAGAAAGCAGTTAGTCTTTGAACTTCACTATACTATATATATATTTTTTTTCTCCCCTGTTTTAAATTCAAGGTCTCATCCCACTACTTGGTATAGATGTCTGGGAGCATGCATACTATCTCCAGTATAAGAATGTTAGACCGGACTATGTTAAGGCCATCTGGAATGCTGTGAACTGGGAGAATGTCAACGAGCGTCTCCAAGCTGCCAAGAAATAAATGACTCCACACTTAGGGAGAGGAAAAAAGGAACGCTGTGTCCGTTTAGACCTTCGAAGCGCACAAATAATCAAACCACATTACAACCACCAAACCTAACCAAGACTAGAGAGGTGGTATGGTTCTTGACAAGTTCATTTTCCATGCTGAGTTGTGCACTGTAACTCGTAGCTTGCTTTTATTGTTGAGTCGAAATCAAAGAATATGTACGTCCATGCTTTCAGCAAATTCAAATTAAAATATTTGAACTTGGTCTTTGTTGTTTGTTTATTTTAGTTTTACATTTCATTTATAAAATATAAAAATATATATTTCAGTCCTGTTATAGACAAGTTGTAACTTGTGTTTTATTATCTGTCTGATATTTAAAATGGGATATGTTCAATAAATGAGTCAATAAGCAATACATGGCTAAAAACTATTTAAAATATTCCAGTGCTTAGAGAAGTCGTGTTAAACTGTCATGAATTGTTTAAAAGCATGCCATTCAGTGTAATGAAAGTGGGATTTGTTAAATTACTTGAATCTTTTCTATTTAAAAGACAGACAGCAGATGCTTTCCCAGTGGTACACAGTTATAACAGCGCATAGAGTGTCTTCTCCTTGTAGGGACAGCAGAGGGCGCCAAATACCAGCAGGTTTAAAATGTAAGTTCAAGCTAGCCAGACCTGAATGGATTCTGCAGGGAAGAAGCTGTCTGCCATAACTATTTTTCCACAAACTGAAAGTGATTTGACTACTTTTTTGGAATATGTATTCAAAACTGCCCCTCATTTTGTGATCAAATTGTTGCGTTATTGTCATTTTCAGTTGATAATTAATATATAGACACCATATTTAAACAAAATGTAAACCCTGTTTCCAGCGTGGTTTTTGGCTGCTCTGTGTCTTCATTTATTCATTTATATTGTGAGATCTTTACAAGGTGTCCAAAGCACACGCACGCACACACACACACACACGCACACAGAAAATACAGTGGCCAAGTCAAACTGAGTTTAAAGCAAGATTGCTTCATATATTGTTCTGGCATGCTATGACCGTGTCCTGACATTCTCCTTTGAAAAGCATTTCAACTGTTCTTTCCTTTAAAATGAAAATACAGAACAAATTGTGATGGTTTTAGAGTCTTCTCCATTAAAGCGCCTTTATTCTCTTGCTGCAGGTTTCTGCATTTTCTTTTTGGCGATATTGCATTAGCAGTTGACAGTTTTCCTTTCGTTGCTGGCCAGCAAGCTTTTTGATCCAGAGGACTTCCTTTGAGTCCGTGTGCTTGGTGCGGTTTGAAACTTTTATTAACTTAGAGCCCCAAAAAACATGACCCGTGAGGCTGTTGAATACAAATTGAGTTTCATACACCCACTGTCAACCCTTCTTGAGTATGATTTCTCTCACCGACGTTCCCTTTCAGAGCCAATCAAATTCACTCTTAATGAAACGTGAAATTTGCTATTAGTAACTTAAGACGATTAGGTTCTGAGTCACAGAGCCGAGGGTAAGATTGATCCAGAGGCACTGACTCGTTGTTAAAGCCCTGTGATTTGCCAAAGCTTGATGTCATTCATCCTCAATTCACCGTTAGACACGCACTTGATCACTTTAGAAGATTCCTAGCTTGTGGCTTGCAGGGTTCAGGTGCAGCAGAAATGTCAAAGATTTTGTTCTCAAATTCTGCCTGCTCATTGGAAAAACCCTCTAATATTAGTCTTTTTTCCAAGTCGGGCTGATGGCATGTTTTGGTGTGGCCTACTTTTTTCCTCTTAAATTCAGAGTGCCAGAGTTTGCTTCCTTCCACCATGGCTCGTAAAGTAGACAGGCTCGCAGTCCAGAGTAGAGTTTCTTCAGCTTCTGGAAGGAAAGAAGGAAAATACCAACATCTATTCATCAAGCTCAGCCCTCCCTGTTTTACCAACCTATCTGTCTGCTGCTCATTTTCTAACACCACCCTCTCTTTTTCCGAGAGCGCCATGACCCCTTTTCCTGTTTTCTCTTATTCACCGCTTTTTATTTTTACTGGTCCTTCCATCTTTCTAGTGGTCTCCTTATTTACACCCCATATAAATGATCAGTTTTAGTGTTTCCCATAATAGTTTAATAGATTTATCGTGTCAAATGTCAGAAACAAACAGCCTTTTTTCAGTTAAGACAACCTCTGCATGCTCTCCTAATTTCCTCTTCTTATGGTTACTAACTTCACTTTCGCTCTCTTTGCCAGGGAAAACATTTGTCCGTGATTAAAGATATAACTTTATTTAAAACTCCCAACTAACAGTGAACTTCTGTTGATGATTATGACACACCGACACGTTAAAAAGCAGTGTTTTTCCACTCTTGTGTGTCAGATTTTGAGTATTTTTGCTACTGATGAATTTAGGATATAGAGGATAAATGTTCTTCTTAGACTTTTGTATGCTGTTGCTGAAAATAGTCTTTCATTAAGCAGCATTGTGTATAAATGGAAACATGTCTGCTTTGAGACCAATAGTCTGTAATCATAACAGAAGAGACGGAAAATGAATCTTTTGACCCTCCGCTTGCAGTTATTGTCTATGTTTTGCACAGAAAGTAAATGTTCTTTCCACATGATCCAGTGATGCTTTGAATGGTGACACGCATTGTGTGGCTTGTTTCTTTTCGGCCTTTTCTATATTTTTATTGTTGATAGATGAACAAGGCGCGTCTGCCCAACCGCAAGTACCATTATGGTACTTTTAATGGAGGGTTCGGGTTAGGAAAAGGACTATGTTTTCTTTATCCTTACATAAAGTGTACCATTATTATTTCTGAAAGAAATGTGGCGGTAGACCGGGGCTGGTATTGAATAAATTGTGTCTATCCTTCATTCTGGAAGTTGGTAGGTTTCTCATATGTAGTGAGGCTATTATGATTCCTTGTCGTGTTCTAAGTTCAAACAAACACTGAGATTATGCGAGTACTATACTATACAGTATACTATACTATACTCAGTGTAATTTGTAGGGCTGCATTGAGTTTGTCATGCCAGTTATTATTTATTGAAAAAAATTGAATTATTAACTAAAATGAGATGAAATGATACACTGATAAACAGCCACTGGCATTATTTATATACTGTTAAAGTATTTATTTCAGAGGCAACATTTCTAATTTTGTAAAAAAAAAAAAGAAAAGAAAAAAGTTTTAATATTTCAGCTTTATTTTTTAAATAATTTCGGTCATATTTAAAAATAGCAAAACTGCATATACTGCCTCAGAATTCTTAATAATGAAATTTTATATATTGACCACAAGCTGTCTGCATAAATACTACTGTTTGTACCACTAGTCTAGTTTGATCTATAGGACAGAGAATATTCACGGCCCTTAAGTTTGGTCTTTACTTACCAAATTATCCAGATTTTTTTTCTATGCACTCTGTGAGGATGTTTCCAGCAGCACTGCTGTATGAAGGGCCTGAGAGAATAAGTTGGCTGTTCACAGGGTTCTTCCCACTTTCTCCACCTAACCAAGAAAGTTCTCATCATACCAGAGATTTAGCCACGTTTCGTTTAGTAGTTTAGATCTGAATAAAAACAATAATCCGTCACATTGTCTGTTTGTAATTTCCTCCAGTTTCTCTCGCCACATTAATTACCGCTTATGCCAATGGGCCTTTGTGTGAGAAGTCAAGAAACAGAAAGTTTCACAGTTTGCCATTAAAAAAAAAACCAAAGCATTATGCTTGAAATAAAAACCTTTGGTTTCCCCGTGAAAAATGACTCCGTATGTAAAAAGATTTCTAAAAATATTGACAAGATTTTCTTTTTATGCCTGTTACCGTCTCTTTTGCACATTGTCACATCTTTTAGTTAAAGAGAATGATGCTCAGAAACCTAAGAGAATGAGTGCTTGTTTGGGCGTTTTCCAAGGTGCCTGTTTTGCTGAAGGGTTCTCCTTTAATGCCTTATCATAAAAGCTCTTTCTTCACTTGGCACCCACAGTAATTAATACCGTTTCTGTGAACGATTCCCATTTCCTCTATAATGCAAAATGTTCACAGTATCGACAGGAAGTAAATGTAAAAGCACACGACAGATAAAAATGTAGAAAAGATGAAAAGAGTGTTTGATAAGTTACATAGGGGTTGATTTTTATTTGCATAAAGTCTTCACTGTGTACTTGTTCAAGTGTGAAGGGTATGTTTGAGATTTATTTTTATAAATGATGTAAGAAAATCATTTATCTTTGATCTACATAGACTATACTGTTAGACATTATAGTTTCTCACGCATTTTGACAAACTTTGTTAGAAGTGTGTTACAATAGCATTACTTTATTACTAAAAGTTGGCTTTTTTGAATCAAAATACACAAAGCTGTGTTATGTACAGTCTGTAAACTGTCAAAGTTTAAAGAGTCTGTTTGTTTGTGTGTCTGACAGGAATGTAGACTTTTAGGTTTAGAGTTAGATCTTAAAAAAATGATACAATTAGCGTTGTACCCACAACTAAACAGCTCAGTTCATAAACGCTGAGCAAAACAGCACCGCCTTTCAAGCAAGAGAAGCAGCGTAACTTTTATCTCTCACTTGCAGGTCAAAAATCTCTCCATCATAAAACATACACATGTTCAAGAGCTTTACCCTGCCAAAGAGAAGTGATCATGGAGAGATCGAAAAGAAAAACACCTGCCTGAAAGATCAAACTTCGATCCGTTCACGTTCAAGCACTACTTTGAGGAAGATGGATCTGTGGGTAAACTTTCCAGCTAATTAGATGGAAAATTGAATTGTTTCACTTTGAGGCTCCGTCCAACATTGTTCAAAAGAGGCTTTCATGAAAGGTCAACGTGATTTTATGTGTAACATCTGGTTCTCGGTGATCCGATAGTTAACATGAAAATGCTTTGGCTCGCCAAAATGCTTATATAATTAAGGAAAACACCAGTATCTTCCGATTTGTCGGACGGTATCGCACGTGAAGAATTTTTCAGCATAGCAAGTCGCTGACAACCATGAAACTCTTATCGTGTTTTAAATTGACCCGTGAGTTTAAAATGCAATTGAGTTTTCGTTTCCTACATGTTGTTTTGGAAAGGTTAGGTAACACAATGCCCGCTAGACTTTGCGATAACATGCACTTCATTATTTCTTACCGAAAGCCAGCATTATGATACAGATTTCCTATATACAACTTACAAGAATAAGCGATGGTGGAGGACCCCCCTGAGAAGCCAGTGCCAGCTGAAATAAATACAAACCCACAGTGCCAAAACATGAGGCAATACATTTTAAACTGACAGATCAGTTGGCCCACGTATAAAGGAACAAATAGGTAGAGAGAAACGGCCGTCATTAAAGGTCTTTGTGTTTGAGAAACATCAGGTGAGGATGTTTAAGCTCCAAATTGCATAAATTATAGGCATTTTCCAATACAAGTTAAGCTGAAATCAACAGCACTTTGGGGCATATTTTGATTACCACAGAAAACAATGTCGACCCTTGTTTTCTTTAAAACTGAGGTTATAGTAAGGCACTAACAATTTTCGAGAAATTAGAAAATCATATTAAAATGCATGTAGTTTACTTGTGGCTCAACAATTCGTATTTATTTATTTTTTATCTATTTCGAAGGGGTCGTGAAAAACAACAGAACAGAAAATAGCCCATAAATTTAAATAAAATGTTATATTTTAATTTATGGGCTATTTTCTGTTCTGTTGGTGGATCTCAGAGAGCAGTGCAAAATAAAAAACAAAGGCAGCTCATGAACCCTTTTAATGTTTCAGATTGGCATTGAACTTGGAATATTGCTTAAAGTCACTTTAAAATTCATGCAAAAATTATTATCTGTTTCTACATTTAGCTATCTCTGCCTGACATGATTCCATTTTTCTTCAAGGTACATGGGAAATCTAGGTCAGCTTTTTTCCGATGCACTGATTTTTCTTCTTTTTATGGAAAAAATGATCGCATCATGAAGTGAAAAATCACTGGAGGTTACAATGCATTTAAAAAATGCTTATTGTCAGAAAGACACGGAGGTTCTGGAATACGTCTGAGGGGACTCTGCATGTCTGACACAAAGCTCCACTCAGGACGTGATGTACTATACCCAGGCGTAGCACTCTTGCTAATTCTTGTCATCGAACGGTTCTAAATATCCCTCTGTTTGCTCAAGCAGCTTGAAACAGCCAAAGGAAAGACAACAGAGACAACAAATGGAAAGAATTCAGAATTCAGGTCAGAATGAACAACTCTTGTCGCTTAATCAACGCATGTCTTTTTTTTCCACTGAAAGGCCATCACTGCAGCATCCATCTATCACTCCACACATCTGTAGGTCAAGATTTTTGGGTTGATTTATTTTAGAAAACAATTTTCCCCCCACCCTCGTGTTGTCCCAGTTACTAATGGCCCTAAATACACCACTTTATCCTCAGTTAACTCTTCTGCTGAAGTCGGATGGTACTTTGCTGTCACTTATGACACTGTGAATAATGATGCATTATGTAGAGCTGTTTATATCGGAATTGATCTTGCTTTATAACTCAGGCTTTTATCAATATTATTAAAACTAAACTGAAACACTCAAGTAAATTAAGGTTATTAATTACACTGTTAGAGGTGCTTTACTGAAATAGAATTTTCTGCATATTAAACATTAAATTTATATTAATGCTTAAAATAAAAAAAATAATTAAAAAAATATATATATATATATATATATATATATATATATATAATGATTTTTTTATTTATTGTTAGAATCAGGGTTTTAAATGAACAATTTATTTGATTTATTTTGGTAAAAATGCTGCAAAAATTACAAACCTCGTGTAATAAATAAAAAAATGTAACATACAATTTTCATGTTTAACAATTCTTTTTTTTCTTTTTTGTATATGGAAAGTGTTTTAAAGTGATTCAACAAAATATATGTATTTTTATATGCTCTTTGATTTATTCTGTCAAGAGAGATTTTATCATTTCCTTGTCGTCAGGTAATTGCTAAACACAGACCTGGTCCTTTCTAAAGGGAAAGGAAGGTTAACACAGAGTCAGAGGTTACAGAGTGGGCTTATTTATGGGCTCAAAGGGCAGACTGGAATTGCTTTAACCTCTTAACACCACCTGGCCTTATTAGGCAAGTCCTGGCAAAAATCACGGCCAGAGGTATTGTGCAAGGAGCTGTATGTCTGCCACACAATGTGAATATCATAATCTGTTTCAGAGTTCAGCATTAAAGCTTTTGTAGAATTTCTATTTTAACTGCGGTGTATATTTGACAGGGTATGTTTGCACGTTCGCTTTTGTGTTTGCTTGTTTGTAAAAGATTCTTCCTTCTCCCTGCCAGGGGTTTTTCCATCAGCAGATCTTTAGACAAAAACAGATGCTTTAAATCTCCACAGCTGAGAGACTCCAGGAGAAAGTACACAACTAACCTTTCAGAGAAATATTTATGTCTCTTTTGGTATCATTATTTGTTTATTCATTTCTTCTTTCATTCAGCCCACTCGTCATTCAACAAAAAAATGATGAACAATACACAGAATGAAAATGTTTTCATCTTTGCCATATTAAATAAAGGTCGCAGATGCATTATGTGTTTTATAAAGCAGTCAGAATAGTGCAAGGCGGGTCAAAGAGTTGCTTGGGTGTCAGACAAAACAGCGAAATTATGAAACAAGTCAAAGGGAACATTCTCAAGAATGCTGAATGAATGCCATGTACGAAAACCTCAGAAACGACAAAAGAATTGACTAAACCCTTTCAGTCTCAACAAAACCTCCATCATGACCTTTGAAAAGCTGGAATTTATGGCAGGCCTGGATAGTTCTTGAGCTAAATGCAAAATGTAAAGCAAAACCCTTGAGCTATGGAAATAAAGCAATAAGCAATAGAGCCCAGAGCAGTGGAAAACAGTAAATGGTCTGAGGAGTCATCTTTAGCCATATTTCCTGTCTCCAGATGGGTTACGATTGGATAAGACCAAACGAGGCCTTTAAACTACAATTACCTGTTAACGATTATGTGCTGCCTGTTAGTGACCATGAAGAAAGGAGTTTATTCAGCGTATGGAGCTTTTGAGTCACAGACACTTAGGAAACTAAATGTATATAGAAACCTTTCAAACCAACTCGCTTAACAGACTTCAGTCTGAACAAACTATGACATATGGGAAAATTTTGCTGATTTGTTAAGAGTTTGAGTTCCCACTGACCATGAAAAAATAAAAGAAGGAAATAATTGAATGCTTTTATCTTTATTTGTATTAATTTTGCATTCCTTCTTGCATTCTCTCGCAAAGATTCTCACAAGAAATCTTAACATTTTTTCAGAAAGCGTTTGTGGTGAAAAATAATATAATGGATGTAAAAACCATATTGTAATGCTTTTGTGAATGAATGTAAAGTTTCTAGCAAGTGTTTTGCAAGCACATATGTTTGTCATTTTTGCAACACAATGCAAAAGAATTAAAACATCGTGTCCTTTTAGGGGCTCTTTTGCTGTTTGATGACATTATATATGCTGATGTTGTTACGGTTAAAACTATAAGGTTATATAAGAACTCTTTTAAAATAGCTTCAAAACCTAAAGTGAATGATTCATTGGGGTAATCAATGCCATATTGTAATTAATACAGAGCACTAAAAAACTCATTGAATCACGTTGCTTTTTTTGTCTTTTTCTTCAACAGTTCTTTTTCCCATTGTATCTGCAGGAAAAGGAACGCCTATTATACAGTTACTGATCCTTAATAACGTTCCCATTTTTAAAATGTTAACACTCTACAACTAAATCAAGCGTGATTTTAGCAGCACCAGAATGAGGTAAACCTCACTGAACCTTCATGGATTAGGATCTGGAGCGTTTTCCTTTTCTCTCATACTTTTAAGAACTGAAAGGGTTTGCTTCTTGAAGTATTTTGAAAGGTCATACTGCACAGATTTGACAGCAGTCCAAGAAGCATTGAAGCTGTTCTGAGGGTGGCCTTGATAAGCGTCTTACTTATGTTGTCCAGTCCCTCTAAATATGTCAGGACTGAGTTGAGGCAATGCTTTGATCATAGCAACACTGCCTTCTGTCTATCCAGCATCCATCTATCTTTAATACACGCTTATTCTATGTTGGGTCACTGGGGAAGGTTGGAGCTTTTCCCAGCATATCTCAGGACAAAGGCAGGGAAACACCCTGGACAGGTGGCCAATCTATCACAGCACCAGCCGTGATTGGACACTCTGATATATGAGGAACATCTTGCTTATTGACCTGAGAGAACAACCATATGTTGTACATTTTGTTTGGACGTACACAATGTTTTTATTATTAAAGTTAGCAGTAACTTTGCCGTACCTTATACTTCAGAATTTAAAAAGTAGTGTGGTTTTGCACTATTGATTCCAGTAGACGTCTATCTATGTCTATCTTTACGAGAAAACCATTACAACTTGTTAATTCAAACGATTCCTTCAAAACACAGATTCATTCAAGAGCGTCACGCGGGCACGAACCACAGCAACAATAGACGCATACCTGAGAATATTTTCCCTGGTAATATTTTAGCAATTTATATCATGTGTGTTTCTATCAGCTGAATCAGAACCAGTAAGAAACCTAAGAATAAGTTTTGACTGAGGCGAATATTTACCATTGTAGGTAAAACTTGCAAATGTTTTCTATTGTTTGGTAGCGATGAAGCAGACTCTGTGCAGATAAAGACATACATTAACATTTATTTATATAGCGGATCTATATCTTTAAAAAGTAACTTGAGGGAATGAATGAACAACTGGATATCTTTATGAGTGAGTCATTGAATTGCTTACTGGATTTGATAAGACATTGTTTTATTCAAGAAGTTATTTTATAAGTAAGTCACAGAATTAATTTTATTTTAGCTTTCTGATGGTGTTTGCAGAATGTTGTGTTGCAGAATGAGATTTTCCAGTTCTGTTTGGAGGTTGATAGTCCCACACCCGCAGTCTCCTTCTGGGACTAGTCAAAGAGGAAAAGATTTTGTAATTAAACTTTCTTGATGATGTTACGGTAATGTGCATAAAATGATAGAGTGCTAAAATCATGCAGTAATTATTATGTAATGAAGTGGGGGGAAAGAAATGACTACACTCCCAAAGAGCTCTGGAACATGCTTAGTTTGTGGCACAACGGGGCTTAAGTTGTCAAACTTTAATTTCTAACAGCTGTTTAAATCTCGGGTGGTGACTGGGGATGTTTACAATTATTGTGATTACTTTTAATTAAAAGTAATTATTAGCACAGATTAACACAATGACAAACAGAGAATGAAATGTTTTACTGAGGGCAGCTGGTGAGCTGAACAGGTGGAGAAGGCCGTTTTGATAGAGGCAAGAAACGTAGAGTCAACTCCTGCTTTTCTCCTTTTTGACTCATAATTTGAGAGGTGTTGGCATGTTCACGGAGAGACCTGTTCAGTCACCCTGCCTTCTGTAGAGTCAGTTCAGGATATTATTTAATGCAGGGTTATTAATAAGCCATTATGCTGTATATTACTTTGGAAATCCTGTTGCTGTGGGGCTAAGTGAATGAGAGCAACTTTTATATTTTTCCATGTATCCTATGACTTGAGTGACACTTAATGAGTTTTCAAGATGCTATTTCTGTATGGAATTTTGCAAATTTAATGACACTGCACCAAAGCCAGGAGACGAGAGAAAAAAAACCTCTCTATTCATCCGTGTGTGTATTTGGTTATTGTATTGTACAGATAAATTGCACTTGATTTCTTTGCCACGCTTGCCATCTATTATCATTAAAGCGTATCTAGACATCTGCTCATACGGTGGACGTATCTAGAGATGTAGCAGTGCATTATGCTATGATTGCACCTACCGAGTTTCTGCATTGACTAACGAATCCCAGTCTTGCCCAACTATGTTTTATGACTTACAGCATCTGTCAGTTCCCCTGCCCTCTTGTCTCTCTGCCCTTCCATCATCCTTTCTCTTTTTCTTCTCCCATCGCTGCTCTATCTTGTTGGCCACAATGTTTGTCTCCTTGTGTCTAAGCACACATGATGATAATTCTGGCACAGGAACGCATCCCAATGGAAAGCATTAAAATATAATTCAAGTCTGACGACCGTGCAAGGATGCGGATAAGATGAATGTCTCTGCTACGCAATTGTCTGTCTGTCCAGATGTTTTCTCTGTCTTTTTTCCCCTTCTCCTTCACTGCGTCTGTTTTTCTCTGCTGTCCATCTGAGCAGCATTAAAGGTATCGCTGAACTGGTGTATCTCGAGAGGAGAGTGGTTTTATCATTAGATGATGCAAGAGTGAGGGAGACACAATGTTATCCGGTTCGATTCTCTCTCAGTTCTCCTAGAATGACTCACTTAATTATGGATGCTTTAAACCAAATATGTTTGGTGCTGTACTGGCAGGTAAAATAAAGTCTATTGATGTTAACTGAGTAACTATGAGAAAAGGTCAGAGCTTATCAGTGTTTGACTTGTTTTCAAGTATGCTGTAATGTCAGTAATTCAAACAAATGTGAAGAAGGAAAGTTCTTTACCCTTTACCACAGCAAACACTTCCTTTCACTCAGCACTCAGATGGGTTTGTGTCAGCATGAAATGCAATATGAATACTCTTGTAATTTTTACACTGTTCTTTGCAGTCTAGAGTTTCACCCCTACGAACATCTAGGCAAGATTATAGAGCAACTTTGGAGTGTTACGTGAATTCTTCCACAATAACACAAATATTCCACCTGCGGTGCGTTTGAGCCACAGCCAGGCCCACCATCAGCCCCTCATGTGTTTCATTTCTCAAACAGAAGAGAAGACAGAGAGCAAGTGGATTTTTCCATAATGCTATCCGAGGAACCAGGAGGAGTTCTGTGTTCTACAATTGCCTGTCATTCCATTATACTTAGACATAATGGATGCATCAAAAAAAAAAAGAGAAGCAAAGCTGATCTGACCCAGCAGATTAAAGCCAGAAGGGCTGATGATTAAAATCCACTAAATTTGTTTTTATTGCAGCGTATTTGTACCATCATTGTGTTTCAGCTGTTGATTATTAAGAAAGTTAACTGATTAGGTTTTCGTTTTTATGTAAGCAGTTCAATTGGGCTAATCTGTTAAATGCGGCTTCCTAATAAAAGAAGGAAAACAAGAAACAGTAAAACATTTACTTGATGTGGGGAAAAAAGCATTAGTGTGGCATTTGTAAAAATCTATCTCAGGTGTGAGCAATTTGTTTTAAGACAGAACAGTTATATGTCAGAGTTAAGCAATGAGGAGTTTGCCTGTTGCCATCAAAATCCATATGGCATTCAGTTGGTTCAGGGTCCGACATTCATCTTCCACATTGACTGGATTTAGAATAAAATGATCTAATGAAGGCATGTGAAAGATAAGAGCTATTATGATAATCCATACTGTCTCTAAACGTTCCTGGTAAAATATTAGACAGTCAGTTAAAGTTACTTTTAAAAGTAAAGCATTGTAATATTGTAATATTAACATTAAAGCAAATTGCGTTAGTTACATAGTTACATTACTTTTTAATTACTTTTTGTCCCTTGAGCTGGGCTTCCTGATCAAGTACCCAACAGCAAATAACAAAACAAATGCCCAACAGTTATATTTTTGGCAACTGCAAAGGACCCCTGCTGAAAAAGCCAGCTTAAGATGGTTGGCTGGTTTTAGCTGGTCTCCCAGCCTAGTCTTAGCTGGATTAAGTTGGTCAGCAGGCTAATTTTAGAGGGGTTCTGGCCACTTGCCAGCTGGCCAGGCTGGTCTTAGCTGGTTTAGGCTGGGAGACCAGCTGGAACGACCAGCTAAAACCAGGCTGGGACACCAGCTAAAACCAGCAATTTCCAGCCTAAACCAGCTAAGACCAGCCAACCAGCCTAGGCAGTTTTTTTTAAGTAGGACTATCCGACCAATTGATTTGCACTTGATGAATTGTTCACCACTAAAATAGCAATGTGAGCAAATATATACATAAATGTGTGCAATTTAATCTAGTCACTTAAGGCCAATTTAGTCAATTGCTAACTTGATACTTGCTCTGAGTAAAATAGTGAGTCATTAACTGCTGTAGTTGGATCAGTGCATTTAGCACAAATAAATTATTCAGTTGTTCGTTAAAAAGAATCAGCTCAAAAGACTCATTAATGAATTGAACATCACCGTTGGGTCTCTCAGTGCATCAAAAGTAACCATATGTTCTGAAATACAGTGAAGTAAAAGTAATAAATTATGTTTTTTGAATGCGTTGAAGTGAAAGAAAACATGCTGTTCCTTGAGTCATTAAAATGACAAAACCAAAAAAACGACAGCAATATTTTACTTTAGAGAAGATCCAGAGTATTTGTGCTTTTAGTTAAATTATTATACCAAATTGCATCTGTAGTTTAAAATAGAATATGTATCCTGTCTGTAATTAAAAAGCAGAAAAGGGAAAAAACTTAACCGCAGTATTCAAATCTCAAAAATCGCATGCTAAAAAGTGTGAGAAAGTCACATTACCAAATTACTCATACTTCCTCTGAGACACAGAACTCCAAATCAATTATTTCTGCTGAATTGACAAATTGTCCATTCCTGCTACTAAAAGACACATGTGTTTGAGGAAAAAAGGTCATTTATCACTACATAAGTATCCTCCTTCATGAAGAACAGGCACCATGGGCATGTTTGTTTTTATTTTTTAGGCGCTCTAAGTGTGTTCTGATGGTTCTTAAACACTAACAGGAGGCGTTTCCACCACACTGCTTTGACTTGGCTCTAAACGTGTGACTTCATCTTTCTCTAAGTGTTTACCTTTTGATGACGCTGCCATGGAAACGCAGCCTTTTTGGGATGTGTATACATATGAAACTGAGAAATAAAAGACAGACTGATCAAAATCAAGTCAAGCAGACATAAATATTAGAATTTCATTTGTTACAGTGTGAGAGCAATATCAGTCTGTTGATTTGCTTTTTGGGGACCATCTGATTAACCGTTTTTCATCCAAAAATAATAAACTTGACTTGATCTGAAAATGTCAGCCAATTCACTTGACATGCAAACTTAGTTGCAGAGGTAAAGACAACTGATTATTTTGGCCGAAGCTTAGGTTGATGTCATTTGAAAGTGAACAATCCTCTACTGAAGTCAAGATATTCAAAAGTTGTGTAATTGAATGTGAGATTCTGCTATTTAATCTATAAACCCACTGCCAAATTGAATGGTAAAAACATAAAGAGACATTTCAATAGTGTCATATGATGAAATACAATACGAGTAGGGCATATTGTTAAAAAGGATAAAAAACCCATAATATAAAAATAAAATAAAGCTAACAAAACTAACAAAGAATACTAGAATGACCCTACCTTTATACATACCTTGACCCTACATATATTCATTTATAGCTGCATAAATCTTGTGATAAAGTTCCTCCATTTCAAAATTATACAAGGATACCCTGAAACCATCAACTCCTTTTGAATAAAATTAAATGGTCGCTTGTGTATTTTTTATTATAATGAGAAACTGGAGTTCAGCACATAGTCTAACTCACTGGGAAAGGAATGGGAAAGATTTTGTTAGTGTGACTGTGTCAGTCGATTGATTTATAACTGTTGTTAAGGTGATGTAAAACTGAGCTTTGGATCTTGTGATCAAAGGAAAGAACAAGTGGAGCAGGAGGAAAGGGATTCCCCAGAGATGACGAACGAGCCTGAGCTTCTGCTTGCGTGTGTAGGCCCATGTGGATCCCCAGAAGATATAAAATGGTGCTCTTTGATTTATTTTTTCATAGCTAGCATTCTTGGACTGCGCCCAGAACTGCATTCATCCCTACTATACAGCAGACAAAAAAAAAGAGTAGTATTATTTTAGTAATATTTAGAAAACAATGATTTTAGGACCTTAATACAGTGGGATGGTTAATAAAGGTATGGTTCACCCAAAAATGAAAATTATGTCATTATTATGTCATAATTACTCACTTTCATGTTGTTCCAAACCCATAAGACCTTTGTTCAAAAATATATTTTTGGTAAAATCCAAGTGCTTTCTTAAACTGGACAGATAGCGTCAAATCACAATAAAGACATTGTTAAAACTGCGTGCGTGACATCAGTGGTTCAACTATAACGTTATGAAGTTAACTTTTTGTGCACATGACTTTATTCAACAAGTTCTTCTCTTATTCGTCAGTCTCCTGCAACCATTCATGCTGAAGCAGAGCTAGTTTTGTAATGTAGAACGTCCGTCTCTCTTAGTTCATCGGCCCTATAGTATCTAAGTCATCCTTTGTGTTGAATCTTGATGTTTACATGTTTACAAAGACATGCATGAAGATGTATCCAGCAACATCACACCTATAGGCTATGCCTAGTGAAAGAGAAGAGCTTGTCGAATGAAGTTATTATTTTTGTTTTCTTTGCACAAAAAATTATTATCATAGGTTCATAACATTACGGCAGAAACTATTTTAACAATGTCTTTATTTCTTGGGCCATAAAACATTTTAGCTGCACTTCTGTTTATGCAGGGTTTAAAGCTCTCAGATTTCCTCAATAATATCTAAATTTGTATTACAGAGGTTAACGAAGGTGGTTTGGAACGACATTTTTTTGGGTGGACTATCCCTTTAAGTCTGTCTTCTCCACGTTAATATGGCGTCTAACCTTAGCAACAGATGTGTTGTTTTAATTGCGTTCATACTATGCACATATATAATGCACTAAAAATGCTTTTAAAAAAAAGATCACTATGTAATTACTCAAAATGTAATACAAAATGTGTTTTCCCAGTCCGCGCTACTTTTTCATCTTCGTTAAATGTAAATTCACTAGACCACGACACGTTTTACTGCTAGCTTTTGTGTCTCGCGTCTGACACGTCATTGTAAAAACAGCAATCAAACATTTTCCCCTGTTCCGCTGCCGCGTCTTGAGTATTTGAAAGCAAAAATGCGTTCTGTGTGAATGGGCCCTTAGAGAGTATGCGATTTCGAGCGCAGCCTCCCAGTGAACTTGCCTAGTCAGAAATAATACGGGGCTCTGCGTTTGCTAATCGCAACGCATCCAGTGTTGACAGCATCGCTGATTATAATGTTTGCGCTTGACGCGCCGCTCGCATCCTGTGTAGACAGTGTGAAGGTGTTTTACGGTATAATAAAACCTCTGTACCCGCCACTGGGTCCCGGCGCGTTGTTCTTACGACCCTTTTCCCAAGAGCAGGTGTTAATCTTCATTCATCCCTCAGCAAGAACACTGGAAAAGCCCTTTCAGGCTATTCATCTACTTCAGACAATAACCATTTGTATGGATGTCACTTCCTCAACTTGGGAAAAGAAATAGTGGAATCATTCTAGGCTACGTGAGTGTAACCAGATACTGAATATTATGTGAAATAAAAATATATATCTACTTGTGCGCACACAGCAGACCTGTCATGTGGAGTGGTCCGTGGTTACACCCAAACACAATAACAAATAGTGCTCTGTCAGACGGGTGGAGCGCTGCATTTTTTGTCCTCATGAGTCTCATGTCTAGAAGTAATAATGTGCACAGGCGGATGGATGATTATGTAACGCTGTGTCCTTGTGCTGCTGGAGTAATTACTGAAACCTTCTGACACTGTTTGGTTATTGCACCAGGCCAAAATTACACCAAAGCACATGCATAATATAAGCGTATTGAAATATGACACCATTTATGTGATTTCCAGAGTCTCATAAACGCAATGCCTCTCTGTGGCAGGGTAAGCTGGCTCGGAGCAACCGTCTGCATGCAGGATCTCTGGGTCCTTGCTCTCTCCGCTGCATGTTTACATCTCTTCTGGTGAGTTATGACAGGTTTTCCATGCGGAGGTGAGGTGAGTCTGCTTTTTGGCAGGTTTGTTCCTTGCTGGAATGAAAAAAAATAACTGGGAAATAACTGCAATGCAAGAGGGAGTAACCACCAAGAACTCCAGAAACATATTACATCATGTCTCAGGTATTCTAGGAGATGAAAAACCTGTGAGTGATTTTCCTTTGATTGCTGGAGATTGTGATACAGGTAGCAAAAACAAGATAAAATGGAAACACTGTGACTATAATTCATATAAGTGTCAGATAATTTCTGTTACAAACTCTGATGTACTGATATATACACATATGTAACCAGATCTTGCATTAATGCCTTCCAGATCCAGTGTATTTTGTCTCTGTTCAATGACCATTAATTTTCCATCACAGTGAGGCCCTTTCTAAGCATATTCTCATTTATGGAGGGAACAAAAAACCTTTTTCATTGCTTTTTTTAGCATTTCATTTGAAAAAGTTACTCTTGAACCATGATGTTAGTGTTGACAAAAAAATAAATAAGAAATCAAATAAATAAAAGTTTTAACATTAGATAAAAAAAAAACTAAACAAAAAAAGAGAGAGAAATATTGCTGACATACAGTATAATGTTTATGTATATGTATAAGATGCTCATGTACCAAAATGACTAAAACTAGAAAAAAATAAAAAAAAGTTATAGAAAAATGTCAAAAGCACATAGCAAAATTACAAAAATGTTTTAAGTATTAATTGAACATAATAAATATATTTAACATACTAAATCATAAATAATAATATAATATATTTTACTATGTTAAACATACCAGAAAATTATGGAAACTATAATTTCTTAAATGTGGGATTTGAATGCATAGAGTACTGAGCACCATTTAATTTATGTTCATCTAATGCTTCAGTCTTAAAGCTTTCTATTATATATTTTTTGCATTATATAAATATATATTTATATTTATTATTATTTTATTTATTTATTTTTGTCTTGTGTTTCCTACATATTACACCACAAAAAAAAAAAAAAAAAAATCTCACCTGTAATGTAATGGACTTTTCAAAGGTAGTACCAAATTGTGTTGTCAACAATGCTTTAATTTACAGTCTTACACACTCTCTTGTGTTTCCTAACGGTGCACAAAACACTTTACGCACACCAGCACAACCTTTGACTGCTTTTAAACGATTTTACAGCGGTGGGCCTTTTGCCCTTCACCACAGAGGGGCCAGGACCTCTCACAAAGCGCAGCGGTTTTACGCATGACTAAACCGGGTGCCAAACATGGCATTACAGAGATTAATTTTAAATGATCAATCACACACTGGGACCGGTGGTAGTTTTAAAACAGCAAACTCCCGCCAGATTGGCAGGGAGACCCAGTCTATGTAAATCTATGTTAAGAGTACACAGGGTACATATTAAACTTCCAGGCGCTAGAAAAACACCAGAGCTTGGATATAAATGACTTATCTGTCCTGGTCAAAATTGTGTGAGACATAAAGAAAGCCAGAATCCTTCTCCTACGTAGCAGTCAATGAGTTCACAATAGGGACATGATCCCAATAATGTAGTAGCCTTATTGATTGTCACTGTAAAGACCTGCTAAAGTCATTCTGTCATGTTCTGGATTGTATAGCGTGGACATAAAACTCAAACTGGCCTTCAGCACAGTCTGCTGTAGTCTGGCACTGGCTGGGGCTGGTAATCTTGCACAGATACTCTGAGTTAAGACAAAGCACAGAGAGGCAGAAATGATTCACTTATCAAGACATATGTTGATCATATCTGGATATCACTCTGTGCCAAATGTATTAAACAGAACTTTACCTCAGCATTTGTAAATGTATTTTTGTTGCAAAAAAAATGTTTTGAAAGAGAATGCTTTCATGTTATGTCCCGTTGCTTTGCACATTATCGCATTTCTTGTGTTACAGTAATTTTATTTTACAAAAATTCTGTAATAATGCACTCCTAGTGAGTATTTGAGAAATATTAATGACACAAACAAATCAATAACAGATAAACAGCAGTTACGGTGGATTATAAGCAGTATGGCATTTTTTCAGCAGGTTAATCACTCTCTCACCCTCTTTCTTTGCTCTCTCCGTTCTGACTTTCTTTCGATGATTTAATCCTTTTAGTATGAGTGGTAACATTTTCCAGCCCAAGTAGCGCATGACCTACTTTGAAAAGAGATGCACAAATAGCATGTGGAAAACAGTTTAGATCCTGCTTTACTACATTTTGAATAAGTATACTGTTATCCAAAAGTTTAGCTAATTGTGTCCCATATTTAAATATAATAAAACCTTGTTTCATCTGATGAGAATCAAATAGAATTTCTTTTTAAATTACACTGATATATTGATAAAAAAAACCTGACAAAATCCACTTTAACAAACATGCAGAACTGTTGAAATGTGCCACATTACAATTGCTTTGGTTCTTGCCTACAGCAGTTAGGGTTTACAAAAACATCTGGCCAATAACAAAAGAGGGAACACTACGTGTGTAGCCATTAATAGGATTGCTTAATAGAGTTTGATGCCTCACATGTGTGGTTCTCCACAGAATTAAAGGCTAATGTTTTTTTAATACTTTAATTTCCAGTGTAGCTTCATTGAGTAGACCCTCATTATTGTCAATGCTTTTTCAAAACACATGATTAATGGCAAATTACTGAACAAAACTCATATTTTATAAACAGATGACCTTTTATGACCTAATTTCATGCCACAGATTAGTCATAAAATGCCTCAGATATACATAATTGCACACAGACCTGTATATGGTCATTCTGTCATGTTGCCCGGTGCAAACTGCGTTCAGTAAAATTATTAACTTCACTCCGCAGCCAATCAGAAACTTAAAATTTGGCCCTAGAAAATGTTCATTTTACCAGATGGTTTTAGATCTCTCTGATTCCATTATTGCTTGGAAAAGTGTAAGTGAAGTGTGTGACATGTAGTGTTATCTTTTCTGCTTAGTTGAAAGTCATCGTTGGAGTGAAATAAACAACGTGAAACCTTAGATATTTGATTATGGTTCCCATGTGGCAATGTTGTGTGGCCGTTGTGAAGACAAGATCATTTCCCTCATGCTCTTCGAACCCACGACATGTTCCATGTTTGTAAATATATTTACCACAAGGTATTGTTTCATTGCACGCCACTCTGCATGAAAGTCATAAAGCGTCTTTTTCTTGCCCGCTTCCTCTTTTAACATCTTTAGCAGATGTGTTTGTCCGGTCTCGTTTTGCTCTCTCTCTGGCAACCCACATCAAACTCATTATCTGTAAGGCGGTTCCTCTTACGGAAGATGAATTTGATGTATTTAGAGTTTCTTGTAAATAGCCAAAGTTTTAGTTTCTTTCTGTGTTTCGCTTTGATTTGCCATTTGAGCTCTAAAGAGATTTGTTGACTGTATGAAAGCAAGTGAGGGCAAGCAAAGTTAGTCTACTCTTGAAATATAAAGAGAGTGTTCTAATATAGCCTAATTATTGTCTGTTCTTCAGAATAACCATTACAACACCAGCCCTGGAAAAACACATAAGACGTCCCTTAGGCATGTGAATTGTGACCGGATGCCAAATAAAACATCTGTGGATTTTACTTAATGATAAGGAAATGCTGCACTCGCAGATAAGAACCTTGCTTCTTCTATTTTAATTTGAATCCAGCTGATGCCCGAGTGAGACTAATAATGGCAGGCGAGCCAAATGATGACGCACCTTTCTAACAATCCCAGAATATGTGACAGGATGCCAGTTATCGAGCAGGCATGCCATAAATATTGTTCATTTTAATCGATGGGAAAATATTCAGTCTTCTCGTACAAAAACGGGAATAATAAATTCAAATTTAAAAAAGAGATATGAAGTGCAATAAAATTTATTGTGTGGCATGTAGGAGGAAAGAGCTTTCTAGGTATTTGTAATTTTAGAAGTTATAGGCTTTTAAATGTGTCAGAATAAAGGGTTATTGCTCAAACACCTCATCCGAAATAGATTTAGAATGGGAGGATCACTTATTACCTCCTATTATTATGTGGAAAGCCCACCACAGCAGCATGACCACAAACACGTATCAGGAAAAATTCAACCACTCCTTACAACGTGCTGGATACATAAAATGTATTAAGACAGTGACTGTAATATTTCCCTGACTTTTAGTTGAGCTTTTTTGTACTCCGTTAATATACTGTGCACATTACATGCACTCTTAGTTTTTTATTTTATTTCTCTGTGGGTAAAGTTCGCAAAAAGTAATTAGCAGTAACGCAGATCAATGTAATTAATTTCAAATAAAGTTAAAACTGTTATATAATATACATTATATAACTTATTATGCATCAACGGAGATTTAAAAAAAAAAAACGCTACATTTTCTCCATAGCACCTTTATTCAAATTTTTAACTGTTCCTGAGCAAATAAAAATATATATATTTTTTCAATCTGCCCTAATATGGGCAATACTTTCATGCCAACCTTTGTTCAAAAAGAGGGTAAGATTACAAAAATGTAAGATTACAAAACCTCAGCAAGTTATATAAACACCAGCAAACATCACTCACAGGAAATTTGTTACATCATCGCAAATGTCATCTTCCCAGACATTACGTAGTCATTTGATGTTTGATGCTTTGATATTTAACTAGCCACCAATTTGTTTCTTTGAAGTTACTGTAAGATAAATATTCCAGGTGGAATAGAATGTGAAATAATTACGCGACACATGAAAATAAAACATTGTTAATAAACTCAAATACACATGCTGCAATTTCCTCATATATACAGACTGATTTTTTTCAAAAAGTGCTTGATATCGAATATGTAGAAATATTAGTGTTACTCAAAGTACTATATTCCTTGGGTCAGAAGCAGTTGCTATATGATTTTAGGTTTATTGCCATGGTGAACAATGGTTCACCTCTGTGATTGGCTTATAGATACAGGGACAGAACACGTGGAATGTAATTGCCTGTGGAAATGTCCTCTTGGAGTTTCCCCCCTGTTACCACTTTCCAGGGATTGGAACTCCACATTCATACCAGCCAACGAAAGGATGTGGTGTGCGCCTTCCGATGGCACCGAAATTCACCGGCTCTTGCCTATATGACCGATAATATCCTGAAACCACAAACGGCGTCATGTTACAATGCTGACTGATCGCTCTCTTAAACACGCGCATGACACGATGAAGTGACGAAAAACTACAGAGCAAGCTCATGTATGTTGTACCTTGAGCTGTGGGTAGGCTGAGGGAGAGATTGTGTGGTCCTGTCCTTCCATCTAGATAAGAGTCCACAAACTGGCAGTGGTCCTCTCCGTGGCCAAATGTATCAGCAACGCTGTAGAACGGCTCTGAAATGGAAAACAGTTGTAGCTTGAGTATCTCTCAGGACCCAAACCTCAGACAGCGCCTTGTGTTTAGCTGAGGAAAACTGTGGTTTGGATGGGATTGTTGCAGGGCTTTTAGGCCAGCGCAAAAAAAAAACCCCGCACACACACAAAAAAACGGGCACTTCATATTACAGACACACTGATCATTAGATTAAAGTTTTAAACGTATTATGTTGTTAAAAGGAAAGGCCAGCACCTCTCAGTCCATCTCCCATGAAGATTTTATAGCGTAGCGAGTTGCAGAGGACGACGCCGACAAACTTCCTATACCAGGTGCGCTTGACAAACTGACTTCCTTTACAAGAACTGTGGGCGGTGTTATACCTGAACGAGAATGGGATCCAGATGGGCTCCCCACCTAGAAAGGAAATTAATGTCAATTACAGAAATATTTTTTAACTTCAGGCCACCACTGTGGGAAAATATAAAGAAAAATGATTGGCTAGTGCAAACTGAATTAAAAACTTGATTACCATGATCTTTTCTTCAGTTATTGCTGATTAAACTAATTTAAACACAGTCACATGCTAGTCTTTTCAGCAAATTTATACTTTAAAGGTTAACTCATGCATACAGTAATATAACGTGTAATGATTTATCTTACCTGGGGGTCTCTCTATGAGCAGGGGATCATCTAAATAAAAATAAAAAAATGGTATTATTTGTGAGCATTTTTGAATCAAACAACCATTATGTGGGTTCAGACAAAAAAGCCTTACCTGATTCTGTAACGTATGTTAAAGTTTCACTCAGTGGCCCCAGTCCAAAGATATTCTTTGCTTGAACTTTGAAGTAATACCTGAGGGCAAGAATGAAAGCATTTATCTATGTTTTGCTGTCATGAAGCGCTTTATATATGTATAAAACTCAACTGCACACCTAATGAGAGCATGAGGATTGAATGACACAGAAATGTGCTAAAAGTGGAAAGACAGACAAAGAAAATTTATAGAAATGAAAAGAAAGAAAAAGCTAAATGTGGTAATACTTTAGTATTTGGACATATTCTCACTATTAACTAGTTGCTTATTAACATACTTATATATTAACACTGTAAATATTGATTAACATATGTTTATGTTAGTTAATATTGTGCATGACCATATTCTACATCCCCAATCCTACACAAAACCTAACCTTAACAACTACCTTACTATTAATAATAATAATAAAAAATAATAATAAGCAGCAAATTAGGAGTTTATTGTTAAAAGTCATAGTTAACGGTTTGTTAAAAGTCATAAATGATCCTTAAAATTAAGTGTGAGGTTATGTGTAGGAAATAAAAAGAACAAAAATTAAGAACACAAAACACACACACACACACACACACACACACACACACACACACACACACACACACACACACACACACAAATTATTACAATAAATAAAAGTAATGGAAAATACACTTGCAATTTTCTGACAGGACATTATCCAGTAATTTTAATAATTATCAGTAATATTTCTGTTAAATAGGATGGGGGGAAAAGGAAAGAAAATGAAAAGATGAAAAGAAAAAAATGAAAAGAAAAGGGTAGGAAAGGAAAAAGAAAAGGGCAGAATACAATTTTGCACTTATAAAACATGCATGAGAGAAAGTTATAAGAGTGGGCCTCTGGCAGAAGAGAAGGCTGACAGTGTAATGACAAGAAGAGACTGCATGTCAGAGAGTGAGCTAGAGAATAACACATCAACATGCTTTCCAATCCAACTAAACCTCTTTGTGACAAATACCAGACCACAACCACTTATTCTGCTCTTACTTTGGCACAAACTTTACCTTCGAGGATAAAGCAGACAAGCAGAGATATTAAAACAGAGAAGTGTGATGAAGTTCAAAGGCCAGCGCTAACAGCCCTCACAGCCTTCTGTTGTGCCAGTGAGAGGCTGTTCAGTAAGCTCACGCTTCACTTGGTTTAACTCAGGACCCGTTTAATGACATAAAATCAGCACTGCTGGATCAAATTAGCACAGCACGTGGAAACTCTGACCAAAATAAAGAGAAAATGGACAATTAGAGTGGAAGGACCGCCAGTGGAGGGGGGCCTGTCATATTTCAACTAGGATGTGTGTATTACTGTTTCTCTGTCCACGTGCAATTTTTCTTGTCCTTTTGACCATATATTAAGTATGTGTCTATGTGCATATGTGTCTCATTTTTCCTTGTTCTTCCTACCATAACTCTTTGTGGAATTGATGCAGGTCTTCATATGGCATCCAAGTGGTTTGTCATTGTTACTTTGACTAAGAAGGAGCTGTTATTGTCCACGGTCTGGACTATTTACCTAGTTCTAAAAGCTATTACAAATCATTCATAAAAGCTATCAACACTTCATGACTGAATTATAAAGTTGTCAGTCGCTGAGCTCGGCTGAGAGGCTATAATAACAGAGGCTTCTAAATGAATCCCAGAGGACAATAAAAACAACTTCATCCTCACATTCCACACTTATGAACCAAACATCTCTAATGAGTGCATAAGCATTCATGTGTTTTCTCAAGGTAGTGATGGAGAGAGTGCATCTGACTGTCTGGGAAAGTGTACAAAACAAACGTCAATCAAACCCGGGGCGTTTCACACAGCTGCATGCATTTATGCATGCGTGAGTAACCCGTGTGCAGGTCCAGACGAGATCTGCACATGTTTTTTTGTTTTTTTTTGTATTTTCTGCATTGATTTTAAAGCTAAATATGTGCCGAGAGTGTACACAATGAAATCATTACTGATTCAGCAAACAGGTTTAATGAATAAAAATTAATAAGGGATGTGCATAACTTTTTGAATGACGGGCGTTCCAATTCTGTGGGACAGATCACGCCTGCTGTAATGCACCAATGCTTAGCTTTGATGGTTCTGGTAGGCAGAAATGACTTCACATTTGTGGGAATAGTCCAGACAGCCCATAAACACCTCCCTTATCTACTGCTGCAAATATGTGTTGGTAAGGGTTTACAGCGTTACAGTAAGTGCAGCATGCAAGAAACAGACACATGTAGACAGTTCAGTTCAGTCAATATGGTTGAAATTGAGTCTTGGCTAAAGATGGGCAGGTTTTGGTGAGTTCACACAGCATAAGAAAATAGCTTCTCGAGCTCTTGTGAACAAAGAGCTTTTTTAATGATTAGGGTTTTCAGTGTAAAATAAAAAATATCACTTAATATTTTTATAGTTATATGAATTTTTTTTTTTAATCAAATAAAATTAAATAATATGCTATTTGAAATTGAAATGTATGCAATAGTGCTCTTTATTTGTTCCAAAAACAAAAAGTTATTTACACTATTGGTCAAAAACAATTGATGTCAGTGAAATTTTGTAATGTAAAGTCTTTTTGTGAATCAAGGCAAAGTAAATATTTTATAATATACAGCATTATTAAAATGTATTTTTTCAATTTTTAAGTCATAAGCTGATTAAACATTTATTATTATTATTATTATTATTATTATTATTATTATTATTACTACTAATCATTTTTATTAACGGTTGTTACTTTTTTGTTGAAACTGATTCTTTACAGCAGAATTCTTTTCAACAATTTTTTTGTTAAATATAAATATCAAATTTTTAATTTTCTGAAAAAGCAATTTCACCATACTTCAATAAATAAAATAATTCACGTTTGTTAAACATGAGAGTCTGAGTTTGATTTATCTATTGCAATTTCCTCCAAATATTCAGATTAGTTAGAAATCAGACAATACAGAATAAAACTAATATAATGTTGAACTGACTGTATGCATTAACTATTGAACTATGACAGCTCTAATAATTATATATTAGTCCCTGGGTTCCTGTCACATGTTTAACATTCAACTACATCTTAGATCAGTTATCCTGTCAGAGAAAGGATGTTTGGGAAAATATACATCACTGTTTCTAGGCGAAGTTGCACAACAAGGGGAAAATAAATAACGCTCACAAATTTATGTTCAATAAAGTAAGTGGTAATGATTTTATAGCTTAGTATACCAGCAAGCCTCACAGACAGAGTCATTTAGGAGAAATCCCAAAAGATCTCCAATGAAAACTGCTTTGTACTTGTATTTTGTATAGACTATAGAACACAGATGCTTAAATGTGCAAGCGCAAGCATGCAAAAAGCTTGTAAATCAGTTTCTAAATTGATGGAATATGTTTGTGTCTGTGTGCATGAGATCTGTCACATGCTAGATCGCACCTGGAATTGGGCTTGAGATTTTCAACAGGGAGGTGGGTTCCACTTGAGGATCTGGTTGACCATCTGTTATTTAGGACATCGTCATAGGACGCGCTGTGTACCATATAGCCTATGAAAGAGAAGGCGAACAATTAAAGCGTACTCTAAATGTGAGAGATTCAAAACATTCACATAAATGAGCAAAGTATTGGTCACGTCTATGCAGAGATTCCTCAATATAATTCTAGTTCCTTAATATGCAATGGAAGCACTAAACTCCTGCCAAGGCAGCAGGATGTATATAAAGCACATACGTGTATTTTCCGTCCTTTAATATGAAAGAGAGAGGCAGTGCAGAAGTGAAGCTTATGAAAGAAGGCAGGATGACTAAAAAGGAGTTAAGGAGTTTGAAGAAAAAAACATTTTTATTAAAAGAGATTGCTGAAGAAACAAGGTTCATTATGTGTGCACACTAATAAATATTATACTGAATTTGTAAATGTACAGTATCATGCACAAATAAAAGCTTTAGGTTTACAAATGCAAAAGGCATCATGAGACCCCTACGGTAATATTAGACTGCCTAGTACATTTTTATTCTAGAGCATGTGGATGTTATTTTTCGTGTGTTGAAAAAGTTGCTCCATTCATCTAAACATCGGTTATCGGTTGTCAGTTGGCAGGGAATCCTCTACATTTAAACCTCCGCACACATCATATCATGACACTAACAGTGGCTGTGGGAATTGCCTCCCTGTTTGTGTGAATCAGGATGAAACTGTCAGGGCCAGTTTATTAGAGAAGCGTTATATATAGTTTTGTGTTTGGTAAAGCGCAATAAATAGAAACCATGCGGCATTTAAGACAGTTTAGCAGCATGCTACATGTTTAGAAACTGGGGTACCAGCGCCATCCTGCATCTTATATCAAAACCATACAAACAAAATTACGAAATTAAGCAATCTCTATTGATTTTACAGTAAACACTGCTCTCTATGAAAGTGAGGTATATTAAAGAATGCGCCAATTCACAAATTAAAGCGACATGATTTACTTATCCTGATTTTATTCTGAAGCTGTTTGCAGGACAAAACCTACTGAGACATTTCTCAAAATATTTTATATTCCACAGAAGAAAAATTCATGAATGGTTTGGAATGACATCCAATTTTCATTGTTAGGTGAAATGTCATGCTATTACCAAACGAGGAAAGCACGCAGTTAATTAGCTAATTGCATAGCTGTCTTTCTCAGTTTTCAAATCACTGAATTCATGTTGACATGTCTTATCCGCCTTTTTCTTTCATCAGTATTTGTTGCTACAAATCTTTTCGGTGTCCCTATCAAACAGGCCCATGCACAATTAACTGGCTTCGTGAAATTGATACATTGCAGAGAGAGGAACAGAACATTTTAAGCTGATCCATAAACTGGACTGGGTGTTTTTCACATCTATTTGATGCATTCTAAGAAATAGCTGCACATTTGGTTTGCTGGAAAAAGCAGCTGAAATGCAGTCCATGGAAAATAAAAGCACTCATCTTGAGCATAAATCAAGTCATAAATAACTCAGGACTTGTTAAATTTAACAAAGTAATTTCTTCAACTGTGATCTTGACTTTAATTGCTAGCCTAAGTCCGATCTCCGAATGGTATGAGATGCAAAAGAAAGCTTGTAAATTTGCATATTAAATCAGGCATACGCAAGTCACACACACTCACCAGACACCATGTCATCTTTCAGTGGAAGTGCCCAGTCCAAAATCACAAAGGAGTGACAGCCCTCCATAGCAACCACAGTGACATTATGAGGCTTGTTTTTGGGTGGCTGCTTTTGATTGACTGATTGCTGTTCCTTCTCCATCAAGTCTGCTAAGACATCTACTTGAAGGTACTCCAGAGCCTCGGTCAGGGAGCAGGGAGCTCCAGGATCCTTACGGATGTAGTTTACATATGGAGCTGAGGAAAAGAAGAGAAAGGGAAAATGTTTAGGAAATGTGTAAAGGCAAATGCAATGTTGCTACTTTAATATAAAAAGTGTTAATGTAAGCAAATTATTCATTTGAATAATGATCTGAACTGATCATAAAACATGAATTTTGTATATAATGCTTTGTTTGTCTTCCGATTGCTTTATTGGCAGATTGTATTTCACAAATTTGCGTAAAACCTAATTTGAAAATCTGTAAAATGTCACATGATCAGAAAGAAATAGTACAGAATCATGCATGTTTATTCTTTATTTTGGATCAGAACTTTTGTTTTAAACTATTCAGAATTAAAAAAAAAATGGATACACACTACCGTTCAAATGATCAAAAATAAAGTAAAAACCGTAATATTATGAAATAATAATATCGTACTATTGAATATTGAACAGTAATATTTTAATATTATCTTGTATTGTAATATATTTAAAAAATATAACTTTTTGGGGTCATGGCATAGCTGAATTTTCAGAAGCCAAGTGTCACATAACATTTTTATTTTATTTCTTATTATCAGTGTTGAAAACATTTATTTATTTATTCTTTTGTGGAACAGTCGTGTTTTGATGAACAAAAAGTTCCTAAGAACAATTTAGTTGAAATTTGTTAAGGCTGTACAAAAACAAATGTATGTCACTTTTGACAGTAAAAGGGATCCTTGCAGACTGGCTTTCAATTTGTCCATTTTAATTGCTACAGCTAGTAATACCGAAATGATTGCAAAACATCCATTGATATTTGTGCACGCTGACAACAAACAACACGGTGCGGGAAGTTATGTTTGGTAAGCATTACATTTCTTTTGTGTTGTTTGCATTAGCTTGCCCTCCTAGTTTAAGAATGAATCCAATTTACTCTTGCTCGTGGTTACAGACAATAAAAGCTACCATTGTTGATATTTTGCTGTAGACTTTTTCCTGTTGGCTCAATGAAATTTTGTTATTTCTGTCGTCCCACACAGTGCCAGCTGGATCCACAGCTGCGAACACTTCCAGAACCCCTCGTCCGATTGGGCCACAAGATTCACACCTGGAGCTAATCAAAAGCTCCATGTGACGTTGACCCTGATACAGAACAAAAAACACACTTCTGTGCATGTGCCTCCTCTGAGACCGACTGAGACCCACGTACAAGGGGCACTCGTTACGGGTGTTACACCAAAAGCCACAATACAGCGTGACGGGGAGAAAAAAATGAAAAATGCACAATAATTGTCAAGACACAACTTCTATGTACTTCTTGTACGCAAAGCAAACCCTACAGAGAGAGTCGTGCAGCAAGGTTATAGCAAGCACAGCAGAGATAGTTTAAAATATAGTGGATTCGTTGGTGAATCTGGAGAGCAGTGAACACCCGAACATATTAAAGCCATAAATATTTGAGGACACGTCTGAGGTTTGGGCCAGAAGGAAGCCGCTCTCAGCTGATATCAGCACATTTAGCTCATGTCGTTTTATTTAGGGCTTCTTTCTTGACATGTTTCTCTGTTTAAATGGCTTGCACGTGTGTAAGTATGTGCCTGTTGGGCAGCCCGAAATCTGGAGTGTTAGGATTTATCTCTCTGTGCATTAAGTATGAGACATTTCACCAAAGAGCTGTGTTTTCTATCTTCCTGGAGCTGACTTTTTATGGCTATGACGCTTGTTTTGGTGGAGCTAGACCTCGTGATATTGACTTCTTTTAAGTGCTTCTCCTCAATCATAGATGCTTCCCCCATCATTTTAATGTATGACTGCTTCCTCAACTCAATTTTACTAGGACTTCAAGCACCTCCTCTTGTACCCATTAGTACAAATATCAACATTATGAGGCCAAATGCTGTAGCCACAGCAAGGAACATGCTGTATTTTCTATACAGGCACAGCTTGGTTCCTCAGTTCTTTCAATAATCGTACTTTTGTATTTGAAGAGCTCTGCAGTGCTTCTGGCTCCAGTGGTCTAAATGGTGCTGTTATCTCTATTCCCTCGCATTGCTCTGCTAGGCATAGCTATTTTCTAATATGGCAATGTAAATACATTACAATCACCAACCTAGGGACCATCGAGGGCCTCCCTCATAAAACAATGAGGAGTTGGCTCATAATATTTTTCTCATTCTTCTGTTGTTTTCCTATGTATCTAGCCAGAGCAGTTGATGTCACATTTTTGCCAAGACAAGCACATTAGAGGGGCCATGAAACAGTAGGAACAGCTCTTGGATTTCTGGCTAACGATCAAAAAACAAAACCTAGGCCACAATGACCCCTGTTTTGTCATTAGATATGCATTCGAGAAATGCAACAAGTAACTTAATCAGAGATACACTTAATCAGCCTTAACACTTGTTCACAGGGTATTTAAGCGGGGGCTTGCTTTCAATCAAGTCAAAACTCAAATGAATTACATATGACTATTTATTATTTCAATTATTAATTTAATCCTTTGGCAAATATTTCACATCAGTATATAAAAAACAATATTTGCTAAGAAAATACTTTTGTAATTGAAATACATTACTGCAGAAAAAAACTGCTAAACAGACGTTTAAAAAGTAGCATTAGAAATCAAAACACAATTTTTGCAAATATTTGTGTACAGATATTTGGTCCTGATTAATTATGTACATTTTATTGTAATTTTTTTAAATGACTTTGTAAAATTAACAGCATAATAATTATTAACAGTGCATTGCTAATGTGAATTCAGCTTGTCTGTAGATTAAAAGCTTATGTAACTAAACCTAAATTTAGAAAAGAAGGGAAAGAAAGACAGAGCAAAGAAAATAAAAAAGTTGGGTCTCCAAATGCTTTTGTCACATATGCCTCTATTGGACACCAGACCGAACTTGTGCCGAGCTGTGGTAGATGAGCTTAGCAGATACTTATAACTTTAGCAATGTGAACTTCTCTACTGCAAGTGCAGTACTGTAAAGTCAATGAGGGGCAGAACTAAATTTGCCAGCTGACTAGCTAAAGCTCCAGCACAGCATAACCATTTCTGAAACTCATCTGGCACAGTCTCTGCATGCAAACTGGACCTGAAACAATATTCCATAGCTTGGTGTATAGATTGTGGGGAAGTTTGGAAAGATGTCTACTGAAAATAATGTTCAAAGGCTATTATAGTCGGTCTTGGTAAACGAATTAATGCTGAACCTGAAAAAGCTTGGCGAGTCAGGTAACGTAGGGTCACAACGTGATCGCACTGATCCACTGCTGAGTGGAATACAATTGCACTATTTGTGAATTGGTTGAAATAGCATCCTAATAGCAATCATAATTGAAACTTGTTTTTTGCAAATCATTGTTCTCATTCAGGCACATACCTTTATCCAAATACGCATACTGAGTCGTGAAGAATTCGGGAAGGTAGCCCAAACCCACAGACATTCAGCCATAATTTATAGAGCTGAGTCTAAATACCTTCACTCAGGCATTCTCAAATATTTCCTACAGAAGCTGCACATGAAAGAACCTGAGTCCTTAGGGCCTCTAAAGTCAATGGACTCTAAAATAGCCTCTACCAACACATGGTGTACAGTATTAGATGTGGACCTAAGGGTTGATTACACGCTAGTCATAGGGGAGAGACCTAGTAGAAGAAAATAAACTTAGAATAACACGATCCAAATAGAGAGGTAAAATCATATTTTTTTCTTCCCCTTATTCCCCCGTTTGCCACTAAGTATACGACTGTTTAAAAGTTTGGGGTAAGTAAGACTTTTTTATTTAGCCAGGATAAAACCTGTCGATTTCACATTGATTTAAAAATCCTGAAAAACATCTTTTATATAAAAGAAATGGACAATAAATAAGCATATTAGAATGATTTCTTAAGAATCACGTGATCCTGAAGACTAGAGTGATACTGAAAATTCCTCTTTACCATCACAGAACTAAGCATGTTCTAAAATGGAATATTATAAATTACTACAATATCATAATATTTCGTGATATTACTGTTTTTAACATCAAATATATTATTTCTAGTAACTTCTTGTTATATAATTTTCATAACTACCCTGGGTCACATAAAAAAAATATATGTATATTTAACAGACACTTTTATCCAATTCAAATATTGTGTAAAAATATTCACCATTTCTACCTGACATTAACATTTATGTCATATCCGGATAGTGTCTGGATATTTTTGCTTGACAGATAACATCTTTATTCAGTGTAACTTTTGGACACTTTAAAACTGGATCAGAGAATGTTAATGGGGCCATAAGTGAATAAATGGGGAGAAAAGTTTTAAAATGCTCTCTATGGTGTTAAATTAGATTCCACGTCTAATGCAATAAAATAATTTGAATCAGGTGAATCTTTTGTCTTTTTTTCACACTGTGAAAACAGCATAGTTTAAAGAACTTGCAACACAGGACTTGTATGACTCAGTCTGTCTTATTTATTCCTTGCGTAGCTGAAAGTAGATAGTGAAAACATGTTTATATTTTCATCTAAATTAAATATTTACAATTTAAAATGTTTATTAAATTTTTTTTAATTTAAATTCAACTTAGAAATATCATCACTTAGACCATCCAGTTAGACATCTCATCTAGAACTCAAAACAGCCTGAAACTTTGGAGTTATGTTTGATGATCAGCTGACTTTTTAGATGACTAAACCTTTGCTTTGAAAGAAGTTTAGGTCTTTTCTTTGAGAACATGCTTCACAACTCCTTGTCCAAGCTCTTGTTCTGTCCAGGCTGGACTATTGTAATGCTCTCTTGGCAGGTCTTCCAGCCAGTTCTAACAAACCTTTACATTTAATTCAGAACACAAAGCAGCAAGATTCATTTTTAATGAGCCAAAAAGAATGCACATCGCACCTCTGTTAATCAATTTACACTACCAGTAAAAATTTATAAAATTCAATAGCCATTAATATCTGCATAAAAAAACACCACTGGCTCAGCACCCCTTTACCTAAATTTATTACAGATTTATTCAGATTTATGTGTCCTCTAAATGTTTGCGTTCTGCAAGTGAACAAAATCAAAATCACTTCTGCAGACTTTTAAATTAAATGTTCCTTCCTGATGGAATAACCTGCCCAACTCAGTCTGAGTAGTTGAATCATTAACCATTTTCTAGAACTGGCAAAAAACACATCTCTTCCATCTTCATTTGACCCTCTAACTTAAAAAACACTAAAAATTTTATTCATTTTATTCTATTCATTTACTTCTTGTTTTCCTAAAAAAAAACAAACACTAGCTTCTCTATACTTTTTAAATTTATTATACTTTATTCTTAAATGCTATTCAAAAAGTCTGTTTTCTTTTTTATTTATTATGTATTCTAAACCTTTTCTTTTTATTTATTATGTTAAGCTAACTGAGACTTTTTATAGAACTTGCATGTCATCACATTGTCGTCATTTGTAAGTCGCTTTGGATAAAAGTGTAAATGTGGTCAAAATCAGTCCCAGACACCTGCAAATGTAATTACAGAGGTCTGATATATAAACACAATTCATTACGCTTAAGGCAAGAAGCAATATTAAAAAAAAACCTTTGTAAACAGGATGGTTAAAATGGTTAAGAGTTAAGAACTATGTCTTTTTACATTTTGATGAACTCTGATTGAGCTGATTGAGTGAAAGATCATTCAACTAGGGACAACAAGTATTTGCATATAAATCCTACCTAAGGTCAGCTGTATGCACTATTTTATTTGCTTCTTACGAGCATCACCAAGGGAAAGAGCTGCACTTGTAGGCCAGATAAATTTCCTTCACATTCACCATTCAACTCTCAAGTGCCTCACATCTACAGGAAATGCTGAGGTGATTGGAAAGAAATTAACTGTGAGCGGCCAGTTGTGTTTCCTGAGAGATTCAATCTCAGCATGGTATTGCTGAGTTTGGAACCAATAAGATCAGGGAATAACTGTTCTTATTACAAATGTTAGGAGCACTAACGGTTGTAATATGTAGTAAACCAAACATATTACCTGTGAACCGTTTCTTTCCGGCCACATCAAACTCAGAAGAAGGAGTGTTGTTCAAAGGCCGTGTCTCAGGAGTTAGAGGCTGTGTTGTAGGAGTCTCTGTTGTGTGAGCCAGCGTTGTGGTAGGAAGTGGAACTGGGGTTGTGGTAGTCTCCTCAAAAAGAGTATCTGTAAGATAGAACAGTAATCAAAAACAGGAAGAAAAAATGTCCACAGGATGCCATGGCCCAAAGAGTGTTTGGACATTCATGTCACATTTAAAGATATATTTGTATTATATATCAAAATATGAAGCCAAGTGGCATTTATTTCAAAGACGTGGTTTGTCCAAAACTGCCCAGTTACCTTTTAGGTCTTCTTTACAAAAAAAGTTAATGCTATTGCTCCGTTATAAATGTTAATGCTATAGTAGTAGTGAGAATGTGACCAAACTTTTCTGTATGGTTAATACACTCTTTCCCAGGATTCCTGTCACAACAAGGAAATTACTATTGGGACAAGCCAAGCAATTATTAAAACTGTATGCAAACAAGCTTGTCCCTAAATGCAGCTTGGCTACATTAGCTGTCGTGTGTTCAACAAACCAACAGCATTACATAACAAATGATTATACAACAAGATTTAATTGTTATTCCAGAAAGGTCATCTAAGTTTTTGCACACTGAATCATGCAGCTCTTCACTTTGCAACCTATAAAGGCACTTAATATGAAAAAAATAAGAATAAAAAGGAATGTACCCCCTTGAACAACAGGAAACAAATGGCTTCTATAAAGTTTAATAGATTAATGGAGAAATGAAGTACAAATGGCCTTACAAAAAAGCAAAAGTAAAAACAACCTGCTCGTAGCTGAGCAGCCGGTAAACAAAGCAATCAGCCAAGACCATGATCTTCATTAATAACAGCGTCATCAGATGCCATGCTGACCATAACCATAACTCATCTCTGAACTGCTTTTTTAGGGAAGGTGGAAGCCAGAGAAATCCTTTTCTCAAGTGGTACAAATAAATCCATTTATTTGGACCGTGGCACTCAACAAATCAACATCAACGATTAGTTTAATATTTGGACCACAATCAGATAGAAATGTAGAATTAGGAAGTTTAAGAATTAGGAATCCACATATCGTATATATACATAAGCTCATGTAAACTTAAAGACAGCATAAAATGCAAATTTCCAAATTGCAAAAATCTTAAATGCATGATCCCTATTATAAATAAATGTTATAGACATGCGCCCCTCCACAACTGACAGAAAGCTCACATTCATTTTTGAGTGCAAATCTTAAAATCCAATCAACAAATAATGAATAGAACCAAAACACAATGCTGCTATGTTGTACTAATCAGGATGCTCACACAAACACAGCAGGAAAATCAGCCTACAAATGTCTATACGATTTTCTTCACATATAAAGTCGGATTAGAAGGAAATATTTGATCACTGAAAAAATTACACACATCAGCTTTAACACTGAGGGTTTACTTAGTGTAAGTGGGCCTTAATGGGTTGCCTGTTATTTGGTGTTTTTGTAGTTATTGCTTTGTTTAAGATTTACAGTGTTGTTGTTCTACAGTATAGGAAACCATGCAGACTCAAAACATAGCAGGTTATTTGGGCATAACGTAGTATATCCTTTGAGGTATACTGTGTACTTTCTAACTAACATTATCTTTAGAATACTGATTCTAAATGATAGAGGATCAAGTCTTGTGGGTACTAAATACATTCCTGTGACAAGGCTTGTTATACAAGAGCCAACTGGGCCAAACATTTTTCTGTCTCATCTTAAATATCATCCAGTATCTTTTCCATCATTTTTGCTTTGACACACATTAATAAATATACATCATATTACTTAATTCTTAGAGATTAGTATGTATGCAAAGAGTCCATCTCACCTTCAGAGTAGCAGTTAAGTATTCCATCAGCATCCAATACTGGGAAACCATTCTGATCCAGTCGAGAATAAAGTCCAGGTGGACATGTAGGCTCAGCCGCTAATGTTGACTGCTCCAATGTTTCTGTTACCAATTCTGTTGTAGTAGGTTCTGGTGTTGTTGTAGTTTCGATTGTAGTGGTTGTTGTAGTCGTGGTTGTAATCCTTGGTTTAGGCGCGGTCCAAGCCAATGATGGGTTTTCCTCCCACAGTAAGGTATTTGTCACTAGGATTAACCACAGGCCGACTGTCTCTTCCATGACCAAATAATGCTAATCCTTCCTGGTTTACCAGTGGGCTGCCCTGATCATCTAATATAGAAAAAAGTCAGTTTAAAGTAGGCTTCTTCTATTAAGGTAACCTTCTTCTATTTCTATTAACTTTTTCTATTAAGTTAAAATTCTCACCAAAATAGTCTTGCCATCCTCTCCAAGGACAACTTTTCTGGGTCTTCCTCTTGAATCCTGAAGAACTCTGCCGTTTTCATTCATTAGGACACCCTTATCAAGATCTACTACCTAAAAAAGTGAATGACACTTTATAAAGAAGAATAATCCTTCTTTCAAAACAAAATGAGACAACAGTCAATCAGTCTTGCTTAAATAAGTTTCCCTAAGGTTCCTGCCTGTGGAGTTTCCATGCCTAGAGAGACAAAACTGTTCACATCCTGGTCTTTGTTTACTTTAAAGATAATTATGTTTGGACTGCAGTACTTTTTGATTTATTAGTGTATCCACACAAAAGACGCAACAAAAGCCATAGATATGGACATTATGATCACAGTATCTCAAATTACATTCTATCATTTATGTTTAATGAAAGTCAATGATGAAACCAGAGGGTCACTATCAGTGCTATGGGTAAAAGGTACACTTTATCATTTGTAGTTTAAAATTAGAACAAGAAAAGGACTGTATAAAACAGTTTGTCTGTAGTAAATAAACTGATACAATTTATTAAATACCTTAATGGATTTAGGCACATGTATTATATTTAGCCAAATTTAGCAATAATTAACACTGCAAATAAACACACCCATTTTGTTCCATCAGGACCTGTGATATGTCGGACTCCATTTGGTGTTGAATTTTCATCAGATGTTGAGGATGCTTTGCTATTTGCAGCTGTGAGATTTGGCCGTCCGTTTTTGCCTAGAGTTTTTGAACATAGAGTAAAAGTGTACTTATGAACAAACTGAAATTGTTGTATGGAGAGCATGCCATAACCTTGCCAACATCACAATGATTACCTTTTTCATAGCTAGGTTTGTAGCCACTAGCTGGAGTGTTGTCCTTTGAAATTGACCGCAATCTCGATCCCATCACTGGATTTCGAGACTCAGGAGATGTATTCCTACTAGAGCTTTCACCAGCTGACAGCCCATGGGAAGAGCGAGAAACTGAACTTGGATTTAACCTAGCATTAGTATTACTCCTGTCTGCTATGTCTGAATTTGAGATAAGTGGTGTTTCTGCTGGACTGTTTTGAGAGGAGGAAGATGATGATGTTGATGAGGAGTGTGTTGAAGACGGTGAAGAGCCTGATGTGGGAACAGATCCTATTCTTATGTGCCGTGTACTGGATACTGGATACACCCTACTACTAGGGAGCCGTGAACCTTTCAGACGGCTTGCTACCACAGGAGAGCGAACCCGACCATTAGAAGCCAAAATAGGCAATCTTTGGGCACCTGAAGGAATTGACTTTGAATTGCTACTGGTGCTACTTTGTTTTCTATTCACACTTTCATTTTCAATATTCTGGCCAGGTCTGTGAATTTCGCTTACGGCTGTTGTTGTGGTTTTAGGTGCAGCAGTTGAGGTGGCATCTTTGCTTTGCCTCTCCAAGGTCGCTCTGTTTCCTCAAATATAATCATCTTCATGATCATTGCTAATTTTAACATCTTCATTATTACTGGGATTGTTGGAACTTATTGGAGCATTTGTGTCTTTGTTTAGCACACTAGGTTTTGACACAGGATTAGCCTCATGCTTTGAAGGGTATGTTGTGGGGAAGTTTTATCACTAGTACCTTGAGAGCTCACAGAAGTAGAACGAGATGGAAATCCTTTAATAATTGGCCTTCCTGCACCTACAGAAGAGGCGGCCCTACTCCATGGTATTCTCCCATCTTGTCTGCGATTTCCTGTAACTATCCTGGAATTTCGGTTTGGTAATGAAATCGGTGAACTTCTTCCTGTTGTAGAAGAGTTAGTCCTTGAAGAAGAATGGGAAGTAGAAACATAGCTATTGCTTTTCTTCTTTGTCATTAAGATCTACTTTTTGTTCAGTTTGATCCTCTTTAGTTGTATCCGAATGGGCTTTTTTGGTTTCTTCAGTTGGTTGTTCACCTTTTGTGTTGTCTAGCTCTGTGTTTTTCTCCTCTGTTGTATGGTGAATGCTCGTCCTAGTTCCTATTGGCAGTGTTGATTGTGAAGAAGCATTTGATGATGATGATGAGGATGATGATGATGATGATGATGATGATGATGATGATGATGACGATGACTCAGGTTTGTGCTTTCCTGTTTGAAGTCTCTGAGCTTTAGTTGAAATTCCAACTCTTCTTCCGTTAGGATACATGGCACCAGATGCTGAACTTGGGACTCGACCAGACGTGGAAGAAGTCCTTCTTGTACCTGCTGATGATGAAGGTAAAGAGGATGAAGGAGAAGATACTGAAGAAGAAGATGATGAAGTTGATGCTGAGGAGGAGGAAGAGTAAGTTGGAGAGGAGATAGATGAGGATGAGGGGGATTCTGACTCTTTCACTGATTCAGGCCTGGTTTCCTGAGATGAGATCACTGAAGGAGTTCTGTCAGTGACACTTTTCTGGTTGTATGAGTTCTTTTCCTCAGGATAGGAGACCGCTGTTAGGTCCTTTCTTGTAGCTGCAGACTCCTGGTTTTGTGAACTTGAAGAAGCTTCACTCCGAATTCTTGATCGAGAATTAGGCCTTCTTAATCTGCTAATATCAATAATTGGGGATGTGATTGGGGTCCAAGGATGACTTTTGACAGATTCAGACTGACTGGAGTTTTGATTCTTTGGTGTGTCATGAGAGTGTTTTGAATGTTCCTCTGTTTGTGGTGCTGCATTATTGCTGCTCTCTGGTTTTGTGTCCTCAGTAGCTTCATTTGCTCTTATTTCCTCTTCTGTTGGACTGTCAGTTGGCTCATTTGTATCTCCCTCTCTATATTTGGCATTAGTGGGTGATGAATGTGAGTTTGACCTTGAGCTAGAACCTCCATTTCTGACTGAACCCCTCACAGAGGAGAAGATGCTGTGATAGGACCTTGTTTGAGAAAGAGGGCGTCCTCGTCGGTTTGTGGGTGGCACTTGAGTTGTGGTCTGAGTATCGGACTCTTCCATCTCATCTGGCTCCTGATTGTCTGATTCATTGTTTGAAGATGTCTTTAAGGAACTTGTCTTGTGGCTGTCTGTGTTCCTTAAGTGAGTAGAGCTGGCTAGAGACAAAATTAAGATACCAGTCTTAACCAAGTTTTTGTAAAGCTTTTGTAGTATTATTGGGAAAGCAACTTTTGGGAATACTTACATGCAGGCATTGCAACAATAATGGCTTTAGTCTGTGGTCCCTGGCCCTTCCTATTGACTCCACGAATTTTGAAGATATAGCGGTCACCTGGCGTAAGTCCATCTATGGTAGCAGAGGTGATGGTGCCGCGGTATGTAACTGACTTTGCACCAAAAGGTTTCATAGCAGGAGCATAGGAAAGGATGTATTCTGGAAGTAGATGTCAAATCAATCAGTGCGGTCAATTTCATTTGGATACCAAAGCTGAATATTTTCCAACGAACACTGGGAATACCAAGATTGAACCAATAAATGTAGGCCAAGGATAACACACTAAAAGGAAACGTTCCTTCTGCATGAAAAGGAACAGTTTTGTTTTCCACATGTACATTTATGCTGGTTTAGCTTTACAGACTGGTCCTCTGCATGCCTGCTGGAGAAATTGTAAATCTTAAGGTTGATCAATCCCTTATATTTTGGCACTGCATACAGATTAGTGGTTTCAGGAAGACATATGTTTAACAATTAGTAATGTCTTACTCTCCAAATGCCAAAGTCGTTTTCTGTTCTTTATGTAGGGCATATTTTAAAAGTCATAGAAAGAGCTGACAGATATCTCTATAAAAAATATATCAGTGTCAAAAATACCTTCTCCTGTCCCAGCTAGATATGCAGATAAGTAATACAAGAGTATGCACTACATGATAAACAAATACAAATATTTCTTCCTAAATTTGTAGCCTAGCTACCCTGTGGTCTTACCCCCTTAATCGGCCATTTGTTTGCTCAGGTGGATCCCAGGTGGCTGTGACAGCAGTACCTTTTCCTCGAAGTGGTTTTACTTGAAAATTTTCTGGAGGGCCAGAAGGAGCTGCATAGACAAATGTGGGAGAAAGTAAAACTAGGACTGACAAACAAATTATTATACAAACAACATGGAGTACTGTGTATTCTCTTGAACTTAATTTTGATTCTGCTTGGAGATTTTTCAAATGGAAACAACAGACAGTTTGTGTTTTTCCATGGGAATGAGGTCATTCTGATCACTCCAAACAAAATTCCAAACAGCCAGTAAACAGCGACATTACTCTTAAATAGGCAGTTAGAACAAGCTTACATGGTTTAGAAACCAAGGCAGATTGTTTTTTTGTGCATTTGTATGGGTGTGTTGTACAATACAAAAAAACTTTTGTTATCATTAACTATTTTTCAGATATGCAATACAATTAAGGATTTCAGTTAAATTCACTTCATTCTAAATATTACCTGCCTTTACTACCACATTCACACCACATTTACAGAAAATAAAACTTCTAGTATTTTAAAATCATAATCTTGTAATGTTGAACAATTTTTTTTTTTAAATAATACTGTTAAGATTTTAAAATCTGACATTTACCTTTTTAGTTTGCAGATAATTATACCTTTTAATAATAAATGTATGTGCTTAGCTATACAAACCAAGCAAAACACATCTGGGTTACAGATCAAGGAGCATAAACAAACCTGATTCAGGGTTCTCTGGAACACAGATGCACTCCATTTTCCTTCTGATCTCCTTGGTGAGATGCAAATAGAAAACTGCATTACATGCTATCACTTGCATAAGAGTTTCAATTATGAGAACGATCTCTGAGTTGTGTCCTTGTATTCCCAGCAGAGCAGGATTCTCCTTTCTCTCTGTATTTCACAGTGTAATACCTGCTACATACATTGTATTTTAAAACTTTAATCTACAGTGTTTGGGGACAGAGTTCAGACAGTCATTCACAGCCACGACATAGACACAGTAAAGACATTTATAATTGATCCCTTACAAAAGTACAATCAATGCAGCTTTGTTGCATTTAAGAACTTCATCTTACCAGCCTTTAAACAGGGATATATATAATGCCAACAAGCCAACTGGCCCACCATTTTAAAGCCATATAATTGATTTTACCTGGATCCCCCTGGTATTTCCTTCTTCTTTTCAATAAGTGGATCAACCCATGTGATAAGGACTGACTGAGAGACAATACTCTATGCTGTGATGTCCTCTCTTCCATCCACAACTTCCCCAGTTTCTAATGGAAAAGGATGACAAAGAAGTATTAGGCGGAGTAAGTCAAAATACTGAATATGGAGGCCATAGTACAGCTGTGATCTGGGACATACCTGGTGTTGGCTTTTATTCATGGTGGCTGCAGATGGGGTGCATTTCTGGGCTCTGGGTGTGCCTGCAGGATACTCAGACGGACTCAGACGCTATTTAACAGAGGGGGATACCAGATACTGCCACGACACACACATTACCTGGGTTATGGGACATACTGAAGGTACGCAATCTGAGGTCTATTCACAATATTTGAACTCTGCAACTGAAGGCATGCACTATTTCCCTATTTGTGCTACCTGTAGTTTGTGTTTGTTAGCATTGCGCTTGATCTGCTTGGTGGATGGCTGAGGTCCACTTGTGTTTGTTTTGGGGTCGTAGAGGAGGCGCCCTACTCTAAGGGGGTTCTGGTCCTGAGGACGACTGAGGCCTCTCTGCTGTCCTAGTGCCGCCTCTGAGTTGGGGGCCATTGGGTTAATCTGGGTGATGAGGTTATAGACACCATCCTGCCTAATGAGAGAAGGACAGAGCAAATAACGCTTGGCTCTGTACGTCTATTTTCATTATCAAAAGGGATCCATAAAGTCAGAAAGTTTGGATTAAAATCTAATTTAATCACGGAAACAAGTTTGAGAAGAAATTGACAACTGGTGCTGATAACAATAATCCCTTTGAGTGAAAAATATTACACCAAGCACACTAATATTGAGAAAGCAAAAAAGGCACAGTTAAATAAATTTCACAAGTGGTCTTATACATTTAAATCCTACTATACTTCAAGCAGAGGACGACCTATGTTTGCAACTTTATAAAACAAAACATCAAGGAATAACAAAGACATGGAGATTTCCATAAAGTAAGCACAGTTACAGGGCCACAGTTGTGTGCGCTTCCTCACTCTCTCTTTATTGCTTTACTGTAACTCATCTGACAGGAATTTGCAAGGAATGAGACAGTCACAGTCTTCCTCCTCTCTTCCTTCAACACACTGCTTCACGCGCATCTCTCCTCTCTCTCTGTGTGCCGTATATCCCTGAGTGGATAATGAAAACAGTCCCTCTCTTTCTTCATCCGTCTGTCTTTTCACTTCTTTAATCATTCTCAGATGATCGGTTGTAGCCACACTTCCTCATTAGAATCTGTGTAATTTCAGCGTTGATTATGACTGTTCAACCAGTGTTTCATTGAAACGTTCAGTAAATCAATTGATAAAACGAATCTGGTGAAGTTTCTTCTCACAGTCATGCTACTTTTATGTATCTCTTTGGCTGACCTTTTTTGATAAAATACGATTTCTTGCCTGTTGAGGCAAACTATTAATCATGATTAATCAATCCAAAAATAAAAAAATTCAAAAAGCAGTACGTGGTATATTATTATATTAATAAAACTTCTATTTTGCATACAATTAATCGCAATGAATTAAAAATTGTAAGCTACATTGTAAACCGACTCGAAAGCAGTTCAAATAAATACTAAAAATCCTTGGCGCATTTTGAAAGTAATCACCACTTCAATGTCAGATCATTTTGAGGATTAAGAATGAAAATAAAAGTGGAGAAAGGAGGAAGTGAGAGGAATGAGTCAATCCTTTAGAACTTATAAAGCGCCTACATCCTTTTTATAGCTTTTTAGAGGGTTTCAAGCAACGCATGCCTTATGTGGTACGCTTAAAAAGATTGTCCTGATGAACGCTCTGCATCACTTTACCTATGCTTAAGCTTCTACCAAAATTATTAACATGCACGTTAATAAGAAGTGTCAGGTCTCAGGAATGAAATAGAAACGATAGTAAATAACAACTCCTTTCCTTGTACACACAAACAGACACTTATTCCTATTTCCTATATAGAGGAGTCCAGCCAGCACAGCTGGAGGCAGGCCTTGCTATACTGGTTTTGAAACAGGGGTGAAACATAGTAGCTCACCCTCTCTAATTTCTTTTCCTTCTTTGTGTTTTTATAGCAGTCAATCTCTCCAAGTCTAAGTGTCTTGATCCATGATGCTACATCGTTCTCTTTCCCACCCCCTCAGGTCGGATTTGTCTACTGATTGTACGAATTCATCTCCCATGAATTCTCTCCTCTGTGGAGGCCTTGGATGCAACACGCCCAGGTTGCAACCAGCCCAGAGTTACCATGTCCATGTGTGGACTCAGCTGGCTACATGTGACCTGCCTCTTGGTTGGGTTAGTCCCACTGATTTTCTCTGGCAATGTGATGACAAAGAGATGATAACACAACAATGGTGGATGGAATAAAATTGAGCTTTTCTGCCACATTCTGCCACATCACGGTAATACAAAAGATACAAAGCATATGTGTGTTTTGTTAAGCCATGCCAGAGAAAAATTAGAGCAACACTATGGTAACACTCATGACAATAGCAAATAGCAGAGAACAAACATGGACTGATAACATTATGGGAAAACCAAGGGAATAAAATAATAATGAAATGACATTTCTGTGGAGATGCTAAGGAAGTACAATCAGTATTTCTAGTAGGTCCAAATATTTGTATACACACAAATCAAACATTCTAGCTGTATTGTATAATGGTTAAAAACGTGCTGAACATGAAATTAAAATGTAGAAAAACTAAATAATCTGTCTACAACTTGCAGTGTATGCTGGAGCATTGATCATATGTAATTCAATCTGTGAATTCTCCGCTTTATGAGTTCATCTCTTTACTCTGAGATTGTAAGAAACTAAAACACTTTTCATTTGGTTTGAATCTGGGATTCCTTCTTCTTCGGAGGGCTTGCATGGGAGTTTGGTCATGGCCTAGTGGATTCATAAAAGAAGAGAAATAAAAGTTTACTTTAACAATTCAGCTGACAGATTGCCACTGTCTTTCCAGAAACTTGGGGTATCGGAGGTCTCTGGCATCCAAACACGTGTCCGAACTTTTAAACCTCCTCAAGGAGTAAATAACTTAGATGTTTCTATAAGACTGCAAGTCTGAAATCTGTCATTTCCACATTAATGTACAGTAAATAAATTCATTTTTTTAAGAACTTGAAGAATAAATTCTGCGCTCCGAGAAGGTAGGGTTTGACGAAATTGTGTTCTATAATTTTTCTCATAACTCTTTCGTGGTTTATCTTGGAACCTGCCTGGCAATACTCCTCATAAAATTGTTGTGCATCAATCATAGGCTGAAGTATTGGGCCTAGGCCTGGGGGAGGATCTGCTGAGGCTCAACAGCAAAACCATCCAGTTTTACCCACTCTCCCCTGCAGGAAAAAAAAAAAAAGAGCAAATGTGGTTACACAGAAGGACTGCCACAGCATTTTATCTTTTGTATAACAGACTCATATTTTTATCTCAAAATATAAACCTCAATATAATTTTTTCATACTATAAAATATGTTATTCAGCATTTATTTTTATATATTTATTTGTTTATCCTTATGAAAACCTCTGCCTTTAATAAATATGTGACTCATTATTTACAGTAAATGCATTTTTTATAGATGCTTATGACTGAATTACTTCAACAAAAGCTGGAATTATATTAAAAAAAAAAAAAGCGCTGTGTAAAAAAAAAAAAAAAAAAAAAGAAGAAGCATATATTGTAATCAAAAAACAAAGCATTACAAAATAATGAGCTGTACTCTCAAATATGTTTAGAACTGTTAAACATCCTCGCTAAGAACATTTATGATCTGTTTGCAGGATTACACGTTTTTCTATTATGACAGATGTTTTGGGATAAATGCTGTGGGACTTTTCAGCAATATGCCCAGATCCTGGGTTTTGTTGAGGAGGGACATGGACATACTGAAAACTCTTTTGTGGAAAAAACTTTATGGAGTGTTGACGATTGACTGGCTACCACTACACAAGGCTTAAGGCTCTTGACTCCAGCCCATAAAAACAAGGACTGGCCAAGCATAAATGCTATATCTTTAGGGAATCTAATAGAAATAAATGCCAGTTATTTGAAAAACAGAACGATCAGATATCCTCACACCCTCTGCCGCCTACACATGAGTGTGTAGTCTGGCTTAATATTATGACCAAAATATAGAGAGTACTAGTTATAACTGCTTTCCCTTGTAAAACTATATAATAATGTGTGTTAGAGTCTAACGAGTCAAAAATAATGAGCCTAATAAAAGTGTAAATTTAGACATTTAATGACATCCATGGAACACTCTGAGAAAAGCTACAAAGCTGTCACTGCCTGTGACTAAATTATGTTTTAAAAGGTACTATTTAGGCACCAAATGTATACTCAGTAATGTACTATTAAGTTTATACGCACCCTTTATGAGTAAATAAGGTACAAAAGGTGATCATAAGTTTCAAATGGAAGATATTAATCATACAACACATATGATTACATGGCACGGCTGCTGAAAATGTAGCTTTGGCTCTGAAGACAAATTATCGTAGTCAAATATAAAAAAATATATATATTTATTTTAAATTGTAAAAGATCACAATATCACTGTACTGTACTGTATTTTCTGATCAAATAACCCTTAAATTTTACTACCCCCAAACATTTGAGCAGTAGTAGATCTTAATAGTTTTGAACATATATTAGAATATATTATTCTACTTAAATATTCTAATATATTCTAATTAAAGTTTTTTTTTTTATTTGCAATTTTGTATTTTTAGGGCCACTGTACGTATACAAAGCTGTGGGATTCTGTGGGACTGTTTTGTTATATTTAAAGGTATAATTGCTCTTAAAAGTAAAAAGTTTGGTATCATTTACATTCACACTGATGTTTGTTCCAACCCTGTATGGCTTCTGCAGAAAAACAAAAGAAGTCTGAGGTCCAAACAACATTTGACACATCAATTGATGTTTATTGCATGGACAAAAAACAGAGGCATTATCCAAATGTGTTCTGCAAAAGCAAGAAATGCCTACAGGTTTGGAAAAGACATAAAAGTGAGTAAATGATGACTCACATTTGATAGCGCAGTTTAAAAGCATGCATATGTGTTTAAAAGCATTCATATGTGTTTCATATACTTTATCTTTCCGTGCACCAATGTAGAACATTGAAGGTCATAGAGAAACATGCATATCTCTATCTAAACACACATTGCAAGCACACACTCCTGGAGTCTCTGCCTGTAGACAGGTTTACTCATCCCATCCTTATTCTCTGCACTCATCTTGAGAAAATGCAGGACTCAGGCTCTAAAACAACACAACATGCACATGAAAGCTCACACATAGTGCTCAAGTTCTCAATGTGAGTCTCTAAGCTTGAATGATTTACATTCTCCTACCTCCTCCTCTAGTACAACTCTGACCGTCTGTCGCCCATGCCGACAGTCATGAATGTGAGGGACTTCATGGACTTCCACGTAACCCGATGCTGGGGTAGGCTATCAACAGGCCGCCCATCCAGCTCGCTGGGGGATCCCATATGACCTTCAACCCCTTTTCCACGGAGAGTCAGCCCACATTTACATTAAGCAGCAGTGGCTTAGAAGCTGGGAGAGAGCACATCAGTCACATTGCAATGCAGCAGTTCATTCAATTGTCCTAGAACAATGGTCAGTTATACTGTTTGCATGGGTGCATGATACATACAAACATTTGACAGATTATGTGATTTACCAATCAGAATTAAGCATTGCAGATGGCCATATTTCTAAGGGAAAATTCAACTAAAATTGTAAACTTTGCATGACTATTAGCTTAATGGGAGCCGTAGTGTGTAATATAAGATCTATTGTACTAGTTAACTTTTCTTGGCAGCATGAACCACAGGCAATAAGTGCTGCAGCCCTCAGTTAATCAAACTGGAAACTCTGTGAAGTTCTTTAGAGTGCTCAGGCTGTTTTATAACCCTACTTAGAGTTGGAGTGAGCAAATCTCTCATCGCTGTGCCTGTTTACTGTACAACAGCATGACTCTGGTATAAAGCCTGGTGAGAGAGATCAATCTCTATCACTTATTTAAGTGTACACATGGACATATGCCTTTCGGTCAAGGTTTTTATAATGTAATATTGGCAATGAAACATCCCTCCACATAATTTGGAACCACATCCACACGTGTCCTTGCAATTACATGCAAGTTACGTACACACACACACACACACACACACACACAAGCCACAGAAACATCAAACCCCCCAGTCTGTGACTTGGCTCATATTAAAATTTATGATAGGAGTGGGTTCACATTTTGATTAAATCAAGACTTTGTAAAACATAAGAATTAGATCTTTCTCCAAAATAAACATTTATACTGGAGGAAACATATCAAGGCTCAGTATTAGAGAGTTATTTCATCACACCTTGATCAGTGATTCTCAAACTCAGTAGTAAGAAATGATTAACTGTGATTAATTTTATAATTCAGAAGTAAAATGATTATGTTTTATTTTCATTTATTTATAAAAATATTTTCCTTGAAAACAAAATGTCTTTAACAAACATAAAAATCCACTTGTATGAAAAAAATGCTTGTAAAATGGATGACTCCTTTTTTATATTCTTAATGTCAGATAAGGACATTCTTATAGTAATAAGTATGTTTTCCATTAGTAGAGACATTGTTTTTTTTTTTTTAAATGAACAAATTATAACCTTTTTGTAATAGCTGAAAAATATATAATCTAACTTCTTGACAGCTATAAAAAAATCTATAAAAAAACTCATTTTTAACTCAGTGCTTTCAAGACACACAATTTACTATCACTTAATTCTCTGACATTTTGATGTAAGCCAGTTAGATTGATGACAACTTTCCATCAGCAGATTTAGCAAATCACTGTTCGATAAATCCCAGAAAACCAAATATTTAGAACAGCGAGGCATACAATCAGATGTACATATTTTAAACAAATGTAATTGATATTTGGGCGTAAAACCTGCCTCGATAGCTGTTCTATAACTCGTTCACACTCTCCCGGGCCATGTATGTTATCAATTCCTTTATTAGGAAGGTGAAAGTAATGCCCTGTGGTCCTATTATCAGTTCTCTTGGATTGTTTTTTTTTATAAGCACTCCTTAGAAAGATACCTGTGGGCAAGCACCTGCTGCTCTGACATCATTTTCTCAATGAAAGGCATAAACAGACTCTCAACGAAAATATACTTTGCTTATTATTTTTCATTCCAGTTGACTGAATGACATTCAAAACAAATGCAAGAAGCATTTAGAGTGTATTATTGTTAGGTCATACCTTTAGTCACCAGTGCTTTTGCATGGAATTTTCAACCTGAGCTACAAAATACCCAGGTGTTCTGTAATGAGCGTTGATTATAGACAGACAATGCTTAAACACCTGAGTGACAGGTTGAGGTGGGCATCGTACCAACTACATGCTGGCGTACTGTACCATACCACACACTAATCGACAGATTGACTTTCTAAACCCTCCAGCCTTGCCTACGTCAATCAAAGACTTTCTGCAAATTCCTTGGTGAAAATCTGAGCAAGATTAAATTCCAGTAGCTGGTCAGGGCATGATTCTTCTCTTCCTCTCTCACTCTCTGGCAGAGCTCTTACCTGACAAGACAAGCTCATTCTTACCAGAATAACAGACGTGATGTTAAAGTCCAGGGTGGTGGAACAAAATCTGACTCTCATTCTTTCCAATATATCTTTTATCTGTCAAGCAGATGTCTGCAATGGTTTTGAAGCTGCAGTCGGGCACCATTAAATGATCTAGAAGCGTATGTTTTTTTGGTTTTTTTTTGGCTTGTAATCAGAAAACTAAGCAGCTGGTGGCTTAAGATTTAGTTGTGTTGGATGTATTTTGTTCTGCTGAAGATGGAGAGAAGAGGAAAGAGAAGAATACTGGATAATATGCAGCTGCTGATGGCAGTCCCAGGCTGCACTGGGTGACCTCATATAAAGAACATTTCCAAAACACACGAGAAAGAGCAAGTGAGAAAGAAAAGGGCCCGTTGTAACGTGGCAGCTAAAACAGCTCAGTAGGACTTAGCTACCACTTTTTCTCATCCAAGATTCCTCTGCTCCACTGCATTCTCCTCAGAATTAGGAGGGACAGACAGAGTGAAAGAAAGGTTTGAGAGAAGAGAGAAAACGTGGCTAAAATTGATTTAAAGAGCTGAAAGTGAAAGAATGTCTAAAACATCTGTGCTTTTACACTCCTGATGATCTTTTAAAGAGGTTAACTGTACTTCCTGTACTGGCTATAATTTGATAAATCACTTGCTGAGATCTGCACTTACAGTACAATCTATCTATCTATCTATCTATCTATCTATCTATCTATCTATCTATCTATCTATCTATCTATCTATCTATCTATCTATCTCTATCTGTCTATCTGTCTGTCTATCTGTCTGGCTGTCTGTATCAGAATCTTACTGGAAATCAATTAGGAATCCAAACCTTTTTCATATTTTGTTATATATGCATAATTCAAATATCTTATTTAACATTTGGCTAGAAATTTATATTCTGTGCGTTCTTTGCATATATCTGGAAAGTTCTGATAAATTAGCTACAGAAAATAACTCCATTTGTGACATCGCCATCAGTTTGTCATACCCCTATGATCACCTGATTCAAATAGCTAAAAAATGACTTGCTCTTTACAACCTAAAAGCAAGCTAGTAAACTTTTGGAAGTTCGTGCACCTGCCCGTGGTTCAGCTGTTCAATTACTGTCTCACCCATCATGCATTATTAGTGCTTGAAATGTTTAATAAAGGTTTGGCACGTGGCTTCCACACACACTGTGATAAAACAAACAGGGCTTATTCCTCCAGATTCCCAAACCGCAGAGGTAATTAATAGAGCTATTTGCTCATGAAAATTACAGTACAAGATGACAGCATCATTACAAAGCCCTGGCAAATATACTACACAAATATAGGCTGCTTAACGAATTATATTTTGAAAAAGTTCTACATTTCAATTCTACACAATTTAATAAAGTACAAAGTTTGATTTGGTGAATTACTGTTTAAATAGAAATAAGCAGGTTGACCTGCCCGACAGCAGTGGGCTCTGTGTGCAAAGTGTGATCAGGAGCCTGAGAAGAGCTCGTGCCCGTGCAGAGACATTGCAGATAGTGCTTCAGTATTACGGCGATCCTCTACACTGAGGGAAGAAAGGCTATGGGATGCTCGGATGCTCCGTTGCCCGCTACCGTCAGTCTGGGTGCTCTTTCCCAGACGTTGTCTCCCTCTTCCGGGGACGAACGGGACTAGGGGCTACGCAAATATTTGCAGAACAAGACGATGGAAAATCTTTCAGAAACATTACCTCCTTTGATGCAGAACGCACTCATCGTGCTCTGTTTATAGCTTGTTTACACAAAACTTCATTCTGCACTCTTGATAGACTAACACTTCATAAGCGTAACTGCTTTTACATGACTATTGTGTTTATTCAGTAGCCTATTGCAATTTATATTCAGCTCTAAAATTATGGATAGTAAATCATATATGGGTTCTCCAAAAAATTGTGCTACGGATGACGAGAAAGCACGTGAGTCATTTAGGAACTGGGTAGATAGATACAGATTGAAGGCACCCTAAAGCCTCATTTTTCAAAAAGTATGTAAAAAAATAGCGACCAAAATGCGAAGGTATTCAGTCAAACAGCAGTTCTCTCGCCATTCGAGGGTAACATGGAGTTTACGCTTTATGTCAACGTCTGCAAATGCGTATTTGTAATGAGAGTTTAGTATCTCATGCTGTAATATAACATCCACGTATTTGTCTGAACGTTGTTTAAATGTAGAGAGTTTTAAATTGTAAATCTAAATTTTGCATTTACACACACACACACACACACACACACACACACACACACACACCACACACACACACATATATATATATATATATATATATATATATATATATATATATATATATATATATATATATATATATATATATAGTCCCATCTTAGTGAGCTGCTTTCTGATTGGATAAACTCCCACCTACTCACTGTAGTCAAAGTATGTTTTTAATTATGCTGTTTTTGCTTAATTTTCATCTCAACTTCTGCAAGGCAATACATTTTAAGTATTTTTATTTATTTATTTACTTATTTATTTATTGTTTATTGTGCCTCTGCTCCCTCTACAGGCATGAATTTTAAAGGGTTTCAAGAACAGAAAACATCTTTAAAGGCTACATCTACTTCCATGAAACAAACTTGCCTGTTTGTTATTTGCAAGAAGAGCACCAAACGTGGACATTGAAAGGTGGAATAATGTTTTATTTTCTGATGAGAAAATGTATCCTGGACAGTCCTGATGGCTTCAATGTTAGTGGCATGACAAAGAGATCCACTGAAGATGTTTTCTACACAGCACAGTGGTGGTATTTTTTCCTTCTATGGGATAATAGGTCTTCAGGTTGTACAGGACGTCAAACGATGGTGGAGTATGTGGACATGTTATAGAGGCCTCCCTCTAGACTTGAGGAGCTTGTCTGAGAGATAACTGACTGGGACTTTCAACAGGACAACACTGTAGACCACAACAAGCTCCGGATGAAGGACTTTTTCCAAAAGAATAAGGTTGCTTCCTGTGTTCCCTTTATCTTTTTTGGTTCTACAATGTAAATATTTTGTCCCATTACTCGGATCTTTAAGGAATTGTGAAATTATGTTTTACTCAGTTTAACCTCTCCAGTGATAGCATGTTCTAAGAGCACTTGTTTGTACACCTCAACAATCCACAACAACAGCCACACTTGAAAGACAGAAAGACTTTTTGTCTTTGCCATCAGAGGAACCATGACAGTGTTACTGTCTGAAGAACAATGACATGAAAGACATTTTTGTGTAGATCTAAACTTTTTAAGGCTATGGTCTTAAATCTTTGATCAGCAGTTTTTAAATGCAGTTTTCCATTAATTGCCTGTTATCTATTTTTTGTCTCTTGGTCCTATTTCTTCTTTTGGCGTTTTTGAAGCAGTACTTACAACCAGGTTCATGTCCAACAACATGAAATATGAATACTTGTACTTTTCCCTAGTCTTAAGATTTTATTTGATTATATATATATATATATATATGAAATAAAAAATTATTAATTATTAATAGGTCAAAGTGTATATGATTCTAAAGGGTTCTCATGCATCATGAAGAACAAATATTAGAGTATCATTCCCATATTATATATATATATATATATATATATATATATATATATATATATATATATATATATATATATATTATATAAAACTATTAAAACTAGACAATCTGCAAATATGATGCAACTACATAAATGATGTATTATAAACAGGAGGCACAAAAATAGCAACTTCTTTTATTTATTTATTTATAAACACAATAAATGTTATTAGTGGTCCCATGAGAGGCAGACTTGTTTGTGGTGGACACCATTAGACTTCATCAGACTGCTACTTCCATCTGATATGGCATGATCTCTAATTAACTGACAAGAAGGAAAGAAAAGGAGACAATTTTAAAACAACAACAGCTCCAGTTTCACTCATACATACATTTTTTATGACTTCAGAAACTACTGCAGCAGCTAAATGTGAACATAACTGAACATAAAACCCCTAGAGACAGCAGGGCTCCAAGTACAGTTAACCCTGAGTAATGCATCAGCAAATAAGACTCCATCACAAACAATCACTGGACAGCCATCTCTTTCTGTCTCAGGGGAGCATGAAAGAGGCAATTAGATCCATATGAGACTGAGGATTAAGAGGGAGAGAGAAGGAATAGGAGAGCCCACGTCTGTTTTTTTAGGAATTTACACTCAGTATTAGCTCTATGTAGTATGTTTGGTCTAGTTTCTTAATATGGGCTGCATAATTAACACACGCACACACACACACACACACTTATATATCATATTCAAATGTTTCATATAGGCAGGTACTGAAATAATTTGTGGTTTTCACTAAAAAGATATTATATAAAATAGTTTAATTAAAATAGCTGAGATGGCTAAAGTACATTTCTTACATTCTCTCTGAAGGGATCTCATCCGTTCCTTTTTTTCTTTTTCTGGCATGACAAAGTAATTGACAGGCTGCACAGTCCCAGTCTTATCTTTGTAATTTTCTCTGTGCTTCTGTGACAACTGGGAAAAAGAGAAGTCCAAGTGAGACAAAAAGAGAGCAGCTCAGAACATGATCCACAATCACACCTTAATTCTCATTCTTACCATGCACAAAGTCCTTTGATCTCCTTCTGCCTTTTGAAATCAATGTTGTACCGGACCCAGTAGGGTAAGATACTGTCTTTGGTGTGGGAGCTCAGAGGCACACTATTGTAAGAGCTTTTGCTAGAAGCCATCATCGCAGAACGGATGTCTTGGAAGTACTTTAGGGATGCATTGGCAAAAGTCTCCCCATACAGGAATTTAATAGTGGGAATGTGTCCACAGTACCTTTAAATGATCCATGTCCTGCATGAGTTAATACAATATTGTAATATTGCTTTATGATTTACCTGCACCAGTTTCAGAAACCACATGAACCACAGTAAAGGCCGAAAATACCAAACACTGTAAAATGATTTTTATAACAGGCATAAATAATTTTTAACTCGAGTTTATTTGAATTCACTGTCAATTAATTGATTTGTATATTTAACATAAATGACGGCACGCATTTTATGTATCGTTCGAAGAGAAATATACTCCGTGAATGTCAAAAAATTAAACCTGAAATTCAATTCTAGGGGACACAACAAAATAAGAAAAAGGTATGTTTTTACCCGGGCATCAGAGGCGATGGGATGTAGGCTGTGTTATTATGAGTAATGAGAGTACCATTTCGTCTGAAAGTCATGGCTGAGTAGATAATAATACTATGAATATTATCCGATCAAAAGCTGCTGCGTGTCTAAAGCTGACCTGCGCCGCAGATAAGACAACAAAGGGGTTGCCTGGCAACCATTTATTTCAGTACGGACTAGCCTAATAGTTTTGCATTAATAGCTAATATGTCAGTTAAACTTTATATATAATATATAAAACTATGCTTCTACCTCGAACAATACTAAATCTGTAAGAGGCTTTTGGGGCGTATTTGGTCTGCAAGAATCCGCCCCTGTGAGAACCAGTTTTGACTGACTGCGGCTGCCCTGCTGGCGTCATCCGTCATCACATTGCGCTCGTGCGGAGCCGCGAGGCGCGTCGCAGAGTGAAAGAGCGTCCGAGCGGATCTGACGAGTGTACTACATGTGCGCATAGTAAAGCGAGAGAAAACGAAAGCTCTTTAATTATTAATTACTCTTTTCATGTTATTGCGCACAGAGGATGCTGCCTGTACCATAAGAGGATTTTTTCCGGTTTTTATGTGGCGCATAAAGGCAGTTAGGACATGATTTTATAAGAAGTTATGCAGCGTTGTTCAAGATAGATCCGCGAGCTCTGTGATGTAACATTTTTATTCTGTTTCAGCCTTTTGATTTTTCTTCATTTGAAGTTGGAAATGGCTTTAGTAGTGTACCTGAAGACTGTCACGGAGCTTCGTGGAAAGGGGACCGCATCACTAAAGTCACTTTCAGAGGTATAGAGCAATCATTTTAATTTCCAGTGATTTTTTAGTATGTGTGCATATGAATATTAGGTATCTCGTGTTATACACATTCATGTGTAATATTTCTTCAATTTTATATAACCTGTATATCATGCACTGGTGTTGTGACTTGAGGCTCTGGTGAAAGTTAGAAATCCAGTTATTCGGAATCTGCATGTCTTTATCAAAGAACATCGAACATATTTAATATCGCTTTAAATGACTGGAAGATAGATAGTAAGCGTTACTGCCTCATACACGCGCGTGAGCTGCTTTCACTGTATGTGTAACTATAGGCTCTCTCAGTTTTCACTGCAGTACTGTTTAATTAATTGTTCATTTCAAGCAATGCGTTTTAATCAAACGGACAGCTCAGTAAGCTACTGGGATTCTTTTAAAAATACTGTAGTCAAGGTCGCCAAAGTATTGAAGCTGAATAAAGTTGTGAATTCTGATTGTTTTATATCATTACATCTTGTCTTATGAGGCTTGCCTCAGCAATTAATTAATTAAATGTGGATTTAAAGGTTTTTTCTTCTGTTTCTGTCCTCTCTTTCTTTCTTATATATATATATATATATATATATATATATATATATATATATATATATATATATATATATATATATATATATATATATATATATTTCAGCACCTTGGACAGTTGCTCAGTGTTCATCTGACACAATTATGTTTTCATAAAATCCTCTCTATGTAAGTTTGTAAAGGAGGGGTTGGGAGACAAATACAGCCAGAGATATGTGTCGAGTTTTATGTGTTTCTAGCATATAAAAGATAAATTACAGAATCGCCTTAGTTAAATGGAGCAGAAATGAGCTAGGACAAACAACATTTTATTGCTAATAAAAAAAAAGGAGAATGGAGTAAACATCTTCAATTATTAATAGGAATCTTCCTACAGAAGGATGTTTTGAGAGAATTGATGTGGAATATGACGGTCTGCTTTTATGTAATTTGATTGAGACGCTTCAAATAGAAGTCATTTTGATGCATGGTCTTGTTGTACATTTCCACCCACTTTCTGGCAATGACTATCAGCTCTCCCGCCACACCTTTCCTTCCCTCCCGTTTTGGCCTTTTCCTGATCTTCAGCAGCCCCAGTGTGCAATGATCTAGGCTGTCTGGAGCGGAAGGGCTCTACTGAGCTGTGTCCTGTTTCTCTGCGGGTTGCATAACTTCGATTAAGTACCAACGAGCGGATCTGAGAAGGATGAAAATCTCAATAAAAAATGTTGCATCAAAGTTATAAAATTATGGAATGTATGAAAATATTGGCTTTCAGACTTTCAGATTTGATTATGCTGAAATTTGAAAAGTCCTTGTGAAGACTGTACATCTTTGAAAATACTGTTCTCGATTGTTCTGTTGCTTCACAGGTTGCACATACATTTTTATTAAGTCGTTGTCTAGTTTATGCATATTATATGAGCTTTTATCCATATCTCCTTGTTACTCTCTCCGAGGTGGTTTTTAAATCTAGGGTTGCGAGCCTTGTGATTTTGCCCTCAGTTCTCTCGTTATTAAGACATCTGTACTGCATAATTCACAAACTCTTCCTCATCATGCTTTTATCATTTCTTGTTTTTTATTATGACTTTGAAGTTAGAAAAATGCTCACCAGCTCAGCGTTTTGTGATCTACAGCTCTGTGTACAGAGGGTAGATGTAAATGTTACCTGGGGAAAAGGCTCCTATGAACAACAGCAAGCAGCAGTGAGTTTGAGATGAGATGATGCTTGTTTCTCTGAGACTAAGAGAATTTTTATTGTATGTTTTTGAGATTACATAACATATAACTTATTTTATATTTCATAATTCAGACTAATTATATTATTTAAGAGCTCTTTTTACACGATCTGTATCAGTGAAAACAGAATCAAGACAATGGACAATGGTATGATTGCATAAATCTATAATAGCAACACAAATCAATATGTGGTAAATTTGCTTTATAAAAATTGATGGCTGGGAAGATAATAAGAACAGGCAGCATTGTATTGAATTGTATTGTATTGTGCGTTTATTTTAGTGTCAGGGGCCTAAGTAATGATTGTTTATGTATTTATCATTCTTAAATATATCTTCCAGTGTGCTTTAGCTAAGAAAAAGAAATTAATTGCTCGCGTGTAATATCTCTTGTGTTCAAGGGTTTCTGTAGGCTTGTGTATATGTGCATGAGTCGGTGTGTTAATGTATTTATTGACAGTTCTTATTTGCACACACTGACAGCACTGTTCTGTATTAGACAGGTCTCTTTGGTTTCTTCTTCTTGCTTTCATTAATATCTATACCTTACTCGTTTCACACTTCACCGTTTTAATGTGTTGCAGTTTTATGATAATGGCAGCACTCTGCTTCTCTGTTGCCAAAACACGTCAGGATTGTGATGACCTGTGGTCTTCCTCTCATGCATCTTAATTTAATCCCAAATCCAATCTGAGCCGCGCACTCCAACACAGTTTTACTTGTTAAGATTTATAATATTTTACATTCCAGTCTTTATCATATTGCATAATGTTTCCTATATATAGCTTTGATGATATGCTCCATATTGACCTTTAACTTAGTTTTTTTTTCCATGCAGGTCTCTCCTTCTTCTCTCGGGTGCTGGAAAACTGCGAGGATGAAGCTCGGTTTGAGCAGGTCAGTATTCGCCTGTGCTATAACTCAATAACGTTCAAGCGTGACACTAACACTGTCGACCTCAGAGCAGCGAAACGTATATACGCTCCGAATTTGATTTCTCTCTTCCAAAGAGAGGATGGGGTGAAGGAATCACTCGAGGAATCAGCCCGCTCAACCGTGACCAAACACATTGCATTTAGCCCCACTGAATCCTATTAATGCTGTTTGCACAGACCCTCAGGCAGGCGACGCAGCAGTATGAAGTGGCAATAAGCTTGTGGATAAACCAGCTGAATTTCTATTAGGCTAATACAGCTTGTTGAACGATGGCTTTTTTTACTCTGAAATGTCCCTGCAGGTCTAAGTCTCATACTTAGATTTGATAGTTTTCGTTGCTCTCGTGCCATAATGTCCCCCCACAAGTATTTTCTGATCTTGTACCAATTTTTATTTGCATTAAAAATAACTTGCTAGTTTAGTCTTGCTTTTTTTATGCACTTGTATATCCTAATAGTAGGCTGAAATTCAATTATGTTTTGCTGTCGGTTGTGATGGGGACTCCCACACCACTGTTAGCATCGTCTCACCTTTGTGATTGTTGTTTTTTTTTTTCCAGTGCTGCAAACAGCAAGTGTATAAAAATGCTCTTGGGATTCTATTTAAAAATCAAGTGCTGCTTCTTTTTTGCTGATTGGTCTTTTGTCTATGTTAATAGAGATGGCGGAGTTCCTACTGTGTGTACAGTAAGATAAGAAAGAGAGAGTAATCCATTGCGAGTAAAACAATAAGCAGAACAAAAATAATAATAATTTGAGATTATCTAAATATGGAAGAATGACATTTTTTTCTGCTAAGCGGGCTAGGAAGCATAATTAGCTTTTATATAGCTTCCATGTATGCCCCCATGACCTTTTTGGTTGAACTCCGTCCTCTTCATTTCCTTTTAATCTCTCACTCATAGTTTTGTGGTAATAGTTTAATCATTACTGGGTGGTTGGAGAAGGCTGTTACACACTTCAGATCTACTGAACCCACTCTCCACTTACAGTACGATTACATCACAGATTTCATACAGCTTAGACAACACTAGTACTGTAGGAAATGCAATCGCTCTCTCTTTTATCCCTGTTTCTATATTCTCTTTTATTTAAAAGCATGTTTGTGTTTAGCACCAGCATTGTTTTTTCCATTCAGGTTTTTAGCATGATCAGGTTTCATGTTCACAGAAGTAAAGTGGCTTTTAATGTACCTAACACTGACATTTACTAAAAGCAGGGCACTAACAGAGAGAAGAGATGTTTGTGTTAATTTTCTATTGATCATGACAGTTTTTTTTATCATTTGAGTATCACTGACGATCAAACAGCAGTATAACTGGGCATGTATTCAGACACACTGTGCATCTGAGCACGGTTTGCATTGCTGATACAGAATATCTACATGCCAGCTTCCAGATTAGTTTGCTGCATCTGCACAACATAAAACCAACAAACAAGATGTTTTTTTTTTTCATAATTCCTTCAGTAAACCAAGAACTAAAACAATACAGACAGTTTGAAAACTCCTCAAGGTGTATCTAAATTCCCATACATTCGTAGTATACCACCATCTACTGATGTAACATTATAATTTTTGCTTGCTTTATGGCAAATATGCACATTTGTACATAGGTCATAAAGGATAATTCCTAAGAATGAAAATTGTCAGAATTTTCTCTCATGCCATATTCTATCTGTAAGTCTATTGCTTAATGCAATGTTTTTTGTACATTTTGATGCATTATGGTTTCATAGACTTAATATTAGACAGAAGTCTCAGGTTTCAAATTGAATTCACCCTACATCTCTGTTAACATACTTTTTTATTTGCTTTCCTCATTGTATCCCACCCTCTTGTGTTCTCACAGTACAACCAAATATAGCTAAATTTTAATCCTTTTTATCTAATCCTGCTATGTGCAGCTAAGTACACCTTTCAGGGCTCCTGCCAGCTGTACTCATTGTACACTCTCAAATAGACTATTCATTTGAATAAGAATGGACCCAGATATTGTTTATGCATGAGCAATTTTTATTTTATCTTCAACAAGCTCACAGACACTGGAAAAGACAAAACACACATAATTTGTACATAATTTAACCAGATATGTTTTGTTCTCATAGTAAAATGCTGCATTTTCTCCACACGATCTTTGGTTCCTTTTTATGTAATATAAATAACATCTAAACACTTCTCAATGCTGTGTGGCTTATTATTGCAGTGCTGTGGCACACTGCTTTAGGCCTGTAACCTGATGTTGTCTGTGATGGACAGACAAGGTTCAAAAGCAGACGGTTTGTTACAGCTATGTACGAAATTGCCCTCCTTTACATCAGCTCTGCAGAGTGCCTGTCTTTAAAACATTGATTTTATCTGCAGGAGTCCAGTAAGAAACTCTGTTGTTAACGACAGCTGATGTGAACGTTTGGCACTCGCACTGTTTAAGGCTTTTCTTGTGGTGGATGAAACTTCAGTGGGTAGAATATCTTGTTTAGAGGCGTACAGATTCTATTGCCTGCATTTCAGCAGTTTAATAGCAAATATATAAAGAAAAAGAGTTTGACTGATAAAGAAAGATTTTGCTGAATCCTTTGAGGCAGCTAATTTCTTCTGGGAGATATTCTGGACATGAACTTCTGTACTATTTATATTCCAACATACATGGAATTAATTTGACCTGGTAGATGGTATAAACATTCCATGTAGATTTGATTTAAAAATAAATGTGTTGTTTTCAGAGAAAGGTTTTTATGTTAATAGTTAATATTTATTCAAGCATCTTTAAAATGAGAGGAGGAACATGTTTCTGTTTTTTGTTTTGAAGAAAGTGTACTTGAACTTGAGTAATGGGGCTGTGGGAGTGCATAAAACAATAAATGTTGGGAAACACTATATACCAGGAAAATATGGGCCTTGTGAAATACATTTTCTATGAATGCTAATGAGTGAATTCTTGAAGTGATAAACAAAGGTAATAAAAGTATGTTTTAAAAAAAAAAAAAAAAAAAGAATGCTTGTCCATAAATGCTAAAATGTGTATGCAAAAGATCATAAAGACCACCGCTGCTCTTTGTATTAATGCATGCATATGCATTTAAGGATGTACACATGTAAAGACTGACAGAACAACCCCCCCACCTTATTACTCCCTCATGCATTAAACTGTATAATCAAACACTCTCTGTTGGAGCTTGTTATTGCTGAAACATGCAAGGCTAGCCCCCACTAGTTCATGTCCATCACTAAACTTCGGCTACGCTTTTCACACTGCATCAGTGTCTCAGTGAAGAAATAAGAGTTGGTTTCTCATTATACTTATGGGGAATTGTCTCATCATGACCAGCAGATCTCATCTAATATGATTGTTCTCCCAAATGGCCCAATGAAGCACCAAATTGCACCAATCTCACTCTTTTGTCAGTCTAATTGTTTCTGTTCAGCTTTCCAGCAGTTTTAAACAACATGCTTCTCGCTGACATTTCTCTAAAATGTGAATTCTTGACCTTTCACATTAGGCGCTGTGTTTTTAATTTGAAGAGCGAACACATGTTGTTCAGAGAAACGATAATCCTTCAGTTCAGATCACTAATGAAAAGGGGCAAATTAATTTGTTGTCCACCTGTGAACTGAATTTACTGAGTGATTCTCAGTGGGTTCTGAAATAAGCTTATTTCTTTCCTGTGCCACATGTGCACATGCATGGTTAGTTGCATTTTAATTATTTATTTGCTTTAGCATTTCTCTGGTATCCGTGATCTAAGCACAACAAATTTTGTGCACCAGTTGAGAACCATTGATGTACAATAAACAAACAAAATTTAGTTAAAAACAGGTTAACATTTATCACGTAACTCCCTTATTGCCGTGAAGCACACAATCTGCATACTTGCACGCTACAGTGCTGCTGGCTTCTGGTAGTCTAACGTTACTGCCCCCTGTCTTTAGAATTCATAAAACAACATACAGGCATGTGATGCATGTTTCTCATGATGCTTCAGAGATTTAATGGCAAAGAAAAGATTTGAGCTTGCTGTGACTCAGAAGTGAGCGAGGTCACCTAGAGAAGTCTGCAGAGGGTGAGATGTTTGAGTTGCTGCTGGAGAAATCACACACTGTGAGGCCATATGGTGTAGAAAGGGAAGAGCGCAGAAGTAATGGCCACATTAAAGCATTTCAGATTACTGCGGTAAATCAAAACAATCTGTTTTTAATAAGCTTAATTAGCTGAAATGTTCCTGGGAGTTGGCAGCACACTGGGATTCTAAAATAGGAAGTGCTTTAACTTGCTGTATTAATGTCACGAAGCGTCTTCGTGTGGCAGTATGAAATATTACACAGGTTGGAAGATAAATCTGAGCATAATAGCTGAGAAATTAAGCCCAGGTAACTAAAATTGCAAGAAGAAGCAGCTAAACCATATAGTATAGAAAGAGACAGATAAACATGTAGGAGAGGAGGAGAAGGAAAAGTGGAAGGGCAAGCGAAAGCGAAAAAGAAAAACACCAGGGGGCTTGACTGAGCAGGCTGATTAGAGATGCGGTTTGATGTTAGGACCAGTGCACATTTTGTACCTAATAGTGGGGCATTGATTTTGCTGAAGTAGTTGGGTTTTCATGCATCTTTCTATTATCTAAATCACAGACAAAAAGAAAGAGAAGAAGTGCGGGGGAGGGAGATGTGGCATGTCAAAGCGTGTGATCCTTTGCCATTGAATAATTCACTCTCCGTGCATTTAAATGGTGAGTTTCTTAGAGCTGAATTGCAAACTCAAATCACCTCATGTCTTCATCACTGGAGCAGAGAGCTCTTCTATTCACTGCTTATGTAAGAGAGCCATTGGTGGGAGAAAATTAATGCAAATAAGTAAAATATGACTGAGGTTGAAGATAAAATCAGGGTGCATGTTTTATATTGACATTGTTTGTGTTATTATTCAAAGCTCAAAGGGAGGTCTTTGCAATTTGATCAATCATTCATATTTAATGTTTATATTAACTACTCTGACTTGGTTCTAGTGTAGTCTCAGAACTTCAGTTGTCTCGTCTGACCTACTTATATATAATTGTTTGGATTAATGGTATAGTGACCGCCCAAAGCAAAAACAAAGGTTCCAAAGAGTTTTTACAATGATGCAATGAAAGACAAGAGCCTTTTTGGGACTTTTCAGTGAACAGTTTGTAAAATAACCATTTTTAGTCTGAAGAATAATGAAAAATGTAAAGGACCTTTTCCCACCACCTTTGTGAAAGTCTCCATGGATGTTAAATGTTTATCATGGAACAACTGATAAAGAACTTTAATTTTTAATAGTGTAGTAATGCTTTAGCATGATAGAGATCATTTAATATATTGTCACTATAATGTATTTTTTATTACATGATTCTATGAACTGCTGCAAATATAAAATTATCAAGTAATCATAATTGTTTTTTTTTTTTTTTTTTTTTTTTTTTTTATAAATGTTTTACTACCTGTACATTATCCCCTACAGATTTATTATGAATGCAATATAAACACTGCCTGAGGTTAAGAATGATGAGGAAAGATTAAGAATGAACTGTTATCTCCAGTGAAATAGAATCCAGTAAAACAAGACACTGAGCTCAAAGCTTCTGGCTCCAGGATGGGCAGATATGTTTTTTAATTGACATAAAAATGCTTCAAACTGGATTGTTCCATAACCTGTCCGAACAGTATTTTTATTTTTATGTAGGTTTTATGTACAAACTATATAAGTGATTAAAATCTTCTTATCATAAAAATGATAATAATCTGCTTCCATTTATAACATTGGAATTTTATACACATTGCAGTCATTTTGTTAATTATCTAATCATACGTAAACATCTAAACATCATTTCACAAGCACATTTGCATAATTAAAACCTTTTTGATGGTATATTAAATATGAAGTTTATAATTCTTACCATATTTCCTGTTTTAACCATGAATATAAATGGTGGTGAAGCTTATGCTTAGAACGTAATGTGAGAGAATGTGTCATGCTATTTTTGTCCAATTAATTTTTATTTCCTGGGTTAATTAGTCATGGTGGGGAACTGTGAGCTAGCGGTACATCTTTGTGTTGATGAATGCAGCCTTCTTACAAATGCTGTTACAAAAATATCTCTGAGCTGCAGATCATTTTTTTAATCAGTAGCCTTATCATCCACAAAGATAATTCAGTAATATCACTCATCTGATTTGCATCTATGGGCACAGTCACTGTAATTCCTTCTATTCTGTTGTCTTCATAGCCGGCAGCATTTGTGAGGGTATTATTAATTATTGTAAAGGGTTTGTTGCAATTTGATACAAATTTGTTAGAATAACTTATACTGGCTTCAAAGTGAATTATCACACAATATTTTGATTGTTTATTTCAATATTTAGCCTTCTAACATATATTGTGATTCTGACTGAAGGCAATATGTCAACAGTTATTTTCAAGCTATGTTCTGTAAAAATGGCTGATGACTTTACATCATACTTAACAAACATAAATGCTACAAAATGAGATTTGCTGAAGATTACATGTAACGGTTATTAAATGATTCATATTTTTAAAGACAAACTGTTAATTACTGTTATATTTAGCATAACTATTCATTTCTAATTGTGCCAAGCTTTTAAATATGATTAAATATCTCTGGTATGCTCGTGTGATAACGATTGGGATTTGTTTGAAGCATATGACTTTATGCAGCTTGTATACATATTTTTTTATACTTGGATTTTTTTAGATCCACAGGGAGCATGAAGCAGGTTAAAGAGATGACCCCTACCTCAACTCTATTTTCTTAATTTTTGCCAATACTCTCAGAACCGCCTCTTACCTCAAGCTTTCTAATAAACGTACTAAAGGCCAAATGTACACAAGAGATTTTAGAGATGAGCGAGTTTAAAATAAGCCCTCACTGCCAGCTATTCCTTTCTCACTAATGAGCATCACCATCTCCTATTGTTTATTCTTCTTCATATTTTACACTGGGAGTGAATATAGATGCTGCAATGGAGCTGAGGGATTTGAGGGGAAAATCCTCATTGTGCTTGGCTGGACTTTACCCCTTGGGTATTGGGCTCAGACCATGAAGCTAAGCAAAGCGCACAATTCCTGCATTATTCCATCAGCGGCTCCTCCCTGTAGATTTAGCATATAGACCTATGCTGCAGTCTGTGCAGCTGCTCGAGCGAGAATGGAGACGATTTGAGACATCTAGTAAATCTCATACACATACTCCCTTTAGCCTTTCGTGTTTGACATGGCTTCACAGTTTCCATACATGCAACATGATTCCCCCCGTGTTTCCGCTTTATAAAATGTTCAGTTGTAGTCCTGTGTTTGTATCTGGTACACATCTCTCGCTCTCTAGTGCGAATCATGTCTCTCATCGCATTAACTGCTCATACTGTGATGAGTACCCATAATGTTCAAATAGAAAAATGATCCTAATGGGTTTGGAATTAAAGACTGTGGGTGTCCTGTTGATAGAAGTTCACTTTTGTTTGTGTATTTTGGTGTGTGTGTGTGTGTGTGTGTGTGTGTGTGTGTGTGGGTGTGTGTGGGGTTGATAACAGCATTCCATCGTCAACAACCAAACTCAACAAATATTTTTTTTTTCATTAAGTTTCATTTAGATTCTTAAATACTTTATTTCCTTGTGTAAGCCTCATTTGCATAGCTCATTGACAACAAGCTGTTGTAAAATTGCAATTTTCCCTTTTTTTGGTTGAAAGTTACTGTATTTGTGTTTTTATGCACGGCTGGATGTAATTCTCCTTTTTAACGCAATATTTCTGCACACGCAGTGAAGTTTCATCTATAGTCAAGGTGCCATCTAGACCAGGAGTTCAATTTTAGATACAAAATTATCACCCAATTGCCCTGGTTCATCTAAACCATTTCTGTATACTGATGTAACCAGTGGCCTTATTATGTTGTATTTCCTTTCATATTTGCTCCCTTGCTATTTGTTACAGGATTACTGTATGTTTACTTTTTAAAAGAAAAGGAAATTGTCATTGAACCTACTGCAGACTTGTTTTTCCCTAGTTTTGAAAAACCTCACTAAAATGTAAGCACGTAAAATATTAGTGTTGAATTTTTTCTTAGTTGGAAGTATTAAGGTCATTTAAAGTGCCTCTGTTACGAGTCATGAAATGTTCACATTTTGGTTTTGGGAGTCCCAAACAACAAGTTAACGTGAATGCAAGGTTAAAAAAACACTTTAATTTTCTTAAAATATGCTTTTATTTTTAACTTATTTGTTCAGTGACTCCCAATCGATTCATTCAACAATTATTTTTCTAAACACATTTGGTGATTGGTTGATTTCATTTAAGGCAGTGTTTGTGAGCTTTTAATGTTCGAAAGTGCCACCTAGTGGAAAAGAATGAATATGCATTTTCATTCAGACCAAAGCAAAAATCACATGAGAGTCAATATGCTAATATTTCATGTTGACATCACCATTTAAAAAAAACCGTCTAATTTCAATGATTCAAAGTCAACTCTTTCTTTTGAGAGACAATAACTTTATACACGGTGCACTTCCAGATTTAACATCTTTGCATTATGTTTTCATTCACTTAGAGCTGTGTTACACACTGCATGGAAGGTAATTAAAAAAATTAATTATAGGGGCACTTTAAAATTAATGAATTTATTCAGCAAGGATCCATTTAACTGATCTAAAGTGAAAGACATTTATAATGTTGAAAAATTATTTTGAACTTTATGATTGAACTCCTTATGAATTACATATTGTTTATTTAAAATGTTAATTACGTGTCAAATTTGTGATGAAATTATGTTCTGTAGACATATAGCTATTTCACATATTATATGTTTACTCCATACTAGAAAAAGAGAAACAACTGTGTGTTCCACAAACACGTCGTTATCACTTCTTCAATTTTTCAAGACTTAATTTGCCTGTCGAATGCAGCTGTCACTCCTGTAAATAATCCAGCTTTGTGTTCAAAACAGGGTTAAATAGAAGTGTCAACCGCATTCACCTGCAAGTGGCCTCTGTGACTTTATTAACCTCACAACAACAAATCTCATTTCCCTAGTCAGAGCATCCTGGCCAGTCTCTGCACTGAATTATTTGGCAAGAAACACTGTGGTCCCACGGCCTGGCAGCGGAGTACCGCTGTTCTCCATAATCGCAGTGAAACAGAACGCCTCAGCAGCCCTCAGGGCAGCCCGTTTGTCTGTATAGATCAGTGTGCCAGATGGGAGTCCATGTTGTGGGATCTAATGCATCATCCCACTGTTAAGAGCCCTAGCAGCAGAAAAGACTCCTGCAGTGTCATAGATTGCAACAATTAGCTTAAAAGGAACGCAAGTGGGTCATCTTTCAGTATCCTATATAATATTCACACTGAAGTCCACTGATGTTATTTAGATTGAAGCTTGGTAGGGAAAAACAGATACATTAAATTATGTTCCTTATAGATGCCTGTTGTTTAAAACAGCATAACATTTCACATTTGCAACTTTGTATCTCTTTCTGAATCGTAAACAAGCATGGCACAGTATTGATAACATTCAGATGCTGAATCCCTGTTGTGTTATTAATGATTTCCTGCAGATCAGTTCATTTTTAATTCAGATTTGGGTTTTATTGGAATTCCATTAAGGGATTCAGATAATTAGCTTGTTTTGGTTGATATAATAAGAAATTAGAGCCAAACAGTGTGGTATGGCACTAGAGCTCTTTTTTATTCCAATATAATGTGGATAATTAGCATGGAAAAGCTTATAGTCTGTTTATAGACTGAACAGATTGATTTTAGTTTGGTTTGTTTTCCAGGCATTCCGTTGGCCAATTGGGAGTCAAGTGGACGGCGACGAGATGCTGGAGATTCAAGTGTTTAATTATAGCAAAGTCTTCACTAACAGGTATGGGAATTCAATAATTTGATCAGCTAAAAAGGATTTATTGACACATACCTCTATAGATTTGAGGGTATATGTTTAGAAAATGCAATCTAATTGACGTGTACAAGAATTATTGTAGTCCTAAATCTGAACAAGGTGTTGAGTGAAGCAAGGCTATAAACAAAACCTAAAATACATTTACTTAATTCAAGTAATTAACATTAATGGCATCGACCTGTGGTCTCCAAATAAACTCCAGCAACACAGCACAGTTTATTTAAATTCTCTTAGACAAACAAAGTCTTGTTTGTTTTGCACCAATTCTTTTTTATTTCCATCTGACCATACAGGATCTCATAACTCATAATTACTGAACTCTTTGTAATGCTGGTTTTCATAATCATTCTGTTTTGATGGTTCATTTGCAGTGTTGACAATTTGAGGTATTTTGAGATATTATTACACATGACAAATAGAAGGGCGAGGCCACATTTGACATGACGCAATTCTTACCGAATGGTTTTTTAGATTTTAGAAATAATTTATAAATAATGAGTGGAATGTTTTCCTTCGGGTTTATAAATAATAAGATGTTTTAATATTAATGTTTTATTATTATTTTTTTATTAGTTTTCTTTATAATTTACACTTTATGAAATATTACGAATGAGAGATCATGCACAGGATAGAGATGCATAGCTTCTGTTACGGTATTTTCTAGAAGCATGATGGAATGCAGTACACTGTTTTTTTTTTCTGTTCTTGTACCTGTCAGTATTCACTTTTAAGCTTCCCAGTGCTGCGGTGTGTTTCCATCCACTGTCTTCCTCTAGAGGTGGTGGATAGACTGACAGTCATTATTAGCTGTTCCTCACTGAATGACGTGCAAATTCTGTGTCCTGAAGAGTGTGACACTCCTGCTGATGCAGGCGTCAGTGTGTGTACACGTGTGCGGGTGTATATATGGTTAACGTCCTGCCGTTTCACAAGAACACGTCAGATTCTTGATTGAGCTGAGATGTTAGGTTTCAGTGGCGTTAAGAGATTCTCTCTTACTCTTGCTGGTGAGTGAGTCTGATGTCTGTTCCAATCTAAGTCAGTTCCATTTCAACCTGCATCTGTGTGACTAAGTAAATCAACAGCTGCCAGTAGAAAAATCTACCATGGCTATAAAGTTAATTTAATTATGGTGTGCAATTAATGGTCAGCGCTGTGTTTTGTGTTATCAGAAGCATTGTTTTGAGTTCACAGACAACTATTGTGATCTGAATGACACCTGTGAATAGATCACAATGTATAAGAACAGCTTCTGCTGAATAATTCACATACCACCGTGACATATGTTTACCACGCAGCTCATTAGCTATTTGTTTGTTATTTACAGATGTAATTTCTATCCATGATATGCATTACGTACTGTAGCTGACCGTATCGACACACACCATGTGATATCCTGAGCTTTGCAAGCTCAGCAGATCGAGGACAAAACACCAGGTGTGAGACCGTTGTGTAGCTCAGAAACTCTATCTTCTTTATGCAAGACTTTAAGGTTATACATTAGAGATGAAGATTTGCTATCCTTGAGAAGATTCATTCTACATTGCTTTTGTTATTTCACGACCAACTGACCACCAGGTGGTGTCCTGCAATTCAGATCAATATGAGACAAAATCGAATAACTCAAAGAGACAGTAAAATGTTACAAAAGACACAAAAGTTTTTGTGCCTTATAAAAAAAAAAAAATCTGAAAAATCACATTTGCAATACTTGAGTATCACATTAGCCTATAAGAATGATTTCTGAGGGATCATGTAACAATGAAGACTGAAGTAATGTCTGCTGAAATACCATGTTGATCAAGGGAAGGCAAAGAGAGGCATTCAAAGATGAGGAACGTTTAAGTGTCTTACAGAACCCCCAAAAGTATGTGCAGCTTGTAAATAGTCACTGTGTTTTAAAAAGTAGTATGAGTTAGTTAAGAAGTAAGTTCGAGTCAATGTAATGTAGCGTTTTATGTCAGTGGACGTATATCAGAAGTTGGGCTGCATTCGCTGATATAACTGGAAGTGAGAGCTGTGCAGGAGAGAGCACTCCTGCTCTATAATAGGATCTGCTGCTGATGGCAACTATAGTGAAATATGCAGAAAACGTCAAATTCTGTCTCCGACATGGGCACTCATTATATTACTCGCTAATAAAGTAAAAACTGCTTGGCACTTCCTTGGTATTACATTCATACATCCCTGCTTTGAATTCTTTCTTCTCAGTTTTGATAGGTGAAAAGGCTCATTGCCCTTCTCGGTGTTCTTTTTCTCTTCTAGCTTATTTGAACAATGCTTGAAACGTGATATTACGAACACATAGTGTGTCTGTTTGCCTCTTTAAAATGAATCGCTTGATGTATTCCCATTTATTAGTCGCTTTGGATAAAAGTGCCTGCTAAATGTATAAATGTTAAAATTTTAATGCCAGTGGTGGTTATTTCCCTCATAATAGCAATAAAGCTAATATTATAAACAATAAAGCAGTAAAAAGAAGCCAAAACTTGTTATGGTTAACATTTAGAACACAGATCAGATCACAGATAATCAGAAATCAACTTGACTGTGTCATTTAAGACTAAATTTGTTTTAGTATATTGTAGGAAATTAATTTGGTAGTTAAGTAATACTGGTAGCCCATGTGCATCTGTGCTTTTGATACATGGCCTTTACATGGTTTTACATGACCTTTACATGACTGCAAATTAATAGATATTTTAGCTTTTAGCTGTTCATTTGTGAACCGTCACAGAATTAGTCAAAGGCTTGTGAATTCTCCAGTTCTGACCTCTTCAACAAAAGTCTAGCGACTTGACAAGGCAGGACGCAGTAAATTATGGAGCAGATGAAAGTCAATTGTCTGTTGTTTGTTCAGAGGATCAATAATGTATGTGGGGTCTTTAGAAAAGTTGATCGGGAGCCAGAACCTGATCCAGGATCAGTGAATTATTCACCCGTGGGTGCATGCGTTCACTGACAGTCACAAAGCCATTATTTCACCACTGAACTGTCACATATCAATCACAATGGTCGTTTTTTCCTTTATCGAGGCCCTGTGGATGAACAATGGTGCTGAGTGTGTTCTTTCACATCCGAATACAGCTGCAGCTCAGAGGCAGGTGCTAAAACTGTTAGCAGTTTAAATGGATTGATGTGTTTTCTCATCAAATTGACTCACTGACTACATGGATAGACCTGCTTGTCTTTCTCTTGCTGACAGTGATGCAGTAATAGACAAGAGAGTGTGTAGGCTAACTACATGTGGCATTTAATTGGTCAGTCCAGAGGGTCTGATTGCTTTTCTTTACTGCCACGCACTTTTCTTACAGAGAGTTGAATTAACAATCAGAACAAAGACACATCACTATCCCCCATGTGTTTGTTGATCTTCTTATGTCTTAATTGTTTGCTTCTAAATTCACGACAGACATTGTTGTAACATAAAAAGCATGTTTTTTTGTGCTGCTGGGACTAAGAATGATTGCACTTTTTTGTTGTAATGTAGAAATTAAACTAGTCTAAATGTCTATAGATTTATAGAATGTCCACAGTGTACAGTACTGATTAAACAATAAAGAATCTATAGAATAATGTTATTTTTTTCAACAGTACAGACAAATAACTAATATTTTTCCAATAATTTTTATGTGTTATGCTGTTAAAGGCTGTTTCCTAACTAAAAATAATCAAGTAATGCTTTTGGGAAAAAAGGGAAATCTTGTGAAGTTCATGGATATCAGTAGTCTCATAAAAGCTGTTTTGCCTGAAAGCTATTTTCTGTTTTGAACTAATTAATACTTCTTAAAAACAGTCACAACAGTACTTACTTTTAAATTGTTACAAAGGGTTTTCTTAAATAAAAGGTGATATATTTAACTTTCTATTTATCAAAAAAGTCTGGAGAAATGTGTTACATTTTCCACAAAATATTAAACTGCACAACCATCTACAATTGTGAAGCAAAACTTTCTTAAGCATAAAGGATAAAACCTTTGCTTTTGTCATCACAGTAATAAATTAAGTTTTAAAATATCAGAGAAAAGGCAAAGTTGTTTTAAAAAGAAAAGTTTGAATTTTTTTTCTTTATATTCTTGATCTTCTTTATATTCTGAAATCTTAGACTTTAAGCGATAGTATAATTAATCATCACTGACTGTAAGTAGTGAGCAGTAGTAGAAAATGTATAAAAAATATCGTCAAAAGATATCAAAAGATATCGTCTTTAAAGTTCATGATATTTGTCTCAGCTTTACACTTCAGTTATTTTAATTCTAGAGTCTGTTTTGTGTGTGTATGTGTGTGTGTGTGTGTGTGTGTGTGTGTGTGTGTGCGTGTGTATGCATGCATGAATGTGTGCGTTTCACAGTGTTGCTATTTTTCATTCTCTTTGTAGTTGTCACAGTGTATTTTCCTCACTGTGACCAAACCACCCTTATAAGTTCAGTGCACATTGGGCCAAACCAAAGTGAGTGAAGGGATGTATTAAATTGTTACATTTATTAAATTTTTTTTTGTGTGTGTGTGTGTGTGTGTGTGTGTGTGTGTGTTTGCAGGTTAATTGGCACTTTCCGCATGGTTCTGCAGAAGGTGGTGGAGGAGGGTCACTTGGAGGTGTCTGACACTCTTATTGATGACAATAACACAGCCATACGGGTGAGACTTGAAGATCGCAGGCAGTGTGTGTGTATGTGTGTTTATGTTCTGGTCTGACAGATCAGAAATGCTCTTTTTTTTATATAACACACCCACTGACAAAAACATCCATTCACATATTTCACCACAGGGGTCTGGGTTTGCAAAACTTGCACAAAAAAATTGTTGTCATGGTTACATGTCTACACGGAGGCTATAAGGGACTATTCAGTTTTATTTCTCTCTCTCTGTGATATCCACCATCAGCTCTATGAAAAGATATATTGGTTTAGGGGGAGGTGTTATATTAAACTTTTTTTTCTACATTAATCCTCCTTTGTTGATCTGCTGCATTTTCAGCTATGATAATGAACAGTGGCTTGTCCTAAGTCATGTTTTGTTTTGCTTAAGGCGATACATTCATTCATTTTCCAGTATAATGAATAGAAGCTTCCTGAAACTAAATTAAAACATTGTGAATAGGAAAACAAACATTTTCAAAAATGAGAGGAGCCATATTCGAGCACATGTTCTTTTCAGACATTTCTCCTTCATTTTTATCCCTTACTCTACTCGGAGCAATACTTACACTATTGTAACATTTTTTTTCTTTTGAGATGATACCTCAAGAAAGCTTTAAATTTGTTTGGTTAATTAAAGAAGGGGTATCTAAGGTTATATCTAAGTAAAGTTGAAGCAGACCTCAGGTTCCCCCCCTTTGTTTGACATGCCCTTGGGAGAAGTGACCATCAGGCGGTTCACAGGGATAAGTTGGACAGAGGCTAAATTGTTCCTTGTTCCTTCTAATGAGTTTGTAAACATGAGAAGGAAAGGGTAACTGATGCTGACAGACTGATACTGGCACATGGGTTAGCATGACCCTAACCCTAACACTTAACTCTAACACCTAACCTAAACCTTATCAGTCTACCTTTTGTTTGGCTTTGTCAGGATTAAACAAGTGTCCTTATTGCTTGTGAAACCTGTGAACTAGTGTTTATTTTGTCATCTATTTCAGTTTTTACAGAACTTAAATTTGTGTGTATATATATATATATATATATATATATATATATATATATATATATATATATGCTGAATATATTGATCATGATTAATTATGATTAATTACAAAAAAAGTTTTTTTACATAATATATTTATATACTGTGTATTTTATTATGTATATATAAATGTAAAAACATGCATGTATATAAGAAAAATATTTATTTATATATTTTTTAATTTTTATATTTAAATGTTTCTTTATACATTAAAATATTTATATAGAATTTAAAACATAAGAATATGAATATATAAACGTATGCAAATGTTTTTTTAATATATACTGTATGTGTGTGTATTTATATATACAAAATATACATATATAATGTACAAAACATTTTATTTTGAACGTAAATAATCACAATTAATTATTTAGCGGCACTAATTATATAATATTATATTATTATTATATATTCAGTAGTCTTGAAAACAAGAAAAAGATTAAAATAAAGATTAAAAAAACATGTACTGGCTGTATTAATTATTTATTTTTCAGCTATTTATTTTATTTATTTTGTATTTCAGACAAGTATTTCCATAGAGATCAAATATCAAACCATGGATGGGAGTGTGAAGGTATGGAGCGATGGTGAATTCCTTGATATTCCAGATGACTGTGATGGAACTTTCCAGTTTGAGACAGAGAGTTTACTTTCTGGACGCAGCCAGAGCTCGGGACATCACCGGACGATCTATCCACGGCATTCCCACATTTCGCAAGTAAGTGTTTCGTCTTATCCAGCCACAGTTAACACAGTCATCCTCAGTATGCAGTGGCACAGATAACTACCTGATGATAATAGTGATGAAGAAGATAATGAGGAGGAAATTAGATTAAGTAATAGTGCAGTAATCTAACCAAACACATACATTTGCTCATCCTATTAACAAATAATCTTATTAGCACATCTTTTCACCGTGCTGACATTTTTGCTGAATAATGAAGCCAAGGATGACTGGAATGCGTGGGATGTATTGATTTCCACTAAGCCTTCCGTTCTCCACAGGTCCTCTGATCTATAAATTCTAACCATACACAGACACAAACGTACTCCATCATGGTTTGTGCGTGGGCATCATTAGTGTTTCTGTATGGATATGTTTAAATACTGATGCATATGGATGATTACTGCTGAAAAAATCTATATTAGGAAAGTTGTTTAAAGTTAATCCGAGGTAAATTAAAGCAGACTCAAGAGGTATGTAGGTGGTTTTGGGTTGGTTTGAAAGCCCTGTTTCATTTAGATCTTGTATTTGATTTTGGGAATTAGTGAGTATTCAACCAATAAATCGTATTTTCATTGCGATTCTGGAAAACAAGCATTCTTTCTGTTTTATATTGATGTTGTCTTTAGAAAGTGTTTTAGGAGAGCTGTTCGTCTGTTCTGATTACCGTTGCTGCTTACTCGGTTTTTATTAATTATTTCAAGTAAATCTCCATGAAGACAATCTATTTAATTTTAACTTCAAATTATTGTGACTTCTTCACGCTGATAACGTAAAGTGATGCTCCTAGTTTGATTCATTTTATATCTGCTATCTGTTGATGTTGCCTCTGGATATGGGCCTTATCTTCATGCAGGAAACGTCTTGTTACAGAGCCATAAAGCAACTTTAGCACGTATTATTTAACTGAGTACATGAGAAGAGACAAGAAATTGTTCAGGTCTGAGTAAAAAATAGCTCATTATTCATTGCATAGTTGGCATAGATGACAGCTGCTAAGTCAGACAAACACACACAACACACATGAGAAACATAAATTACTGTTCTTAAATACTTTTTGCACACAAGCAAGCAAGGAATGTATATGAACATATTTTCTGTTCCTGAGTGAGCACACAAACACTGTCTTTCATGCTTTATGGATGACTTTTGCGCTCACAAGGTTTTTCAAAGACCTTGAGACTTTTCAAAGACTTAGAGCCTATGTTTTTTTGTTTCAGTTTTCTTCCTAGTTATGAACGCAATATAATTTTAGGAATCTGGCTTTACTACTATTTTGCATTTCACAGCAATCAGCGTCTTTTTCCACTAAGAATTAATATTAATCACAAAATGTGTCTGTGTAACAGCCTGAACAGTTATCTTTAGAAATTTCATTTAGACACTTAAAAGTTATTGTAACTTTATAATGTTTATTGTGATATTAAATACTAAATATTAAAGAATGACACTTTTTAGGTTACTTGACATTGACACTTTTTTATAATATATCCCTCTGTTCTCACTTGAACCTCATTCCTGGGGCTGTTTCATTATTGATTACAAGTCTTAGTTGTATATTTTTTTTGGTTTTTTGGAGTTTCTCTATGAAGAAAGTGTATGTGTGTGTGTGTGTCTGTTGTAAAGCGGGACCCAGTGGGACACGGTGAAGCTTCTGATCTGAAGTAACTGCTAGTCCTCTCTAATGACTAGACCTCTCTCTCATCTCTTTTCCTCTCTCCCATCTTTCTGCTTTATCTCTTTCTAGCTTTCCTCTTTTACTCTCGTTTCTTTCCCTATGGAATCATGAGTCTGCCTACTTGAACTTGCACTGAAACTGTGCTTTCCACACTCTGATATTCTGTATGTAACATTTCAATGTCCATGGACCATTGCAGGAAATAGTATGCCCAGAAAATAAAATAAAAAAAACATTTAATTATTCGAAAGAAACACTGATGGTGTTTTCTTTTATTTTGCATCTGGCAATGCATCTTGTGAAATGCAGGATGGCCCTGACCAATATCTGTATTGAACTAGGTATGTGGCTTGTATCCAAGGCTAGATTTAAATGGCTGAGATGGATTTCCATTACGACTGAACATGTAAATGTGTGATGTGTCTAAAGTCTTAAATTTAAAAAGGTTTTTGTTCTTTTTCTTTCACATGTTATTTGAAGAGCTCCACAAAAAGCACCTGCATCATTGAACCAGCGTGATAAAGGTTTTGATGCCTGGACCATCCAGCTTTTATCAGCCTTTTGTGTGCAACATCATTATCATATAGAGGATATTGCATGTTTATCCTCAGCATTAGAACAGGTGCTTTCATGTTTAGTAAAGCGGGAATTACCGACCTGCTGGGAAAAAGAGTTTAATCTGGCCTAAGATGGTTTATTAGTGACTCAGCCTGGCCCAGTTATTTTTTAATGGCTTTACAGGAGTTTTTTTCAGCTATCTGGCTAAATAGCAAAACCTAATGCTAGCTTGAAGACCAGCTAAACTGGCATAAATCATCTAACCACCTTAGATTGGTTGAAAGCAGGAGCGTTATTCTCTTGAGCTTGGTACCTCGAAGGGCGATAGCTTACAGTCAAATGAAACTTTACTGAACAAAGGGATTTGCACAGGGATGTTTGTCACTTTAGAGCTGTTGCATTCCTCTAGCGACTCAGTTCGCTGTCTTTGTTGAAGTTTAACGTTCGCTCCATTGTTTTGTTCTTCTCTCTTCCTTGCATAAAACTGTCACTTTGAACCCCCTCATAAACTTCAGAAAGTAGGGCACAAAAGCTCAAAGGCGCTCATTGTTTAATAATTCATCACATTAATGAAACAGAACTGTGAACTGTTCATTTACACATTGCTGCAAATGCGAAAAATGACGAAAAATACAAAGGAGGCTCATATTAACACAAACACTTCAGTGTATTCATGTCTCTGCTGAATAGTGTTTAAACTGTCTAATTGTTTAAAATTGAAAAGCTGATGTATCTATATTTATAAAGAAGGGAAAAATAATCATATTAATACTAGTCCACTGTATGGTACCCACAACTTTGTTCTGATTACTGATTTGACAAAGAATGTGGTTTGAGTTTCAGTTTTAGCTTAGTTTATGTGGCTAGAGAAACTAGCCTCAGACACCAAGGTCTTCCAAGCGCTTGAGCGATACATAATTCATATGCTGCTTTATACTTTTTAATGTATCCCATTTATCTCTGTTTACATTTTTATGCATGTATTGATGTCATGGTTGAGGAATGGCCTGTGATATACTCTGAGACTTGCATTGATGTGAATGATCTTCTGTATTTTTGAGTATCGGTGCCATTTTTCTTGCCAAATAAAGGTTAGCTATAGTCTCCAAGCCTGGTTAAGATGGTATTTAACTGGTTTAGTTGCAATGTTTTGTTTATTACAGCACATATACACGATCACACTACACTACAATTCAAAAGTTTTGGGGGAGGGGTTATTTTTGGAGGACATTAACTTTAACACTATTTTAGAAAGGATGCATTAAATTGATCAAAAGTGAAAGTTAAGGCATTTAGGTAACACTTTATTTTGATAGTCCACTTTAGACATTCTACTAACAGTTAATGGGCTAACTTTGCAACTACATGTAAACTAGCACTCATTACAGAATTATTGTAGTGTCTACGTAATAACAATTTCTAACACTTTTTGACTCCATAACATACAACATACTGACTATGAGAAGTATATGTCAACTTATTCTACTAACTCAAAGCTAACCTATCTGTCTAGTCTGAGAGTTAGTAGACATGTAGTTGCAAATTAATCAGAATTAGTTGACATGTAGTTACAAAGTGACTTATAGTTAGTAGAATGTCTAAAGTCGACTATCAAAATAAAGTATAACCAAAATTTATCATGTTAAACAGCACAACTGTTTTCAACATTGATGATGATAAAAAATGAATGGGCATATTAGAATGAATTATGAAGGATCATGTATCAGTGATGTTTTAACTGCTATTCCACGACAGGAATACATTACATTTAAAACATTAAAATAGAAAACAGTTATTTTGAATTCCGATAATTTCATAATATTACTGTTTTACTGTATTTTTATCAAATAATCTAAGCCCTTGTGAGCATAAGAGACTTTTGAATGATCATTTATGGCCAGTCTTACTCAAGCTTTTTATGTAGTCTTGACATTCTACAGTATGCCACATTTGAGGATTTTAATATATTTATTTTATTTGTTCTCATATTCCATAAGGTACGAATGCCTCTAGCAAATACAAATGGAAGTGGCTTTCACATTTTCTCCCAGGTGTCATGTTCTCTCCTTTCACATTGTGTTGACAGTTGCTGTATTGTTTGTATTATGTTACAGGTACAGGTCATAATTCTTAAATAGGGTTTAGAATAATTGGTTTTGGATCCGTGGCTTTTTTGTTCATACCAGTTTAGCATCTTCACACATAATATCTAAAATGTCACTTGAGCTCACCCCCACACAGTAAATTATATACAAAGGTCACTTTTTAATAATCCCTGGGCAGGGGGAATACAGTCTTTATTAAAGTAGGATTGCCGTATTGCAGAGGTTTCACAACATAAGATGGTCCAGTCAATATAGATAAACTGAAATAAATATAATAAAATAAAATAAAAGTGCAGCATTTGGCATTACATGAGTCTGAAGGAATTAAATGTCTCAAGGTCTTCATTGATTGACACTGTTCACCCATGTCCTTCTCATAGGCATAAAAAATAGTGTCTGCTCCATTGTGTGCAGCTCAGAGCGCAATGTGAGACTTCGGCTCTGTTCTCTGTAGCAGTGCTGTCTATCAGACTGATGATTTGCTGAGCATCCTACAGTATGTAGACTAAACGAGTTAGTGCTGAATGTCTGGCCTACATACAGTACTCAAAAGTAGCTCCAGTAAATCCCAAAGACCGGCAGAACTGTTGTTTGTGTTATCAAGTCATATCTGTGGGTTGCCTGTTTCCTCTTGACTGCTGAACTGCAGCCTTTGATTAAACAGAGCTGGTCTCATCACGCTCTGAAAATCATCTAATTAGTGTTAGGTTACCTTATCATGTCTAGATACAGTCCAGTCTTTTCTTCTTGATTTTGTTCGCTCTAATCATAGGTAATGTTCTAGTGAAAGTCCAAACATAGTCTGAAGTGTTTTAATGTATATTTTAGTTTTTGTGGCGACGCCAAGAGGACAAGTTGACGTTAATAAGCTTTTACAGTATGTCCATTTTTTTTACATTACAAATTAATGTGATAACCATGCATATTTTTAATTACTTTTTTTATTAATACACAAATTTTCTCCCTGATAAACATTATTAGATGTATATGACAGTAATTTTAATTTTATTTAACATAGGTAATTATATCAGACACATCTGTGAGAGAGTGAGAGTGAGTGAATGTGGGTGTGTATCCTGTCTATGTGTGTGTGTGTGTGTGTGTGTGTGTGAGGTCACGTACTCTCCTGTTACTTTTTCACTCATACCTGGTCATCATCTCAGGTTCTCCCTTATTGCGGACGTCCCGTTTAGTCTGAGAAGTGTCTCTCTGTGTGTTTTGCTTGGATATGGGCTAACAACTGAAAATGGACATATAGTACACTAGTGAGGAATACCTAATTTTTTTGCCCTGAGTTGCTCAGCACACATTTCTCTGTTGGTTAGTTTTTGCTGCTTGTCAGTCCCTGGTGAGTATCCTGTATATGTAAGTGAGTTTGTTCCACTTTGCTATTTTAAAAAAAAAACGTGTTAAACTAAACAGTTTAATCAGTGAGTATCAAGTTCTGTTGATAAGCAAAAACTGATATTCTCTGATTTCTATACTCTGATCTCATATTAACACTTCATAGCTGTGACTGCATATGTATTTTAGAGGGGTGTTTTACTCATGAATAGGTGACTTTTAAGATGTTAATTGCTAGAAGAAAAAAAAATGAAAGTTTAAAAAGTAAGCTCGACTTTCTCTTCAGTGTCACTCTGAGCAGTGATTCAAAGAAAGAAGTTTTTAGAGAGTGTGCTTTCATCTTAAGACTGAGATACAAAACAAACTATATTACAGAATAATGTTTAAAATTAAAAAAAAGTATCTGCATTTGCCTAAGCATTCCTAGCTTGACAGACAATGTCCTATTATTTAGTGATTTACGCAATACATCCAAAAAAATCAGTGTGATCTTGATACATTTTCACTCTGTTTAAAATGAAGAGACAAAACGATCTGGAATTCTTTCATCTTGTCCTGAGAAAGTATCTATATCCACAGATCACAGCTAATTGGACAATTGTGCCCATCTTGTTGAATAATTAAGGACCGTTATTTGTCCAGCAGGCCTGTGACATCATCAGGCCTTTGTAGGTGAACTGATATCTAATCACCATAATATCAGTGCAGAGTTATTGGACACCACCAGGGCTATTGTGAGTGGGGTCTCACTGTTGAAACGAGTGTCTGGTCTGAGTGATAAATATCACAGAATTTTCCATCATGGGAAAACCTGTCTTGCTCCAGTAGTGATGATTTGATTGCTCTCCTGCAGTGCCTATATATAAGAGAATAAACACAACAAAATAAAGATATATTGGAACCATTTTTGAACACCTTATGTATTAATAATTTATTTTATTGAATTGCACAATGAATCCAGATGGTTTTATGCAATATCTGTTTAACATAATCATATTTCTGAGTTTAAACCAGTGTAAATTATTCAGAGTTTGGGAGTTGGAGGTGATTTAAAAATGAATCACAGTGCAAATATTGTCACTTTTCCCCTTCATTCATGCCCATCTAAATGTTTGTTTTATGTTGTAGGACAGGAAAAGGAGTGTTTTCAGCCATGAAACTGGGCAAGACACGCATGTCTAAAGATGACCACAAAAAAGGAGGTACATATTATTGATTATTAGAGAGCTGGTTTTACAATAAAGGTGTAACTCTTAATTATACAAATAACAAATAACTACTTTAAATCTGTAGTTATTTGCTGGTTTTCCTTTAAGATATTTTACATTGCACATTAATAGGAATGACTAAAGAATGGTCAAATTTGCTGTGCACTTATTCGCAGATGATGCTGCCATTTTGGATGCAGAAGATCTGGATCGAAAGGCCATGCGTTTGGGTGGTGGACTTGACCCTGATACCATCTCACTGGCCTCCGTTACTGCAGTAACCACTAATGTCTCCAACAAAAGGTCACATATCTGATGTGCACTTGGTATTTTTAAAGCATTGCCGTTCTCTTTTTTGAAGTTTATCTGTATGCATCCTTTGAAAAGGTCACAGGGAAGACAACCTTCAGTTTCTGAGTGCTTGATTTTTGTTTTCTTGAGGAGAAAGAGTTTATAGAGTTTCAGCTACGCATGTCAGTATTTTATTTTGTTTTATTACTTTACCCTGAACATAGCTCTGCTTTAACATTGGAATAAATTAAATGAAAATGACCAATCAATTGACAGTCCTACTTTGAACATGTTTTATAAAGTGTGATCCTAACATTTTGTTTTTTAGATCAAAGCCTGACATCAAGATGGAGCCCAGTTCGGGGCGTCCTGTGGATTATCAGGTATGAACACAGACAAAAGATCACAGAGAGGAAGGAATAACATTCCCGCATTACAAAAGACGATAACTCCAGGCCTTGAATTGCCAACCAGACATGTTAAACCACTGGCATTTATCCTTGAGTTGTGTATTCTGCTGAAAGCCCTGAATATACAGAGCTGTCCCAAATAAACAACATCGGCCTTGAGCTTCAGTGTTTCAGAGAAGCCTTTGATGTTTACTTACTAATTGTCCTCTACATGGCTGTTGTGTTGAGCAGTTGAATTGCAAATTCGTTTCAGTACTGGCACTGCATAATTCCTTTAAATGCAGGAAATCTATATATCCCATGTGTGCTGTGTAAGTATTTTAAGGTCTTGTTAAAATTCTTCCATATCTCTAACGGTTCATATTTCGGAAACTCTTTGCTTTCCGTCTTTCTCTTACATTAATTTTGCAGAATAAATCACTGCAGCAATAAGCAGTATTATTGTCTGCATTCCTCTGGAATCCAGCTTCTGTTATTTTGCAGAGGGTACTTTATTTGCTTAAATGTGTTTCATAAAAATGTAGCTTTGAAAAGCAATAAAGATGGTGCCAATGTAAGGAAAATAAGCGAGAGAGTGCAATTTGGTAGTTGATTCGAGCTGAATTAGATGGCTCTGCTGATTTAAAAATACAAATATTATGATTTTCCTTCTCTTGGCTTTGTTATTTGTCCATATGCAGCCACAGATGTTTACTTTATGAATCTGTGATCCAATGGAATACAGTAGCTCATTTTTCATTTGATTCCCCAAAGCAAACTTGACTAATTAGGCCTCTACAGTAATAATAACATAACAGATTCCACACCCACGTTAATACGGCCTCATCAGCCATATCTTAATCAGCATCTAAGATATATACCAGCTCAGGGTTTCATATGCAATATATTTTTTAAATATATTATTTTTCATTAAACAATTCCAAATGTTTTTTTTTAGATCAGTGTTACAGTAATCGAGGCTCGTCAGTTGGTTGGTCTGAACATGGATCCTGTGGTTTGTGTGGAAATTGGAGAGGAGAAGAAGTATACATCGATGAAGGAGTCGACAAACTGTCCCTACTACAATGAGGTTATATTCACAATGCTAAAAAATCGAATTAAAGGATTTCTGTCATTTGAGACATTTTAACGGCCGTTTGCAAAAATACTGTTTTATTTGAAAAGACAGATTATTTTGTACTATTGCATGATAGTTGCTGTATCAACACCTAAATAACGCCAAATCCGGTAAAATTGTTTAAAATGATGAATTACTGCATTTTATAAACTTATAAATTTTCGTCTTCCAACAGTACTTTGTCTTTGACTTCCATGTACCTCCGGATGTCATGTTTGACAAGATCCTTAAGATATCAGTGAGTAGATTAAGCCTTCATGAAAGCCCACTGAAAGCAGCAGATGAAAAATTATTAGGTTGTACTGTACTTACAGTGCTTTGATGCAACCTGTGTTGTTAAAAGCGCTATATAAATAAAAATGATTGATTGATTGATACTGTTTTCCTCATGCTAAAATTAAGGTAATACACTCTAAAAACCTTCTACGGAGTGGTACTTTGGTGGGCACCTTCAAACTAGATGTGGGCACTGTTTACTCACAACCTGGTCAGTAACCAAGAAATAATGAAAATCATAATAAGTAAAAAATATACTAATTAGATGGAAAAGGTATTTTAATTAGTGCATGTATCTTACAGAGCATCAGTTCCACCACAAATGGGCAATGTTGTCGGACCCTGACGACATCACGGCCGGCGGCAAAGGTTACGTTAAGTGCGACATTGCAGTCGTAGGAAAAGGAGACAACATCAAGACTCCCCACAAGGCCAATGAAGCAGATGAGGATGACATAGAGGGGTCAGAAACCGATATCTTGAAACACTAACATAAATATATTTATTTAGTTCATTCATTAACAAATTTAGATATAGAATGCACTCTACATTCCCAAAAGTTCATATTGTATTCTATACCATCTAATACTTTAATTATTCATACATTTATTCCTTAATATATTCATTTATTTATCTCTAAGTGCCATGTTGGTCTGTTCTTTATGATATATTGCAGAAATCTTCTTTTGCCGGAGGGTGTTCCATCAGAGAGACAATGGGCTCGGTTTTATGTTAAGATTTATAGAGCTGAGGGACTACCAAAAATGAACACCAGCATCATGGCCAATGTGAAGAAAGCTTTTATTGGGGAGAACAGGGATTTGGTGGACCCATATGTCCTGGTTCAATTTGCAGGGCAGAAGGTAAGAAACACCTGAAAACACATTATAAGAGATAAATGTTTATGTCAATTATATTTTTATTTTAGACAATGACTAAACATTACTTATTTTGCACATGTAACACAATTTTTACACATGCAGGGTAAAACGTCAGTTCAGAAGAGCAGCTACGAGCCCATCTGGAATGAGCAAATAATCTTCACCGAGATGTTCCCACCTTTGTGTAGGCGACTGAAAGTTCAGATCCGTGATTCAGACAAGGTGAATGATGTTGCCATAGGAACCCATTTCATCGATCTACGAAAGATTGCAAATGATGGAGACAAAGGTACTGGCGATCTGTCCCATTGTAACACTAACATTTTAATGAATGTACACGTTGAATGGAGCCTGTAAAAACAGACATCATAAAGAACAAAAGAATGAATGGCTACTTCATGTCACCCCAGGGTTCTTACCCACTATGGGCCCAGCCTGGGTGAATATGTATGGTTCAACTCGTAACTACACCCTGATGGATGAGCACCAGGACCTAAACGAGGGGCTGGGGGAAGGTGTGTCTTTCAGAGCACGCCTCCTTATTAGTATCGCAGTAGAGATCCTGGACACCACTTCAGCAGAAATAATGAGCTCTACTGAGGTACAAATAGAGACGGTGTCCAATATGTCAGAGGTGAGATTGCCAATTTCTTTTTTTTGACATTGGGTCAAGGCACTGTGACACCTTTATATCAATACTGAAATATTTGTGAATCATAAATTATTTTACACTTTCCTGTCACACCATGATTTTACACACAGATTATTTGGAAGCTATCTGATTCATTCTTACTCATCTGCAATCTTTATATTTTACAATGTTAAAAAAACTCTACAGTTTCCATCTTGGCCTGGTTATTTGTAACCTTCATCATATGTGAAGACAAATTGATTACAGCTGAAACCAGATTTTATAAAACATCAGCTGTCCTTTGGGAAATTACAAGGCCAAGCTTTGTGTCCACAGACAAAAAGTCACAGCAGATGTTGTGTGGCCTTTGGGAGCAAATATTGATTGTCAGATGCATTTTACTGAAGCACAAGATTTGTTTTTACTCTTGATGAAGAGGCAAGCAAGTGATGCTGATAGTCCCAACTGCCTTTCATGCCACGACTAACCTGGCAGTTTAACAGCCTGTTCATTGATCCAAGCTACATGAAGAATAGAGACATAAAAGTGTAAGCCAAAGATATGTTGACGGTGTGATCATTGATATAATACAGAAGAGCTGGAGACCTTTAGGGATAGTTCACCAAAAATTAAACTTCCAAGAGGTTCTTTGCTCATTACAAATCAGTTTACTTTGTTATGTGAAACACAAAAGGATACATGTACCATTTATTATTTTCTGTGATATTATAATAGATATGGAAATAGAGCTTTTACTGTTCAAAATGTACAAACCAAAACAGCATTAAAGCATCATAAAATTATCATAAAAGTAGTTTTATGGTGTCCATGTGCAGTATTCCAACTTTTAAAAAAATCCATGTAATGAATATGAATGAGGACTGAGACTGTGAAGCTCCATAACCACAACAAAAACACCACTGAAGTGTCACAAAATGGTTGAAGTCATTATTCACCTGACAATCTTCCCATTAACTGCAATGCTAGAGAACCAGACCAGAAGTCCAATTCTTGAACAAATCATCCTTGTTTAATTGCATCTTAAAATAAGGCAGTGCCTTTGTTTTGAAAGACAATATGAAAATTAGCGGCCTACTAAACTGCCATTGTTAAAATATTAGTGAACATTTCCTCTCCTCCGTGGGTTTATCAACAAAGTACATTTTTATCAGGGCGTTAATTCTTATTTTCTGCTGAGCTGAGGAAAGCAGTGAGAGTTTTATTTTATCAAAGATCATAGCTTCAGTTGAGAAGAACCCCCTGCTGGGTTACAATGCAGCATTGAGCTGCCATAATCTCAAGTCAATTATTATTTCAGACTGAGCTCACACATTTGCGATCACTATTGCGATCGCCATCCTGAGAATCTGAAAGGAAAAAAGCAAGAGATCCCAGTGCAGTAAAAACAAAAAGGTCAGAAAAAACCATAGTGTGTTGATTCCTTACTCTACTGTGTCTCTACCATTTAGCAAATAGTTAGTCACTTATGTTCATAAAATCAATGGATGTAATTCTGATCTTAAAATATCTTTTTTGTCAATCTCCTCCTTTTTTATCAGAGTGCCACAGGGAAGATGGAGGAGTTTTTCCTTTTTGGTTCATTCTTGGAGGCCACAATGATAGACAGAAAAATTGGAGATAAACCCATCAGCTTTGAAGTCACTATTGGTGAGCTGAAGTCAAATACCTATTTTTAAAACTTTCACTTCTCAGTATACTTATGCCAATGCTTCAGTAAATTCAAAGCATCAAAAATAACAAAAATTACAGCACCACGTGTACGCAATTTCCACATAGGTAACTACGGTAACCAGATTGATGGAGTGAGCAAGCCTGCTTCAGCAAAGAAGAAGAAAGAGGGTGGAGGGGAGAATGAAGAAGAGGAGACTGAGCTCATTCATAACTCCAGTGATGAAGAGGCAGAGGATGATGGAGATTTGACATCTGTGCCGTCCACTCCTCCTATGAAACCAGTTATTACTGACAGGTCAGAAGTTCGAGAAAGGAAAATTATCAAATAGAGTCATAGAGTCATTAAACTGTCTAGAAATGGTTTTTAGAAAACACTTTTAGTATAACTGAAGAGTTCTCTAAATAAAAATCACTCTCATGGGTTTACACATTTAAGTTACAGTTTGTGATCACATAAAAAAAAAAAAAAAAAAAGATAACAGCTACTGTTGAGATCTGCATCTAGGGACTGAACTATCCATTTTGCTTAATTTACAGAAATTACTTCCACTTGCCTTACTTTGAAAAGAAACCCTGTATTTACATCAAGAGCTGGTGGCAAGACCAGAGAAGACGGCTCTACAACTCCAATATAATGGACAAGATTGCAGATAAACTGGTCAGGCTCCCCCCTAAATTGCTATCTGACTGTTAAACTGTCAATCTCATCCTTCGAAGCAGGGTTATTTTTGTAAAATCGGACATTATTATACTGTTTAAGCATGTGCATGTCTGTCTTCGTAAACAGGAGGAAGGTCTGAATGATGTTCAAGAAATCATAAAAACAGAGAAGGCATACCCAGAACGCAGACTTAGAGGTGTTTTAGAGGAGCTTAGCACAAGTTGCAGGTGAGAGAATGTTAAAGATCATCTAAACAATAAAAGTGAAAGTATATACAGCACAGAATCACAATCAGTTATCTTTTTCCTCTATTGTCTACAATTTAAGCCGATTTGTGACGCTGGCAAACAAAGATCAGAATCTATCTGGAAGAACCAAGCTGGACAAGGAAAGGCTAAAGTCCTGCATGAGAGAGTTGGTACGCCTACACGCCCTGAATGGTCTCAGATTAGCCATTAAGAACTGCTGATGGGTTATTAAATGTAAATTGCATGGTTATATTGTTCATAGGAGAGCATGGCTCAGCAGTCGAAGACTATCCGTTCACAGGTGAAGAGAAACACAGTTCGAGACAAACTCAAGCTAGTGTTCAACTTCCTTCACAGGCTGCGTTTCCTGGCAGATGAGGTAAAAGAAATACAATCTCCTTACTGCTCCATTCACATTGAGCAACTCAGACTTAGCATTTTCTTGTTTGTTTTCCTGTAAGCCCCAGCACAGCATCCCTGATGTGTTCATATGGATGATTAGCAACAACAAACGCATAGCATACGCCCGCATTCCCTCCAAAGACATCCTCTACTCAATTGTTGACGAAGAGATGGGAAAAGACTGTGGGAAAGTTAAAGCGGTTTTTCTCAGGGTAACTCCTCCGTTTCATGTCTTTCTTCTTCTGAATAAATATGCTAGTTAGGTTGGATATTATTGATGTAAACATTCTGCACTGGTGCTTGTGTTCATTGTAGCTGCCTGGAAAGAAAGGCTTTGGGCCTGCTGGCTGGACAGTTCAGGCTAAATTGGAGATGTATTTGTGGCTGGGGTTGAACAAACAGAGGAAGGACTTCTTGAGTGGCCTCCCTAGCGGCTTTGAAGAAAACAAGGCTACGAAGGGAACAGGCATACAAGCTGTTCCTCCCGTCAGCCTGGTTTACAACAGTAAGATTGTTAAATGCTTTTGTTTGCATGTATGATGTAACATGTACATTATGCGATTAATGACCCTCAACTCGTTCTGTAGTGAAGCAGGTGTTTCAGCTGAGGGCCCACATGTATCAGGCCCGCAGTCTGTTTGCTGCTGACAGTAGCGGCCTGTCTGACCCTTTTGCAAGGGTTTTCTTCTCCACCCACAGCCAGGTGACAGAGGTGAGTGTGTGTTGACGTCTTTAGTTACTAGTGTGCATTTTAGAGTCTGTAAAAGTACAGGATTTTTCAGTTTGGCTGTCTCTGATGTCTGTGAACAAATGCAGCGGGTGCTGTTTTTGTATGTAGGTGATTCGAAGTTAGAGGCACCCAAAAATTTAAATTGGATGGAAACATACTCACCCTCAGGCCATCGAGGTTAGGAGCGGATGTGGAGAAATTTAGCTTTACATCACTTGCTCAATTGATGCTCTGTAATAAATGGGTGCTGTCAGAATAGGAGTTCAAACAAATATTAAATTTTTACATTAAAAATGTCACAATAATCTAAAAGTAAATAAAACATGTTTAAAACATTTTAAACAATTAAAAAAATATGTGCAGTCATTTTCTCTAAATGGTTTTCATTGATGCTAATTGCAGTTGTTTGTTTCAATTATGTTGATGTTCATAATTAAACATTAATTAAAAACAAAATACATGCTTTATAAATGTGGAAAACATAATTAAAGAGACGCTTTAAAATATCTAAAGCATCTGAGATTTAAAACTGTAATTACTGTTTTTTTTATTTTTGGTTAAAGGACAGAAAGATTCTCGTAATCAATTAATTGTCCATGAATATTTTTGAATGTGTATTTCAGGTCCTCAGTGAGACTCTTTGTCCAACATGGGATCAGTTGCTTGTGTTTGATAATGTTGAGCTCTATGGTGAGGCTGGAGAGCTCCGTGATGATCCACCAATCATTGTCATTGAACTGTATGACCAAGACACTGTGGTAAGTTTGTATTGCAAATTGCCTTATAAATATAGAAAATTAAATGTCATTGTTTGATAGTTCAGCGCACAGTTGTTTTGACATTATCCTTTCCACGTATGAGTCATATTAAAGAGTGTGTGAAAATGTGCCCTATTGTCCTGACTTGATGTTTCTTCCTGTTTAAAATCTTCTGGTCCTGGCCTTTTGTTGGACGACATTTTGGCTAAGTAGAGTGTGAACACTTGTTTCAACACTGCTGTCAATCTGTGTTTGTATAGCTGAACTCAACAAGGCATGCAAGAAGTGGGATTGCTTGGGTACCAAAAACAAGATCAAATCATTTCCCTTACTTACAGGGTGATAAAAACACCTGTTTCCTGTGGCAATAAACTGCCTCTTGCATTCCCTTGGTTGTTATGGCACAGAGGGTTTACAAATGGATGTTTCTTTGTAGTTGTAGTCTCTACATTAGTTTGTAGTAATCGTTGCTGTGGTTTATTTCATTGACAGGTCCGAGGTCAGATATAGCATAATATGTTTCTTTGTAATATTTAGTAAGCACAAGTAGAATTTGACTTTTGTGAAAGCAAAATTTTATGTTCAGCATTCAATAAAAATATACATAATTGAACAGAGCTTGATTTTCAGATCTCAAAGCCCCAGCAATACTGTAGCCATGATGTGCAAGTAGTTTTAGAAGGATTGTGGCCGCCCTGACCCCTGGTGTTCAGAGGAAGAACTGCAACTTGTGTTTTTTGTGTGTGTGTGGTGTACAGGGGAAAGCTGAGTTCATTGGGCGCACATTTGCAAAGCCACTAACTAAGATGGTTGATGAACACTACGGGCCCCCGCGGTTTCCCCCCCAGCTGGAGTACTATCAGATCTACAGAGGAAACTGCGCTGCAGGAGATCTGTTGGCTGCTTTTGAACTACTGCAGGTACACAGTGGCTGTGATCAACTTGTGTATACTCCAATCTTAAGTGGACTCTCAGTCAGTGCTTGGCCTATCTATTCATAAATATTGCTTGAATAGCACAGATGCAGATCGCTCTTTCTCTGCTCCTTCCACTTGTATTTGATTCTGGATCTTTTTTTCTGTGATTTCCTATTCCATTTTTCCTATTCCATTTGCCTTTCTGCTGTACTTTTCCATGGCAACTTTAACAGATTCCTTATGATGATGAGGAGATCAGGAGGGCTCTTATTGCTGTCCATGACTTTGCTGTACCTCAGATCAAGGTGCAATAAACAAAATAACAGTTCCCCCTCTTTAATTCTGCTTTGTTTTTCATTCTTGTGTAAGTGACTCCATCCTCTTTGCTATTGCTGTGCTTTGGCTTTTTTTTTCTGTTTTACAAAACATGGTAGAGGTGTGAAATGAAAATGAGTATGTTTATTTGTATTATTAGTCACTAATTACTTCAGTCTTTCAGCAGTTAATGAGTTATATATTTTCATTGTCAAATATCTGTTTATCCACAGATTGGTCCAGCAGGGCGAGCAGCACTTCCTCCAATTGATGGCCCGACTGATTCTGACCGTGGGCCCATTCTGCCTGTTCCACTGGGCATACGACCAGTTCTCAGCAGATATCGTATAGAGGTGAAAACAATATTATTATGTTAACAATTGCATCTACCAAGTCTTTTTTTTTATTTTTGAACTCTTGGTTTTTATTTCTCTCCAGGTTCTGTTCTGGGGTCTGAGGGACCTGAAAAGAATCAACCTGGCTCAGGTGGACAGGCCTCGTGTGGACATTGAGTGTGCAGGGAAAGGAGTTCAATCAGCCCTCATTCAGAACTACAAGAAGAATCCTAACTTCAGCACTTTAGTGAAGTGGTTTGAAGTGGTGAGTGACATTTTCTATGTGCCATAAGTTATCCGCTTCATTTTTGATTCAAAAAGTTAACTTAAGTAATTTTGTACTGCAGGACCTGCCAGAAAATGAGCTACTTCATCCACCACTTAATATTCGTGTGGTGGACTGCAGGGCATTTGGACGCTACACCTTGGTGGGGTCTCATGCCGTGACCAGCCTTCGCAAGTTCATCTACAGCCCCCCAGACAAGACTGCTAACAACTGGGCTCACACCGGTACCTGTCATATATGAATATACTCTCTGTAAATCTGTTAGATTTAAATAATATAACATACAATATAATAAACCTCTCCTTATGATCTCCTAATTAATATTTGTACAAAAATTAATTTGTTGCAATTAAAATTAAAATTTTAAATCCCACTAAAGACCACAAATAACTTAACATTTTTAAAAAAATCCATCTGCATGTATTTATAAATACATTGCACAAATAAATTAAAATCAGGCAAATTTCACTCACTTTTACCAGCTTTGTAAGATGATGATATTGTGCAACAATATGTTTCTGTTTATCTGTTATTTGTTTTACCATATATTGCAAAACTATAAATCAAGCAATTCAAATATAATTGCTTACACTACTCTTTATGATTTGGAGTCAATAAGATTTTTGCTTTTTGTTTTTTTAAAGAAATGTATTCAGCAAAGACACAATTAATTAATAAAATGTGACAACAGTAACTTTTTTTTTTTTTACAAAAGTGTATCTAAGAAAACAGTTATTTTGAATTCTTTGTAGAGACTACATCTTTTTTTCCAGCTTTTCTGACTTTTCATTCCTTTTCTCTATCCCTTCTTCCTCTGATCTCTTTACCATCTTATCCTTTCTGTCCTGGTGCTGGTCTTGGGTCTTGATTGCTGAATCATATGACCCTGCCCACACCAGCTAGACTGGCCAATGGCTACATGGCCCTTACGAATGGGACATCTCATTCCCGCCCACACTCCCGTTCCATTTCTCATCCCTCAGGTGATATTGTGGTCAATATGGACCCTGAACCCAACATTAAGAAAATGGACACGGTTGTCAAGATTGATGCTGTGAGTAAATTAGCCATGCTGTTATAGTTTAGAATACTACCCTTCTTGGTGTGTTTCTGTTCCAAGTGTGGTTCTGTTTGTTTTAGTGTTTTAAGGTTAATGCACCAACAGTCATGTGATGTGTATGCTAGGACACTATTGTATAATCTGTTGTGGATGTTGTTTGTATTTGATGTATGTTTGTGTGGCCCTGTCCTTGTAGACCACCGATGCTGTTGTTAAAGTTGACTTGGTAAGTTTTGGTTTGGTTCAGACAAATGTAAATGTTTTGATTTTGTTTGGATTAATTTGGATTAACCTTGCATTACATTACACATTACATTTAAAACAATACACGTTGTACTAACAGAATGAGGATGAGAAAGAGAAAGAGAAAGAGAAAAAGAAAAAGAAGAAAAAGAAGGGTGAAGAAATGGATGAGGAGGAACCGGATGAAAGCATGTTGGACTGGTGGTCCAAATACTTTGCCTCAATAGAGACTATGATGGAGGTAGGAGGGACTTTTAGATTTTTTGATCCTTTAGATTTGATATCTATGATATGGTATGTCATATTGCAATATTTTACTGCAATTTACTCAGAATCTCAGAGCCCAGGAGGCCGCTCTGGCAGAGGCAGAGGAAAGAGAAGATTTAGAGATAGCAGCAGAGAATGCAGGTAAGCACATCATTTAGCATGAATCTGGTTTAGTGTTCCTGAGCAGAACTAATATTCTGGTTAGGAACATGTTCAGAACAGCACTGTCACGTCATGACCATCACCATTGCAGTAGTGACATATAACCATTAGTATTGTCATGCCATGAATGTTGGAAACTATTACAAATTTTTCATTTTCCCACATATATTTTATTTGAAAACTAAATATTTGTTTCTTCATACTTTATGGGGATCTTATGTCTTTAAAATAACTCTCATGGCTTAAAGCATCATCCTTCAGTACAAACATCCATTGCATTGTAGAATTTTACTCACACGTTTCTCATTTCCTCATTTCCATCCATACCTACCCATTCACCCCTAACCTCAGAGATCAAAGCAGATGACTTTCCTGTGAAAGGCACCAAACCCAAGGAAAAGAGCAAAGACAAGAAGAGCTCCAAGGACAAAAAGAAGAACCATGAAGGCACAGAAAAACGTCCCCCAAAACCAAAAGTTGATGAACTCATGGTCAGTGCTTCTTCTTAAATATGTCAACCCACAATGGTTGTGTGGTTTATTTTTTGGTATATTATAAACATTCAAGTTCAAAAAGGAGTTCAAAAAATTCAAATACCTAGCAATTTATTCTTATTTTAGTGTAAAAATTAACACCTTTATCTCAGATGTACAACAAAGAGCTGGAGTGTGAGTTTGGAAGCTTTGAGGACTGGCTCCACACCTTCAACCTGTATAGAGGAAAGGCTGGAGATGATATTGACCACAATGTGGTTGATGATGACAGGATTGTGGGCAGATTCAAGGTAAGAATACATAATGTAGAAATCAGGCTTCAGAATTTTAGTATGAACATCTCATTTTGATTTGAATTTGTCTCTTTATTTACCAGGGCTCCCTCTGTATGTATAAACTTCCACTGTCTGAGGAGATCACCAGGGAGGCAGGATTTGACCCAAACATGGGCATGTTCCAAAGTATTCCCCACAATGACCCTATCAATGTTCTCATAAGGATTTATATCATTAGAGTGAGTGAATTCAACTTTGAATTGTAAGTGCTATTCATACGGCACTGTCTCTAAAATAACACAACTCTCTTCTCAGGCCACAGACCTGCATCCTGCAGATATAAATGGTAAAGCAGACCCTTATATAGTCATTCGATTGGGAAAATCAGAGATTCGGGACAAGGAGAACTACATATCCAAGCAGCTAAATCCTGTCTTTGGAAAGTGAGTAGGCTATAGTATTGTAAATCAACCAAACCAATAAACTGGTTAAAGTTCAAACAAAAAAAGATCTTTTCTTGAAAGCACACTATCCTCTCTTTCCTGTCCTCAAGGTCATTCGACATAGAGGCTACATTCCCAATGGAGTCCATGCTGACAGTTGCAGTGTATGATTGGGATTTGGTTGGAACTGATGACCTGATTGGTGAGACTAAGATTGATTTGGAGAACCGATATTACAGCAAACACAGAGCCACGTGTGGCATTGCATCCAACTACTCTGTGTGAGTACTTTATGTGAAAGCTATCAACACATTTAGAAAATGCCACTCAAATGTTTACAGAACAGCATCATAAATTAAATTACGTGACATAACAATTCATCAGATTATTCACAATTAATTGCTTATATCAACATTTAAACATATTCAGCATAATCCATTCATTGAGTTTCTTGATCTGGCAGACAGCAGTCTAATAATTAATACGTTAAAGAATTAGTTCACCCCAAAATTAAAATTACACCATAAACTAATCACCCCCAAGCCATCCTAGGTGTATTGGACTTTCTTCTTTCAGATGAACACAATCTGAGTTTTTAAAAAATGTATCCTGGCTCTTCAAAGCTTTGTAATGCTGTTGGAGAGTGGGTATTATTTTGAAGCTCCATAAATTGTAAGTACTGCAACGTAAAACTAAGCTATGTGTTATTACATGTCCTCTAAAGCAGATCAGTGGGTTTTTGTAACAAAAATATTTTTAGTTTTAAAATTATAACGTAAATAACTGACTGACCACTGTAGTCATAGGTCAGCTAGATATACCTAGTATGGCTTGGGAGTCAGTAGTTTATGGTGTAATTTTTATTTTTGGGTGAACTGTTTCTTTAAACTGACAGTCCTATTTTTTATGTTTTACTGTGAACTATCCAGCCATGGTTACAATGTATGGCGTGACCCTCAAAAGCCAACTCAGATCCTTGCTAAGTTGTGCAAAGAAGGTAAATTGGATGGACCCCATTACGGACCCGGTGGGAAGGTCAAAGTTGCAAACCGCATCTTTCTTGGGCCAACAGAAATTGAGGATGAGAGTGGTGAGACATTCACAGAGCTTCTACAGAGTTTCTGTTTTCTCTGATCATATATGAAAAGATGTCAATTTGGTTTGTCTTACAGGTTTGAAGAAGCAGACAGAAGAGCACTTGGCTCTTACGGTTCTTAGGCATTGGGAGGAGATCCCACGTGTTGGCTGCAAACTCATCCCTGAGCATGTGGAGACCAGACCTCTCCTCAACCCAGACAAGCCAGGCATAGAGCAGGTACACTAGGGTCTGCGACATACTCCAGTGTTGACTAAAAGAGACCTTACAGTTCAATTAAGCAATTTCAAGCAATTCTGCATTAACATTATGTTAAATGAGGGAACATAAATGAGTATTGTAAAAGAAAAAAATCTTGAATTTTCTCACAGGGAAGGATTGAAATGTGGGTGGACATGTTTCCTATGGATGTACCAGCTCCAGGACCAGCCATTGACATATCACCACGTAAACCAAAGAGGTAGATGATTCTGTTCAATGTCTTGACTTTTTTACTTTTACTTAATTCACACTATTTTATATTCAAAGCATTTGTTGCAATTAAGGTTTTAATATTTTACATGTATGTAATGTTACTTTTTTTCTTTAAAGCCTGTAGGTATACATGGAACAAAATGTCATTTTAATGGATTAGACCGAAATAGGAGCCTTTAATAATCAGTCACGCTGAGATCACATGCTCACACTTAGATCATTACACCCTTAAGCAAGGAACAGATTGCTTTGTTTTCTGGACTGCTTGTGCAATTAATATTCTTTGGATGACTTAAAAGCTTTGGATGAAGAACTGTCTGTGAATGGTGAATTGCCCAACTACAGAATGTCTTTTTATTTAGATTTTCATAATTGTTTACTTCAATAATTTGTAGTAACTGTATTTACAGTAACTACAGTGATGCTACTGTGATTCAGCTAAACAGATGACAAACTCTTTCTACAAAAGTTAAAACACATCCTCCTTGTTCTTTTTGATCTCATACTTACTCTGCCAGCTTCACGCCTCTCATCTGCCTTTATTTTTTTTTTTTTGATATTAATCATCTACTGTAAAGAATCTGCCAATTTTTAATAAGGCCTGTCCTACTTTACTATGAGATGTTTATTTACTGCAAAAGTCAAAATGTGCAACTACACCCTATTGAAATAAATATAAGACTTTTTGCATATTAAATATCATTATACAATAAGCTAAAAAAAAGCTAAAAAAGCTAAAGTCATTTCAGGGGAAGAGCAGACTATTACGTTTTGATCAAGGATTACAAAGACAGTTGGAATCAATTACATAAACAGGAACATGCATTAAAAAAGTTACATATTTGACCTAATCTGATGAAATTATAATGGTCATATTAATATTAATATTTTTTAAAAACTATCTCAAGTTTATTTTAAATATAACGAGTCACTGTATTTTAAATATTACCACATGGCGCACACTTTTGGGGTTAAAAGACTATTTACAGTGTAAGATGATGATCCCATTTTTTTCATCTCCCAGATATGAGCTCAGGGTGATAATATGGAATACTGACGAGGTAATTCTGGAAGACGATGATTACTTCACAGGGGAAAAGTCCAGTGACATTTTTGTGAGGGGGTAGGTATGGGCAGGTGTGTGAAAAGTGTGTGATTTAATCAGTTACCTTTGTTTGTTTGTTTCTGTTTCCTTTTGTTGTTTGTCTGTGTTGTTGCGTTGGTGTTATTTTGTCTATCCCTCCTCCCTGGCCCCCACGTCATTGCTGTGCTGTTATCTAGCTTTGAGCTTCGTGTTATTATTTGGAACACTGATGACGTAGTTCTAGAGGACGATGCTTTCATGACAGGAGAGAAGATGTCTGACATCTATGTCAGGGGGTAAAGATGATACAATCGCATGGCTTGAATGCTCGGCTCCCTGCCTGCAGAAATCTGCACCTGCCCCTTCCATTCACAACTACTAAACTAATACCACCCTCCATACAGATTCAAGTTTAAACGGGACCATATCATTCAAAATGATGCTGCTTTCTAGTTATCACCTCTAAAATCATTGTGTAATAATATTTAAAATGAATTAAATTGGCTTTAAAGTTGAAATATATACTAACTGGTATGGTCTTGGTTTATAGAGGCATTTTTGTTTAACTTGTCTTGGGGACTGAGACGTCTTCATCAAATACTGCATGAAAGCATAAGTTATGTCTCTTTGCATGCCAAAGTCAACTGTTATAATCTGACTGTGATTATAGATGTGTCTCGAGAACTTAAATCTAGTTTGAAAAGTTACACTTACAATTATGCATGTATTGGATGTAGTTGGCTACTAATGGTTCAAATGAATACATGATACAGTAGCTCTATATGATGTAATGCTTTTGAGACAGGCTATTCTTTCAAATGGGTAAGCGCTGCAAGCTCACGCCTCACAACTTAAAGGAAATATATCACAAATATATTAAAACTGTACTTACCATCATGTAGTCCAAGATGTACATTTTCATCTAAGATATATTTTCTTTATCAGAATAGATTTTGAAAAATGTAGCATTATTTCACTCGATCAAAGGATCCTCTGCATTAAATGGGTGCCGTCCTACAGATTTACCTCTTCTAAAGTAACAAACTCACCTATATCTTGGAAGACCTGTGGGTTTATACATTGTCAGCAAAAAACTGAGTAATTTAGTCCTTTTACGTGCAGAAAATTGACTGGATGTCAGGTCTTTTTTATTTCCAGAGAATTCATCTGTGACAAAAAAAACAAAAGTAACTCATGAAGTCATGAATTAGCATCTACATATTATTTGCATTTAATTATGCAAATACAATAATTTTGACCTTATTAAAATGCTTAATAACACCAACCGTAACTGCAATGACTTGGATTATTTCATTTCATTTGTTTCCCAATTTTCTGATGCGGTAATGGAGTTGATATGTATAAATACTATTTTATGCATGCTTTTTATTCAGTATCTGTGTATATACATTTCACACATTATACACTCTTTGTTCAGAACATTTGTGCATGTTTTGTCATGCAACAAGAAATCACTGATAACCATAAGTGTTCTATGCTTGTATATATTTTTTATATGAATATATTAAAATCATGTTGCTCTTAACAATTGAAAATCATCTCCCTGCTCAGCTGGCTAAAAGGACAGCAGGAGGATAAACAGGACACAGACGTACATTATCACTCTCTAACCGGGGAAGGGAACTTCAACTGGCGCTTTGTTTTCCCTTTCGACTATCTCATGGCTGAGGAGAAGATAGTCATCTCTAAGAAGGAATCCATGTTTTCCTGGGATGAGACTGAGTACAAGATTCCTGCTCGACTCACCCTTCAAGTATGGGATGCCGACCATTTCTCCGCAGATGACTTTCTGGGTATGTTCACAATTCAGAAATACAAAAAAGATGAATTATTAATTATTTTAAATGTATGACTTGCTGTATGCAAATCATGTACTCAAGATAATTTTAACACATTTTTGTAATTAACGCTCAGTTTAATGTTAATGTGTTTAAATGCAATATAAAATCATTGGTCCCACTTTATATTAGGTGGCCTTAACTACTATGTACTTACATTTAAATGCTCTTATTGTGTATGCATGTTTTTACATTATACTTATATTTTTGAAAATGCCTATATGTAATTACATATGTCATACATTTTTGTACTTACATTTATAATTACAGCCTTACCACCAGACCTGTTCTTAATCTGTATCCCAACAGTAGCAGAATTGTTTCACAATACAATATGAACATAACTAGTACTTTGTACTTATTTTTTGGTGTAAGTACATAGTACTTAAGGCCACCTAATATAAAGTGCGAACATATCAGTTTTAATGCTCCCTGTGTTTAATTTTCGCAGGTGCGATCGAGTTGGACTTAAATAAGTTTACCCGTGGGGCAAAAACAGCTAAGCAGTGCTCTCTTGACATGGTTCTCAAAGAGCACGAGCTACCAACCATCTCCATTTTCAAACAGAAAAGAGTGAAGGGCTGGTGGCCATTTGTGGCCCGGGATGAGAATGATGAATTTGAGCTCACAGTGAGTAACTATAATGAATAAAACAAATGGAAAATACTAAAAAAGCAACTTCATTACAAGATACAATTATTATATGCTATTTTACATTTGCTTGATAATGTGCCAGCATGTGGAGTATCGAAATGATTGCGTAAGATTACCTCATTATCATTCTAACCGTGATGCGCTTGCAGGGGAAAGTGGAGGCAGAGCTCCATCTATTGACAGCGGAGGAGGCAGAGAAAAATCCAGTCGGCCTTGGGCGGAATGAACCCGAGCCACTTGAGAAACCAAAGTAAGACATAAAGCTGCTCGTGTACATACACATTTGCTTCCACTCACGTAATGCCTAGCACATCTGAGTTATGTAGTTTTAGTATGTGAATAAATATGCAATATATCATATCTCACATACTGCATAGTAGACTATGAAAGCATGATTCTGCCTTAAAAAAATGGTAATTGTGAGTTTTAAGTTTTTTTGTTTTTGAAAGAAGTGTCTTATGCTCACAGATGTTATATTTATTTAATGGGATATACAGTAAAAACAGTAATTTAGCTAAATAATATTACAATTTAAATAAAAAAATTTAAAAATGTAAAAAAAACAAAACAGTTTTCTATTTTAATATTTTAAAATGTAATTTAATTCTGTGATGCAAAACTGAATTTTTAGCATCATTACTCCTGTCTTCAGTGTCACATGATTATTGAGAAATCATGCTGATTTGGCACTCAAAAACATTTTTTTATTATCAATGTTGAAAACCATTCATGTTGACGCTTTTGTAGAATCGGTTATACATTTTTAGGATTGTTTGGGAAAAAAAGCACAAAAAATTGTAAATTTTGTAACATTATTCATTCTGCCAAAGGATTAATCACATCCAAAATGAAAGTTTTGTTTACATTATATGTGTGTATACTGTGTACATTTATTATGTATACATAAATACACATGCACACAGTTATATATTAAAGAAAATATGTCATATAAATTACATTTATATATTAAATATATTTCTGTATAATATATATGATTTAATTTATATGAAAATAAATATATACATGTAAACATTTAAAAATATATAAGAATAATATATAAGATATATAATATAAGATTATTTTCTTTTTATTCTGAGGCAGAAACAGGTTTGCATAGTAGCCAGCATACATGGAGTATTTTAGGCATACAGTCTAATTGATGAGGATGTGCTAATTATACAGCTATAGAAAGGAGACATAAAGAGTCTCATATAAATACTGTAGATAATTACAGGTATGGCACAAACACTGACACATGAAGTGGGCTTAAGTCAGAAGCTTTCTCTCCAGTGAAGAATGCCCCTCTGAAACTGTTAAATTCCCTTTCTAATATTCCCACTCTCCTTTTTCACATCCTTCCTTCCTCCTGTGACTGCCCTTTCCTCCGCCTACCCTTTCCTGTTCATTTCCTACATTCCAACCCCCATTCCTGTTTCGGAAAAAGTCGTCCAGACACCAGTCTAATGTGGTTCATGAACCCTCTGAAGTCCATACGATACTTCATTTGGCACAACTACCGCTGGCTGATCCTGAAGACTCTGGCCCTGCTGCTCCTCCTTCTCCTCATTGGGCTCTTCCTCTACTCTATTCCTGGATACCTGGTCAAGAAACTCCTAGGGGCGTGAAGGGAGATGGGAAGACCACCGGTAGCCCACTCTCAGTGCCTCTGTTTTCTCTGCTTTCCCTCTCTCTCTGAGCCATTCACGGTGTATTTCTGTCTTTTTGTTACTCATACCATATTTAAAAGCCTACAATTTGGACCAGAACGATTGTAGGTGATTAAGTATTTTCCGTTTTGTTATTTATCTGTCATCTCATCTCTTTCTAACAGCATATCTCTGTGTTATGTTGTACTTCTGGTCTTTGTGGTTGTCATTTGCCTCTGGTTGTTTGGGCAAAGATATAAATTGTGAATTTTATAAGATTTATAGTCAACTCTCTGCTGCTGTGCTTTCTGAACGTACCTTTTGTTGCCTGATGTGCCATCTTACCGCTCTGAGTTCAATCCACTGCAAATTTACAGGATCATGCACATACGAGGTAGTCCTAGGTGAACATTTTTACCAGCTCTGTGGGATAGTTCACTCAAAAATGAAAAATGTTGTTGTCATTTACTCACCCTTGTGTCGTTCCTTTATGAAACACAAAAGTAAAGTAAAAATGCAATGGAAGACAATGGGAACGCTGTTTGGACCCCATTGACTTTAATTGCATTGGCGAAACACTGTCCAAAATGCATTATTTTGTTGTCAGCAGAAGAAAATAAAATCATACAGGTTTAAAAAGACTAACACTTTTTCATGTTGAGTGAACTATCCCTTTAAATAGAAAATATGCCTTTAGGAGATTTTACAACTTTGCAGTCATGATACTAACCACTAACATTACCTCTCTTCCTCCATCATCCATGGTTTCACTTTTCAACTCACCACCTCTTACCTGCAACCCTTTCACCACCTCAATCACAGCCGGCCTGACACCACCTTCCTGTGGTTTTTGAGCCCGCTGAAGGCCATCCGCTACCTGATATGCAACCGCTACAAATGGCTCATCATCAAGATCGTCTTGGCTCTGCTGCTGCTGATCATGGTGGGCCTGTTTCTCTACAGCATGCCAGGCTATCTGGTCAAGAAGCTGCTCGGCGCCTAAAGAGGGGTCGAAAGGTTTCATTTGTTCTTATTTAACCTTGTCCTCTGATGTGGCCCTTTTCTAATGGGTTACAGCACTTCTTTTATTTTTAAACAACATCATACGAGTTTACCGTCCCTCATTGTTGCACTCTAAGCATAACGTATCAAATATCTTAACTCTTTCAGTATCAATTTGCATGTCTAACCCAAGATCAATTAACGTATTTATCTTTCTATTTGTACATTTCAAGAATAATTGGTCAGAGGGAGAAAAAGAAAGCAGTGAAGTGTCTATTTTTGGTACGAAATGGAATAAACTGGATTGATTTCTGGTTTTCGTTCAAATGTTGATATGAACGCATTGTTGTTATTGTCTACATATGTCGCTGCTAGAAGCACAATACGCATGCAAGGATGTCTAAAGAAAGATGACTTGTTCATCAGTAGCTACAATCTGAAAAATATTAAAACAGGGTTGCAGGCTTCATATATACAGTATGTAATTTGATTACAGTTTGCCTTGATGTTTGCACTTTCAGTCATGACACAAATCTTCTGCACTCCAGTAACATAATGTAATTTATCCTTTAGAGAAACACAGACACTAGTAGAGGAATGATGTTTCATTTGACATTGTAAGCTTTAACAACACAACAGAATGCTATTTCTTACATTTCCTACTGTTGTTTTTGCTTGCTGTGTACATTTACTTAGTATGCACTTGTTTGCTTGCTATTTAATGTTGCTCTATTTAATGGATGGTAAATTTGACCATGGACCTGTTTGCACTGAATTTGGCTTGTTTATATATAAAAAGAGTGTATTTTTAATTCTTGTTTACAAGTGTGCAATATGGATTGATTTATTTATTTTTGTCAGTATGAAGACTTAATAAAACAAACTCATTGAAATAAAACACTGAACATGTTTGTTGTTTCCATACTGTGGCTATGCATGTATGCGAGAGAGTTTACAGTATAACCCTGTTCTCTTTCACACAGTCGTCCGACTACCAGCCTGTCATGGTTGTTGAGTCCCGTACGGGTGACCTGCATAATGTGTTGGCGGCAGTATAGATTGGCAACAGTGGTGACTCTGCTCAGCATAACTGGACTGATCTTTTTGGGCCTCCTGTTCTTTTCACTACCTTCAGCTTTCATCCAGAAGATCTTCAACATTTCTGGATAATTACCTGGTGCCAGCACAAAGCAGGTTATTGGAATAGATGGCATCACTTAAACACATTGCTGATTAAATGCAATTTATTACTAATTTAAGGCAAATGAGAGATCATCTATCTGCTAAGAAGGCTTTTTATTGGATGGATGTTTCTTCAACTATGAGCTCTTTTGACTCTTTTTGTTGCACTGTTATTGGTTTAATTATTTGTCTAATTATGTAACAGCATATATGCATCACAGGAAAATTCTGTCATGTTAGTCGTTTATTTCTCATTTTAGTCATTTATACACAGGCACAGTATTGTGAAAATGTGCTAAAGCTGACAGAAATTACATTTTACACATTTTAACAGAATAAAATGGTCGACATCATTGTGTTGCTAAGGCATTTTTTTGGTTGCCATTTAACCACAAATATAGGCCTAGCTATTTTCAAGCTATTTGCGTGTAATGTTACAAAATTACAGCTTGATTGAACATTTCACACGATTAAAGTGTCACACAAAATAAAATTTTGACCTGAAATAAAACATTGAAATTTGCTAGTTTTAATACTCGAGAGACATTAAAGTGCTTTGTTAGATTTTTTTTATACTTAAATATGAGAAAGAATGTATCTTAAAGCAATTTCTATCATGTTATTTTTATAGTATTGTGGCTAAAATGAAAATATTTCTATAACGTGCTACTTGGTTTGTATTTATTATTACATGCACCTAAATTTATAAATACCAAGTATGCATATGCATGTCTTTATGCATACTTTATGCATATGCATATGCATTGTCTTTATTTTAGAATAAAATGCAACACGTAGATGAAGGACGATGGAAAATTAATTGCAATACATAATTTCTTTAGTACCTTTCGCAAAACAATTTAGTACCTCTCAGCCACCGTACTTCACCGAGGCGCAGAACTACACGTCGAGCTCCTATTGGCTGAGCTCGTCTCCGGGTGGAATCGGGCCAATCAGCGTGGGCCACGGTGCGACTGTGTTGTGTTTTTACGCTGCTGGTTGGAGACCGGCTGAGTGAGGTGGAGAGTTTATGCGGCGCGCACATCACTGTATATCCTGAACAACTGAAGAAAATATCGATTAGGCAAAAAGAAAAACCATGCGAGCGTTCCTGGGTGAGTTATAATGACAAAAGGCCGTGAAATCAGCGATAGAGTGGCGTTTTTTTGACACAAATGCATGCGAGGTGTGGAGAGCCTAACTTAAGTTAACGTGTAGAATTGCAGTGTGAAGGACGCAGCTTATTGTGATGTAAAACATTGTATAAAACTAACTGAAGTGTTTTTTATTATTATTATTATTTTTTAAAACTCCTTTTTACATAGAATGTATAAATGTAGGGTTATGGTAAAGTTTAACACGCGGAGTTTGTAATGGCTATCGGGCCTTTAACGTTACATTACAGCAAATTTTTCTCCATGCTGCACGAGACCAGTTTTGTGTTCATATTGATATCAACCCTTGTAGTTCTTAAAGTCAGGAAGTAGAAAGGTACTGTTTGTTATGAACCATCTATGCAATAGGTCTTGTTTTAACGGAAAGATGCTGCATTGAAGAAATGACCTGATGCTCCAGTACTAATGATCTTTCTTTATGTTGTCAGGTGTGTTGGCGTGTTCTCTGACTCTGCTCTCTGTCCACGGTCTCTACTCTGCCAGTGATGATGTGGTTGATCTCAACCCCTCTAACTTCAACAGGGAAGTCCTACAGAGTGACAGTCTCTGGCTGGTTGAGTTTTATGCCCCCTGGTAAGTTGGAAGAGTGCGGCGGATGTGTCACTCGTAGAGATCTCTAGATCTGTAGTTACAGATCGGGTTACTGTCTGAAGCACTGGTGCTGAATCAGCCCAATCAGTTGCTTTCTAAACGATATGTACACTTTGTAATGTTTAGTTGAAAGCATAGTTTTGCTATTCTTCAGGGACTTTATTTGCATCATGATTTTCGTGTCAGTAGGTTTAGTTTGCATATGATGAATAATACAGTAGCATCATTACTAGACCGATGTGGTTATACATTTTGTGATGGTGTTTAGATGTTAATGTTCAAATTGTTTTTGTTTTTAAGGTGTGGTCACTGCAAGAGTTTGGCTCCTGAATGGAAGAAAGCAGCCACAGCTTTAAAGGTAAATTCTGGTTTTAAGAATCATTGCAGAAGTTACTTTTATTCTGCAAGGATGCATGAAATTTTGAAAATTTTATTAACATAAAAGTGAGAGCAACATTTCTTTGTGACGCAAAATAAATAAATTATAATTAAAAAAAAAAAAAAAAAATATATATATATATATATATATATATATATATATATATATATATATATATATATATATATATATATATATATATATATAATTTTTTTTTTTTTTTTTTTTGGTATACTTTGTATATTTTTGTATATTTTCGTATATATAAATAATGCATGCGCACATGTAGTATGTAAATAAACTTATTATGAATACAGTTTTGCAGTCCTACTTCGGTTCCAAAAGTAATATTACGCAGCACAACTGTTTTCAACATTGAGCACCAAATTAGAATATTATATTGATTTTGTGTGACATTGAAGTCTGGAGTAATGACTGTTGAAAATTCACAGAAATTAATAAAATATTTTTAAATGTTAAAATAAAATGTTTTTAATTTTTTTTTTGAATTGTTATAATATTTCACAATGCTACTGTTCTTGTAATTTTAATCAAATAAAGACTGTTGGTAAAATGTTTTTAATCATTTGGTAATTATTAGTATTATTTATTTTAAATGCTTAAAAGTAAGGAAGCATGCTTGTTCAGTGAGGTATGGGTCCTCAGTTGTAGAATCTAAAAGTAAAAAAAAAAAGATTTGTTGGTGCCATTTGTGTTGTGGTACAGGGGATTGTGAAGGTGGGCGCTGTGGATGCAGACCAGCACAACTCTCTGGGAGGCCAGTATGGAGTCCGCGGCTTCCCAACTATCAAGATCTTCGGAGCCAACAAACACAAACCAGAGGATTATCAAGGTTCAGTCCTGCATCTTTATAAAACATCTTGGCATGCACACAAAGTAAACATTTTATGGTGATGTGAAAGTCTGTTGCTCCTCCCAAGTAGAGTTCATCGCCTGCACGTCTCTTTCTCTCTCTCTCTCTCTCTCTCTCTCTGTGTTAGGTGGCCGTAGCAGTCAGGCCATTGTAGACGCAGCTCTCAACTCTCTCCGGTCACTTGTCAAAGACAGACTTGGTGGAAAGACGACCGGTGGCTCAGACTATGGCAAACAGGTCCAGAAACCCACTGTGATGACTTTGTTGCTATGTTGTTACGTTTACATTTTGATTGACTCCTTGGGTTCTGTTGTGAGCAGAGTGGAGGAGGTGCTGGCAATAAGAAGGATGTGGTGGAGCTGACCGACGATAACTTTGACCATACCGTGCTGGACAGTAATGATGTCTGGATGGTGGAGTTCTTCGCCCCCTGGTGTGGTCACTGCAAAAAGTATGCATCTCACGCACATCATAAGACCTGTCTGTCTGTCATTCCACTGAAATAGTACCTGACATGCTGTGCCATGCATTATTTAAGCGCTTCAATTATTTACATGGATTTGAAGACAATGAAATTCCTCTGACAGCCGGGCTTCCCCCTGTTGACTTTCTTAAATATTTCCAGTCTTGAGCCGGAATGGACAGCAGCTGCCTCAGAAGTCAAAGAGCAGACTAAGGGTAAAGTGAGGCTGGGTGTTGTGGATGCTACTGTTCACCAGGGCTTGGCAAGCCGCTATGGGGTATGTCTGATGTATCACTTATTTAATGTCTTTGAATATAAACAATTCTTGTATTGTCTGTAGTTTCATTTGAGATCCCAGTGAAATCCCAACAAACAATATTAATCTCTTTTGTTAAATATCTGCTGTTCTTTTTTTTTTTTTTTTATTTTAGTCTTGCAAAATTCCACTTGCATAACATTTTTGGGGGGTTTACAAATTGCATCTGTACTTATTGTCATTTTCTGCTGATAGATTCGAGGATTCCCCACCATCAAGGTCTTTCGTAAAGGAGAGGAGCCGGAGGACTATCAGGGAGGACGTACCCGATCTGATATTGTTGCTCGTGCCATTGACCTTTACTCTGACAACATCCCTCCTCCAGAGATTCAAGAGGTACGTTTTCTCTTCTATTTTTAATAGGATAAAAGAACATTTGTTTAATTCATACAGTTTTTTTTTTTTTAAATATTTTATTAATTCAAATTTTATTTCCTTTAGATTTTGAATGAAGATGTTTTGAAGAAAACTTGTGAGGACTATCAGCTGTGTATCATATCTGTGTTGCCTCACATTCTAGACACAGGTGCGTTTCAATGGCAAATCTAAAATTATTATTATTTTTGCGTTTATTAATCTTCTTAAATGGAATGATTCCCTAGAAATGTGATTTAGTGTACTGGAACCGTATTGGTAATTGTCTAATATTGCAGATTATTATTTTATTAAATCTTTATTTATGCAAGCTTATTTACTATATTTATTCTCTCATCTAATGTTCAGTTTTAAAAAAGGACTAGCGTAATGTTGTGCTGTCTCATTTAATTTCTTGAAATTAAAAATGACTAATTTGTAAATACCAGGTATTTGACCATTATTCAAATACCAGCCATAGACCTTAATATATATATATATATATATATATATATATATATATAATATTAATGTAGCCATCATTGAAAGTGATCACTTCAGTTTAACTTACTGTGTATGATACAGTAACATGATGCGTAATGCATTTAAATATTATTATTATTATTATTGATGTTGTTGTAGTTTAAATATTATATACTATTTTATTATTATAATAATTTTTTTTTTTGTAAAGTCCTCAAGTGTTGTTTTTATAATGAATAAAGTTTTAAATTTTGTGCTTTTTTCCATTTATAAAAGAATATAATACAGTAAGTCATATGCACTGAAGAATTTGTAATAGTTTGAGTTGACAGTAATGACTCTTAATGACTGTTAGTTTATGGAGGTAGAGTTTAAACTCTGTTTTCTCTATGCTTACAGGTGCATCTGGAAGAAACTCTTACCTGGAGGTGATGAGAACAATGGCAGACAAATACAAGAAGAAGATGTGGGGGTCAGTGTTTTCAGTTTGAGTACATGTTGAGATCAGCCTGCCCATAAATAACACCAGTACATGTCACTGCTTGTGTGCCAGAGACGAGTCTTTAGGGAATAGAGAGTGGGATACAGTCACACGCATCACACTCTCCTCTCTCTGTCTATAGTTGGTTGTGGACTGAAGCAGGGGCACAGATGGATCTGGAGTCATCTCTTGGGATCGGTGGATTTGGCTATCCTGCCATGGCAGCCATTAATGCTCGCAAGATGAAGTTCGCTCTTCTCCGAGGCTCATTCAGTGAAACAGGCATCCATGAATTCCTCAGGTAACAGAAGGCTGGAGTTTATGTTTCTGGGACACAAGTCACGTCACAGAGACTGTTAGCATACAGTAAATTAAAGGTGTTGTTTATAAGGGCCCTTCTAACTGTCAGCCTGTTTTATGTTGTTAAACTATTAATGTCTTCATTTATGCAGGGAACTTTCTGTTGGCCGTGGCTCCACTGCTACAGTGGGAGGCGGAGCTTTGCCTAAGATCAACAGCGTGGAACCATGGGATGGGAAAGATGGAGTGGTGAGTATAAAAAACTGTGAGGGTGCAAAACTACCATTCTTTGTTGTTCTCAAACCCCCCTTTTTTGGCTTTTCCTCAGTTGCCCATGGAGGATGACATTGACCTAAGTGATGTGGATCTGGATGACCTGGAGAAGGACGAGTTATGAGCCTGGTCTAAATGACTCTAGACCCCAAATGATGCCCACGTCTTCTCTCCCGTGGATGAGGGGATGGTTGGGACACAATTTTCCTTAAGACTTATGAAAAGATACAAATAAAGCAAATGGTTGTGCAGCTTTTGAAAAGAAAACATCTCCACGTTAGTTGTAAAATGAGGCTTTTCAGTATGTACATCATGATTGAGCTATGCTCAGCCTCAAGTTCCTTCTTCACTTTTTGATTTAGTGACTGATTGGAGTTTTCAATCAGCTTGATGAAGCAGAATGTGGCTCTCTGATTATCAAACACTTGTTTCCAGTAAGCAGATGTCACACAGAGGCTCTTCACAGAACACTTTCTAATATCTGTTTCATTGACTAGATTTAATCAGATGGCGCTGGTCTTTTTGGTATTGAGATTAGCCAGTAAACATCATTTCTGTCGTTTCAGCAGCTCCTTGAGATGCAAGATGCCTAAAGTTTCTATTTTTGCCCTTTCTCCCTCTGATGTGACTTTTTGTTTTTTTGTTTTTTGGTGGTTGTTTTTAAATTGTGTTACTGAAAAGAATGTCATCCTAAACTGTATCCCAGTTTGCCCATTTCTTTGGACTGGGTGTAATGTGGGCGTCGTGTAGATTTTTCTTACACAGCACTGTTTTAAGAAAAAAAGGGTTTTTGTTATTAAAATAAAACAAATAATAAATTCACTCACTTTTTCTGTTACAGCTTATCTAGGAAGGAAGTTACTGAGATGAACACCTGTTGCCTATGAATCAGTGGTTTATTGAGAATTCATGCACGTACATATACACTGTAAGGATGGAACATTTAGATTCGCACTGATGCTTTGGCTTCACAAAAATATGGCTGGACATCCCATTCCCAGCTGCAATATAACTTTTGACGACCAACGTTCCTTACAACACAGTTAACACTATACAAAATCAGAAATGACTCATAAATCTAATATATAAATGTATCCAGTACAAATATTAGTTTTGGCATTTCACTTCAACAGTCATTTTACAGAGAAAAAAAATTACTAAGAGCACTGGCATACCACACATGCAGAAGAGTGAAAGAATGTTTCCATTAACAGAAAGAGCTTGAAGATTGTATATTTGATGTGAAGTGTTACTATTGCATTCCATGGAGCTATTATTCAACAGCATCTGTACTGTTCATGTTGACACTGGATTGGTGAAAGGACAAATAGAAACTAACCACCTGTCTGCCATTCTATCTGCTCCATATGTCCACACAGACAACAGCGTTCAAATATTCATGACCGGCCTAAAGGCTGATGGCTGCTTTTTTACCTTCAGGGCAGAAACGTAAAAAGTGTAACTGTCTGTTTATGTTGCCTTAAAGACATTTCGATATCAAATCGAAAGCAGAAAAATAAGAATGCATGAATCGATTTAAAACATCAATGCGCATTATAATTTGAGTCGTTTCCTGAGAAAAAAAAAACGTATATTAGATTTTAAATCTAAATGTTACATTTGAACTCAAAAAACATGGAAAACAGTGGGCATTCATTATTCTTCACAAGTTTGGTTTTCAAATGGTTTGAAAACATCTTATGCTCATAAAAGCTGCACTTATTCGATCAAAATGAATAAAAGTAATATTGTGAAATATATAAAAAAAGTATATTTTAAATATGTTGCCTGTGATGTCAAAGCTCAATGTTCAGTCTCACATGATCTTTCAAACCATGAAACAGATTTGCTGCTCATGAAACCAATATTTTTTGTAGAAAAAAAGAACTGCGCTAAATAGGAATCTAACAAAGGAAGCATGTTTACTATCACTTTAGATCAATTTAACGCATGCTTTCAGGGCTAAAAAAAATTTCACCAAACTGTTGGCATGTTCTGTTACACAGTAAAAGAAGCAATACTTTCTTTTTTAAAATAAAGTAGAACATGACAGTCTGATGTTTTTAAAATGATCATAATTGGCAGGACAGCAGGCCTCTCCGAATGCAGCTACACCACATGATGTATAAAACCTACTTTCAACAAATAACACCTAGTACAAATACTATGTTTAGAACATGCCAAAAGCATGCAAATAGTGGAGATCTTTGAGATTGATTCGAATTAATGCAAAACAAATGAAATATTTACAAGCAGAACTTCATCTTTGTCTAATAGTCAGAAATTTTCACATGGTACTGACTAGTCATTTACTGCTTTCAGTGGAATGTAAATAATTGTGAAAATATAACTCTTTTTAGGTCATCACTTAAAGACACTTTGAGGTCACTTGACAACTTTAGGTCGTGCAAGTTTTTTTTTTTGTCTTTTTTTTGATTAATGCAATCATTTGCCACTAAAGAGTAACAGTATCAGAATTAGTAGTAAAAGTGTAAATACCTGCATTTTGCCAATTGATTTCAAGGCTTCTTTAAAATTCGGACCATTCCCAGACATGACAGCTCAACAATACCAATTCCAAAACCAGGCTGGAATACTGATGAAAAAGGTAACCACCCATCAACAGAAACTTTTTTTTTAAAGCAGGAAAGATATATAAGTGCATCATTAATAACCCAAACTACGTTTCCTAATTAAATCCCGCCTTTTCAGTGTGCATGTGAGCGCTTTCCTGTCAGCTGCTTCTGATCTGTATTCACAGCTGTCGAGAGGTGCTTTGGTCAGACTGCAGTAGTCTGACAATAGAGGGGTCACTCTTGGCACCTTTGATAAATTCCTCCAGAGACAGTCTGCCTACAGATTTGAAAAAACAACAAACACGTTATTTCACCCATTTCCAAAAGTAACATCTGAGTGGTGCAAACATTGATGAACTTAAATAAATCCTAAATATTGTTATCTGTGTGCCAGTGGTTGTCATGGACACTGAAAAATTGTTTTCTAAATTAGTACTCTCTTGTTTCCCAGCATCTTTAAAACAAGAAAAATGTACTTGGAAAGCACAGTTATGTAAGACATAGAAACGTTACATTTGGCTTAAAAAGTATTGGATAATTGGGTATAATTGGGTATATATATATATATATATATATATATATATAGACACACATTTATAAAAAAAAATATATATATATATATATATATATATATATATATATATATATATATATATATATATATATATACACATTTTTTCCAAGTGAAGTTTCTATGACATTTTGTGTGCTTAAACTTAAGAGTCTATATAAATATTAACAGTGAGTGGGAGATGGATCTCGAGAGGCGTACCATCGTTGTCTGTATCCATCTGTCGAAATATCTTATCTGTGCGTTTCTCTGGTGTCGACTCGTCCTCGGGCATCTTCATCACAGATGACACCATTTTATAAATCGCCTGTGAAGATAGATGTAACTGTGTGTCAAAGCATATGGTAGCTGGCCGTCACATGCAAAGCCTTCGGTTTTCACGAGCAACAAGCTTGATAAGACTGTCTTTATAACTCCACCACTGCCAGTCAAAAGTTCCATAACGCAGCTGTCACTGTCACATCTTCAGTCAACACTTCATATCAGCGTAATCAATGCAAATGATCGTCAGCTCGTTTCTCTGCCAGACACATTTAATATCACTTTCATATATTGTTTTATAACGTGTCCTCAGTCTCAGGTGTAAAAGAGCCATCCACGTTATTAACATGGAGAGTCAACAGACCCTTTGAAGTAGCGAACAAAGCCTTTGTGTTTGGCCACCATTTGTGGCAAGACCATATGGCCCGTGGAACACTTGATTGAGGAGATCTGTTTATTCAGGAGGTCTGTATCACCAAACATTAGACTGAGCCAATATTGATGTGGAACAAGCTGCTCTGAAAACAATGACTCGCCGGGTAAAATACAGAAATGCAAATGAAACCAAAAGCACTAAAAAGTAGCACCTCACCTGTACGATCTCCAGCATTTCAGCTCGGCTGATGTATCCGTTGCCGTCCAGATCGTACATGCTGAAAGCCCAGCGGAGCTTCTGCTCCAGGCCTCCGCGCGAGGTCACGCTCAGGGCGATGATGAACTCCCGGAAGTCGATGGTGGCGTCGCCGTTGGTGTCAAAGGTGCGGAACACGTGCTCCGCGAACTTGGAAGCATCGCCGTAGGGGAAGAAATTGGCGTAGATCTTCTTGAATTCCTCTACTGTGAGGTGGCCAGATGGGCAGTCCTTCAGGAAGCCACGGTACCACTCCTGCAGCTCGTGGTCCGTGAACTCTGTGTTCTCCCGAAGGTCATTGAGGACCTCTGGTCGCAACTTGCTGTTCTGTTTACCCATGACGAAACTCTCTCACAGACGGTTCCCAGATCCTCGCTTCTCCCTGTCAGCACAAACACAAAGAAAAAAGTAGCTACTTAGCTATTTTGAACCCCAAATTAGCTTCTTTTATACTTTCAACACAAGCCAGAATAAAGAGATCCACATTTCCTCTGCCAGATGTAGGTTTCGGAATAATGGAAAACGTGTTACCCTTCCAAACCGAGGGAGTGGATCCTGGTATCCATGGCAACCATTTAATACCTTGTTAAGGTGAGAATTTATTGACTCCTTCACAGTGGGGTAAAGGGGGGAGGGCACTGAGCAGCATTCAGGGAGGCTAATATGAGGGCATGACTGTCACCAGACCCCCTTAGCAACAATCAAGTCAGCGTGGGTTTCCAGGGAGATGATGAAGAGAGTGTTTTTTTGCATGTGTGTGGGTAATTTGGAACGGTTGGTGTGGCTTACTGTACATGAGCCTGTGCTCGCGGCGTTAAGAGGGGGCAGAGTGTGAGGCACTGCTCGTTCTATTTAAACAAATCATATAAAGACCATATAAATGGTGGGGTGGCAGGGATGGGAAATTTAACGATAGGTTATGTAAGCTACATGACCATATGCACTCGTTCTATATTTTCGCTCTTTTTACTACAGCCTCTTTCTCCATTAACATTAACAATTTCTGCATTTTGAGGGGACATAAAAAATGTCAGGATGACAACTGTACTAAGATTAGGGCAAGAAAGTCGTATTAAAAGAAATTCGAAAGCAGTGTTACACTCTTTTATATGTAAAAAAAACACCTTCCAACTTGGAGAAACATCCAGAAAAAAAAAATAAAACAGGAAATTATATCATATCATAGCATCACACCCTTGCAAAACAAAGTCATAGTACAGGTTGTAAATGCCATGTGATCCAAATCTGAAAAAAGTTTCATGTAAAAAAAAAAATTATAATAAATAAATATACATGTAACTTTTTACTTGAGGGTTACATTGAATTATATTTTAGAATCTATATTTTCAAAACCACACGAAACCAACACGAACATATAAACAGTATATTTTTAAGAATTCTGCCCTGAGTTATTAAAAATATCAGGAATGTGGCACATTTTGAAAAATGTCATGGGCCACTATCAGCCCCGTGTAAACAGAACACCATTACTATGACCAGACTGTGCATATTTTCTTCACGCAAGCATCTTTCCTTCCAGTGAATCAGGATGTCCTACTTTAGCCCACAAGCTACTGGTTTCAAGACTGCAGGGTGGTAAGTGAGATCATGCCTCATTATGGATATAAATTGGTGTTCCTGTGACTAAAATACCTTCTGCCATCTATCTCGTGCTGCATCCACAGAGCAACACTCCAACAGATGTTTTTTTCCTAAATAAAAACGTCATGGGTAACTGAGTTACTATGACCTAAAAACCTTTCATTTTCAAAGCTACAGTAAAATTTCCGCAATTTATTTTCGGTTAAAGCTACACTTTCTTAAGGAGGAACTATCTCAGTAAGTTCTAAGCCAAAAACATTTTCTAGGCATTTAGACTTGATTCTCTAGACATGTCTGCCTCTTCAGAAAATGGTTTTGCTCCGTTTGCTTAGTTTGTCAGGGACATCGTAAGAGTGGCTCCTCCCTTGGCTGGAGTCACATGGGTGAAGCTGCTGGCCTGGCAGCACGCAGGCAGACATAAACATGGGCGTAGCTTGCTGCTCCCTCCCTCTTTTCCCTCAGACACTCACCAAGCCGCAAGAAACCCAGAACTTTCCATCTGAAGGGGAAAAAAAAAGTAAGCTCATGCTGCTGTCAAATGGAAAAAATATGAAAAAAGTAGGGTCCCCACAGGCCCTGATCCAGCAGAAATAACAACATCACAGGGGGCACATATATAGAGCTGAGAATCCGGCCCACATATTCATTCTCTGTGAAGAGGAACCAAAATGAAAGACATGATGAGAGGAGCGATTCGAACATAGCCCTAATTTTCCAAATGCTTGAAAAGCCCCTTGCAGAAAAAATTGAATCAGAACAGTCAAGTGTGAGACACATCTCCTCAAATGAATTGTGGGTGGAGAGCAGATGGTGTATTACTTTATGCTCCAGCACCTCATGGTTCAGACGCGCATCCTCTGCCACTCAAGTCACAAACCATAATGCTTTACAGGTGGTTTCACAACTGCCATCTTTCTATAAACGATACAAGCGGTACTCACACACCCTAAAGAAAACTAGGAAAACCATATAGCTTCTTATGTCAACATCCCAAAGAATGACCTCATGTTTCTTAAAGGGACAGTTCAGCCAAAGATATTACATTCTGGCATAATTCCAATATTTTCATTTCAGTCATTTTAAACCTGGATGATTTTCATCAAACACAAAAGGAGAAATTTAAGCCTTTACTGGTCATTGCTCATTAAATTACAAAAAACTGGAACTGGAGCCTTAAATTATATGTTTTTTTGTAAAAATGTACATCTTTTTAGCTAATAGTCTTCACACAGAGGATCATTCAGTGTAGCCATACTCATTTTAACTGGTTTAGTGAACTAACAAAAATAAATTTCTTGAAAAGATCCAACTAATAATTTGCTCACAAATAGATCTTTTCGCTTTTTCATTTACTGGCAGTCTTAACATAAATGAGCAGATAAGTTGAGTTTAATGAACCAAAATAAACTGATCCACTGAGGAAATCCAACTCAAGTCATAATTTGTTCACAAATCAGTCATTGTCATTTCAAGTACAGCATGCCTTCAAAAAATACATTAATCATATGGAACCACTTTTATGATACATTTATTATTGCTTCAGTTTTCTTTTTAAAGCTTGAAAGCTCTAGTTACCCTTAATTTTAGCAGCATGGAAAGAAATTGCTGGTACACTTTTTCCACAGAGGAAGGAATGCCCTGAGAGGGAGAATGAAATCCTGACAGCAATTTCATTTTTGGGTGAACTATCCCTTTAAGGGTGAAAATAAGCTTGGAACTGTCAATCAGCCTACGGAAAAGAGCCAACATATACAGTTCAGACAAGCCTGTAAGTATTTCAGTGTTATTTAATTTACTTAATCTGTCTGTCCAGATACATTTGCATTTGTTAGTTTAACGTATTTTCTCTGTTTATCCTACATGCCAGATTCTATTACACTGACCTCTGTTGCACTTTCTTCTCACCAAATATTTTACCCTTGTCTGCCATGCATCTAAAGGGAATATCCTGTCACAATAAGTCAGACGCTCCTCTATTGCATCTAATGGCTAAACGTTCTTCTATGATTTCCACACAAGACCTAGTTTCCAGTTTCCTTCCCAGTAGCCTTGATTTGCACAAACCTATCTTTGTTACCCCTCTTCCTCTCATTAGAGTAGCCCCCATTAAACACTGCCACACTGGCAAACATGAATGTTGTATCTCACCACCAGATTCCACACACTCACGTGACATGTATTTTTTCACAGGCCAGTGCGAAAAGCAATACAGCGCAACTATTGCCCTTAATTTATTTCCAGATAACAGCTTTAATTACACTCCATTCAAATCAAACAACAATATGAGCCAGGTTGCCATGTGCACGGATCAAATAGCCAGAGAGACGTTACCTGGAAAGCGTGGGACACACTTTGTACACATCAGTGCAGTTCAGCATGTAAATGTACAGTATTCATATTTGACCCATCATGCATAAAACATCAACTCAATTAACTGTGCGTGTTGGTGTGAGGCTCATTAAGTCTTCTATTCCCCAATGTGGCCTAACAAAAATGCACCCCGACAGGTGTCAAAAGATCAGTAGAACAGAAAACCCAGACTTTCTGCTGCTCTGGTGGACCGTAAAATCACAGGAAAACAAACAATCCGCTTGTACCCTCGTTTGAGGATTCAGGGTATCTTTCCCTGAAACAGCTTGTCGCTAAACGTAATGATGTCGAGAGGTCATCCAATGCATCTCCCATCCAGAATGAATTTCCACGAAACAGTTTTACACATTTCGCTGGTATTTGCTAGATTTAGACTAGAACTGGAAATGGAAATGGAAATGTTGACAGCGGTTCCAGATTGTTCTGACACTGACGGCAGGCTGGCAGGTATGCCACTGAGATGATTGCAAGGCATCATGGGGAGACTTGATTGGAAAAGTGGGAAATCGACCTCTCATTCCTGCTGAGGAGATCATGCTGTGACCCGCAAGGTGATCGTAATACAGGGCAAATTAAGAATACAACTGACAAGTGAATTAGAAGAATAACCTATAGTTATCAGACCGTCTACAGACTACCACTGAAAAGCTGTAGGCTACTGCAAATATTACTATAAAACAAGTGAATTATCACAAGAGATGAAGCTATAATTACATTCAGTTATACTATATAGTAAGTAACTTAATGTGTTCATATATAAGTCAATTTATTCGGAAAATCAAGTATTTTAAAGTGTCAAATTAATGCGAGTCACTTTGCATCCTAAAGTCAGTTTTCCTGGTCATTAAAAACAGCCCTTGCACTGAAGGACTGTTTAAACTAAAAAAATAAATGAACAAATAAAGAATTTAATTACATTTCTCCAACCTAGAAACACAAAAATAACCTCACGTAACATTGCCAAAACCATCGCAGATTGCTAAAACGAGACACGAAACTAGTGTTTAGCCTACACTTTAAAGTGCCGTAAAGAGCTGAGTATTGATTCTCAAGGACCGCTATCATGCAAATGATGGGTTACCATCAGCAGCATATGTTTGTTGACAAAAAATTATATAATACAAAGAGGTTAAGACAGACATCAACATACCCCTAAGAAAACGACAGAGCTGGTTTGTCCCTCAATTTGCCAGCTGTAGCCTTGGTCCGTCGGGTCCTGAAGAAGGAGTGTCCTCACAAAACTTTTAACATTTTCGCCGCATGAAAAAACGAACAGAAGCTTGCATATACAAACAAAAAAAAACTAATTAAGGTGTGTTTGCACGTACCGATCGATCTTGTAGACTAAAAGTTGGAAAGTTGTCGTAATAAAAGCGAAGCGAAAAAGTTATAAATTGCAGAATATTCTACAGACTCCATAACATCTCAAAGGCGCACTTGAAACCTCATCATTGAGCGAGAGACCTGACACCACACACACAGCTCTGCTCCGCTGTCAGTGGACGAGACCATCGCCAGACTGTAGGGGGGACGCGCGGATCTCAGGAAGGGATGTCATTATCATATTTAACAACATTCACATTCTGGACTCATGTTTCAAGTTGCGAGATGTGTCAAGACAAACAATTAATCATTTCTGCGCACACGCGGCGATATAGTGAGAGCAAAACGCCATGCTACACTTTGGACGAGTCCGTACACTTCGGAGTACAGCAGATTGCAATATACTGTAAAAAGAACAGTTGGCTTAGGGGGGGAAGCGCGTATTTGTCTGCAGCTGGATACAGCTGCATCTCATTTCCATAACAACCTCCAAATTCTCCTGTAAAAGTTGCTTTTTATATTTAAAGATGCTAAAGAAGAATTTCGTAGCTAAAAATAGAAAGCATAATAGCTAAAATGCAAGTGTAGGCTATTTGTAGGCTATTTATCCAACCTAATAAAACCATTTTAAAAAATCATCAACAACAAAAAACACCGTTTTAAGTTAAATATTTTTTGTTAAAAGTAAAGTAAGCCTATTATTGTGGCAACATTTTTGTTTATTTATTTTACTAATTAATGAAATGCATTTTTACATTTATCCAATCACTGATACTTTTGGGCCTAATGGCGCACTTTACGGCACATAGGATCAAAGATGTATTAAAGATGAATTTGTATTTTAATATTCAGTTCTGATGAATTTATATTTTACAATAACTCTAGCGTTAATAGGCTAGGTTTGCGATGGAAAACTCCGATGGAATTATATTCGACATCTCCACCAGGAGGCAGCAGACGTTACCATGTCATTTCTCTTGTAGCCAAAGGTGTACATAGGTCTATTTCAATATTAGCCTACTGTATGTATATGCATGTATATGTAAAAACTGTATTTTTTTCCACAACATTCTGATCCAAAACAGATTTCTTGAGAAGTTGTTATCCGGGCCTAGGCCTATATGCAATTTATATCCTCTCCTAAAATTCATGTTGTGATTTTGAAATGCAATGTCATTCGTATTTCATCAATAAGGGCTTGTTGACCCCCTTCATCTAATTTTTTTTTTTTTTATCATTTTAAAAACGACCCATCTTTCCAAAACAGAAAAACACTCATGATCTCTGATCTCTGATGAGAATGACAAATATGAAACACTGATACAAATAAGTGACCTTTGCTCTTGTTGAGGAATAACAAGCAATTGTAATTGCGTGAATCAGCTATGAGTCTATGCAACTGAAACTTCTTTTATGATTTTATAATATTTGTTTTATATATGTTTTGATTCCTCAGCTGAATGGACCCCAGACCCATAAACTACCTCTGTTATGTTTAAACATGATTCTCGAGAATGCGCGGCCATGATGACTTTGAGCTCAAAAACAAACAGCTAATGTTGACAGATATAAATCTACCTCAGACACACAGGGGCAATGGACTTTATGGTCACTCCACGGAAGCGTGATGATATTTCCATACCATTTTGGTTCCACACTCCTTTTCTGCGGAAAAACTATAAAAAAAAATTTAAATAGAAATATATTTGCTGAGTTTTTAAGTAGATCAAAACATGAAGTTATCTACATATCTGTCTGTCACTAATGACGTTAAATACTGGAAGCAAATTAATATAAAATCTATAATCAGTTGATTTTATTTTATAGCACATATCAGTTATTAATGCAAACTATTAAAAAAGCCAGATATGTTATTATTTTATTTAGATTTTTACATTAAAAATATATAATATATTCATTAATTCATAAAATATATAATGATATTCAATAATAAAATAAAAAATAGGCCAAATCTTCATATGGTGGGCATGAAAATCACACCACTCAATGTTCTGCACTGTAAAGTCCAGCTTTAAGATTTCATTTTAGGATCTGATGTGAAGTTTAACTACAAAACAAACAGTACATGCTGGTTGTTGGGGTTGCAATGATTGATTTTTGTCTGCTGTTTTGGCATTAAATCAACCACCCATTAGATCAGCACCAATCAGAAATGTCTCCGCTCTCTCACACGTTTCTAGCTTTTTCTAGAAACTCTTTGCATTATTTGTACATTATGTTACGTATAAATTAATTAGAATTTACTTATTTTTGTCAACCTTTTTGTCACTTTGTCAGTTTTTATCAAGTTTGCCATTAACTGTAGGCTGGAGTTTTAAACTAATATAGCCTTTTTATAAAAATAGACAACAAAAAGAGGAATTTGTACCATTTGTTGTCTTCTGTGTATCTTCTACAGTTTAAAAGGACAAAGCATTCTTCCTTAAAGTGTGGACGCAGTGTTGCGTATCATATGTGTCTGACATGCCACACATGTGAGTGAAGTACATGTATTTATTACACAGCATATCTACCATATTAAGCAATTCCCTCTCCCATTATAAAGTCTCTTAGAAGGCCTTGCTAACTGAACGCTCTCAACTAAACCAGAGTATGTGCATTGAGAGTGAATGGTTTCAAGTATCATTGTAATAGTTTTAAAATCTAGCAAAATAAGATTAACTATATGAGTCATCATTAAGTCATACCACAACTGAAAGTCCTTGTATCTAAACAACAGAAATGGATCACATTTAATAAAATTAAAAAAAAAAAAATCAGTAAAATATAGCAAGATAGGACAATATATCAGGACTTAAAGCACAGAAACATTTTGTTCCGTAAGAAGATCCATAGCATTATCTACTCAAAAGGTTTGAAACTTGCCTCCTAAGACAAAAGATAAGCTCATCAATGCAAGAACGAAGGTTGGATCCAACTCAAACGTTCTGATCAAAGTCCATGCAGCATGTAAACGAGCAAATGTGTCTCCTTAAAGTGTATGCATGTCATCATAACGTATAGGAGTCTTTCAGAATATGTAACATTTATGGTGTACATTTGTTTGTTAACAAATTTGAAAATGAAGTGTTTAACTATAAAATTACATTGAACACATACAAATGCAACTACTATATTCTCAAGATATTTATTTTATTTTAGATGTTTGCCATTTCAGTTTACTATATTAATATTTTACATTACATTAAGCACGGTTTGTTTCATATACAGTATATGAGCATGAAGTTATTGCACAATATACAGCATCCCAAAACTGCTCAAGCTCAAAACCTTATCAGAAACTGCCTGTAATCAGAGCAAGTGTTGATAAAGTTGTGTATTGCAAACCTCAAATGCTTCTGAGGCAATAAACTGTACATTCTGTACAAATACTCTGCATTTTATGTTTTCACTTCAGCAATGCAAGCACGGCACAGCTGATTTAGCATTAACAATACAACGGTCCAAATTATTCTAAAGAAAATACTTTATTAAAGTTATTATTATCATTGTATTATTATAATCAATAGTAATAATAATTGATAACAATATATACCTTAATAAAATCACTGACAAAGTCACCCATGCAACCCTCACAAAGGGGCTTTTATTTGTGGTCTATTTGATTAGATAATAGTTATCTTGCATTAGTTGCGCAACTGTCTATATTTGATAATGTCATTACATATCTTTCTTGTACAGTACCATATCGAGGTCAGGCTCACACATTTGTCCATCAGCTAATGATGTCTGATGCAGAGACCTGACTGATAAAAGTGTGAGTAGAATTAATAACCATGTTAATAAGGAAATGCGCCTATCAGTGTAAGCGTGCATGCTTGCATACATGCCTCTATGCATGGCTTTGTGCAATATAATATACCACACACATCAGCACAAAACCAAGGTTTCACTATACTTTGGTGATTGATGATAACGGTAATCTGGGTTAACAAACTGATGATTAATGACTGTTTAAAAGGTCTTTGATCAACAGTAATGCTGAAATAACATAAAATTCCCTATTCAAATATTATATAATGGGATGTTTGACACAATTGTTAAAAGGTCTTTTAATGTTCCTAAACATGTCTTTGTGCAACAGTGTTTTAATCATACATAATCATATATATTTAATATATACATATAATACAATTGTATAATAAAATATATTCTGAAAATAGCGAAAGAGCTTAAATAAACAAACACAAGGAAAATATAAGATTATATACTGTAAACTGAGAAAAAAATAGTGTCAGACATAAAATGCAGTGCAAAAAGTAGACAAAAAAGTAGCCAAAGAATGTCTTTCTACAGGAAGGGGAGTTGATTCTGAAAGATACATCAGACAGGGCCATTGGTCAGCTTTTGTACATCTTACATATTATTTTTTTGTACTTTTTTTAAAGCACTATGAGAAAGATCAGTACACTTCTCTTCATCTTATGTAAGATAGAAAAGACAAGTATGTCAATATCTGAACCTTGATATGTCAGTGGACTTTTAAACAAGTATTCATGATAAAAAAAGGGTTGCTGTGAGCTCTCCTTTCCATCTAAAAACTGGCCAAGAAAAGCATATTTTTATACAAACTTTTAGCTGAATTAATAGAGAAAATGTTGCTGGATCTTCTCAGGGTAAGGAGTGGTTGACTGGAGACAAGACAAACCTAATATAAATCAATGGCATTCTGTCTTTCTCAATGCTTTAAATGAGGATAGCATTTCTCTTTTGAAGAGGAGACATAATCTTTTTTGCCTGTTGTAATGCTGTTTAAGTAATCCCTAAGAAACAATACAGAGGAAATCCTACATAGTGTTCTATATCACAAGAGTTTGTGATGTTCAGAAACCAGTTCCACGACATTCTCCATGAATAGCTTTCCATAAAACAAATAACTAATGCCTTTGATAAATAACCATTTGTGTATACAAGAATAATGCCAGGACAAACGTGATTGGTATTAACTCAACAACACAAAATAAGAGGTTAGTGGTTGGAGTAAATGGGACAAAAGGGCAGAAAGTTTAATCATTTATTCCTGTATCAGTTTAGTCATGTCTGATTGGCAATACCCTTGGCAAATGATGTTAAAATAAAATGATTACATAAATGACCTCATCTGGTTTGGTCTATAATTTCCTACTTATCATAAAAAGGCATAAAAGAAAGACAGGCTTCTTGTCATCACATAACACCACAAGAGGAGTCAGAAGGAAGTTGTCGAGATGTTACTGATATAAAAGGTTGGTTTAAAATAAATAAATAAATAAATAAATAAATAAGTAATTACTCCAATTTTACAAATGTAATCATTTTGTATTTTGTTCCAAATATGCATACAATTCTATATAAAAAGTAATTAAATAAAAACATTTTTTTCTGAATATCTATAAGACAGGAATGAATGAAAAAGAGAAATATTCAGCCAATCAATTAACAGATCGAGCAAATCAAATGAAAAGGCATTTTCTCTCCATTCGAAAAAACCATTGACATTACATGAAATAGTTGCCTTTGTCCTGCCACAGAGGCAGAAGATATGAACTTTGAAATGGGGACTTTACTTTTTGCAGCTGCCATCTCTCCTCCCATTCTTTCAGGACCTGCCTTAATATATAAAGCCATAACAGCAGTAATACAGCAGATCACTTCTGAATACGCAAGGGTCTGAAGGAAAGAGCTTAACTGAACCCATTATGGGGGACACTAAGCTCTGCCTTTTGCTGCTTCTATGTGGAATAGTCTTGACAAGTAAGTACCACTAAGGATTTGTTGGATGGTTGATGGTTTTATATTAATATGCATGATATATAAAAATAAATATATACAGTATTGTATCTTTTTCATGTTTCACTTCTAGTAGTATTCACTTGTTTTTTACATTAAGATTATGGAATGTTAAAAGATAATAAAATTAGGAGAAATTGTCTATGTAATCGTAGTGTTGTCATTATGTATTAATTATGTTTGGTATTATATTTTAATTTCAGAAAAACATTGAAATGTGTTATTTGGTAATGTTTGATATTGTTTGTATAACACTCCTGATTGTTGTTTTTAGATGCTCAAGATGAGGAATTACCATGCCTTCGTAAGTGCTAAGTTAAATTATTTTCTATAATATAAAAATATATTCTATTTGTTTTAAATTATATATAAAAATTCCACGAGGTATTTTTTATTTAATGATATTTATAAAGAAAAGAAAACAAATACGAAAGCATCCTTCTTAAAGTTGTTTTACATTAATTGTAAAATTTGTTCATTTTTATAATGTATCTCTTCAAATCAAGTCTCGTCAAGTTTTGGTTTTACATTTCAAAAAAACAATCTAAATCTGTAGAAAAAAAAACATGTATGAGTGTCCTTGATATTTAAGATGTGATTTTCTCCCCTAGTGGCCAAAAGGTACAAGAGCTTCCACAAGTACGAATATACCTATGAAACAGAGTCCCTAAATGCTCTGAATGGAGCAACCAATGGCCCCAAAGCAAGATGCAAGGTATAAATGTCGACTGTGAATATATTTATATATTTTTTTCCTGTCTAAAATTTGAAATTTAATTCATATTTTTTGTTAAACAGGTTGAAATTGAGGTTCCACATATATGCAGCTACATTGTACGCACAACAGAGTGCGAGTTGAGTGAGGTGACTGATGTTGATGCAGAAGGAAAGCCTATCTTTGGGCCATCTGCTGGTTCAGACTCTTTCAAGTCTGCCATGGAGAAGTATGTCTTTCTACACCAAACTATATATATATATACAATGATATAACACAGTTATTTTTGAGCAGATGAGCATAAGAAAACCTATTAAAAGCCTATCCTGATCTTAATTCTCAGGAACCCACTGAAGTTCACTGCTGAGGGAGACGATGACATCAAATTGTTTCCTGAGGATGATGAACCAGTCAATATTCTGAACATCAAGAGAGGTCTAATTTCTGCCCTAGCAGTGCCTGTGCTGGAGGAGGACAGAAACAGGAGAATGGTCAGTCATATAAAATCTCTAAACCATCGCAAAAAGTTTACATTGTTGTAAGGATTATATGTATTGACTTATCCAACATGTATTCTTTTCCAAATCCAGCCCACTATCTACGGTATGTGCAAGACAGGCTACACAGTGAATGCCAGAGAGAACATTGCCACCGATGTCACCCTCAACAGAGACCTGTCTAACTGTGACAATTTCAGGCCGGTCAAGGACCACACCAGTCCCCTGGCGCTTATCACAGGCTTGGTAAGTCAATCAGTCTTTGGATAAGACATCAAATAACTGTGTGGTGAATATCTGATGGCTTCAATAATGTTTGAACTTGTTTGTCTTTTTGTCACACAGCACTACCCACTTGCTCAACTCATCACAAGCAGCCAAACCTGCAACTACAAGTTTGATAACGCTCAGAAACATATGACCTCTGCTTCCTGCACTGAAAACCACATGCTTGTGCCGTTTTCTTACAAGTGAGTTCATTGTCAGCCACATAGGTTTTTACTTTAGACAGACTGTTTTGTTTATTGATCTGCTTACTTTTTATTATAAACAGGGGACAGTATGGAGTTACTAACACAGGAAAACAAATCTTGACTCTGGTGGAAGTATCTGTACACAATGACAGAATCTTTGAGCACAGTAAGAAGTCATTCAGACACTTAAATTTACATGTATTTGCAGTAATTGTGTTTTTACTAGTGCCATTTTCTTGTTTACCCACCTCTAGATGTAGCCAACATAAAGACCCTGCACCTTGATGGAAGCATTGACTCAGTCCATCCAATTAAGGATAAAGAGGTAATGCTGTCTGTTCTAAGAGAACTGGCCGGACTTTCTGAGACCAACAATGGACACAACAGAGCCCACCTAGCTCATAAGCTCATCTCTACAATCCGCAAAATGAATACTGAAAGCCTGAATGCTGCTCTACCAGAGGCCCTGGAGATTTCTCGTCCCCTGGTGTACCAGACGTTGTTCCAGTGTGGCACGCCAGAATGCACCAGCTCCATCTTGCAGGTTCTCAGAACCTTTGACCGTTCCTCTTTAGAGATCGATGCTGCAGTGTATGCCATGGGAATGGTTCCCAACCCATCTAGAGACCTTGTTGAAGAAATGTTGAAGATGGCGAAGTACAAGAACAGCAAGCCCATCTACTATGCTCTCAGCAATGCTGTCAGGAGGTGAGAAAACAGGCACAGCTCAACAGTAGTCATGGTGTTTGATCTATAAGGGAATTTGAATGTTTATTCATCTGTCTTATACAAGGCTCTATGAAGCAGAAGGAAGTGTCACCCCTGAGATTCAAGGAGTCGCTGAGTATGTCCTTGAACAGATTGGCGACTGCACAGGCGACCAGGAACATGTGTACTTGTCCCTGAGGGTATGTTTAACCTATTCCGTTACGTCATGCTTCAGCAAGTTGAAAATAACAGCTGATATGTGGATACTGAGATCTGTATATGAACTCTCTAAGGTCATTGGAAACATGGCTGTTGCTGTCGGAACAGCTAGCCCTGCTCTGAAATCAGCAATTATCCAATGTGTTAACCAACCTGCCGCATCTCCTGAGGTCCAGCAAGCTGCTATTCAAGCTTTTAGGCTCACTTCTGTCCCTGATGAGGTGAACAAGATATATTACCTAATTAAAAGACTATATATAATGTTCAATAAATCTGAAGTATTTACTAATTTACTAATATTTACTAATATTTGTATATCTGGCTATTACCATAAACTTTATATTTTTAACAGGGAAGAGAAGTGCTAATGAAGGTCGTTTTCGATGGAGCCGCTCCCATACAGAAGCGCGTTGCAGCGTATCTCATTGTGATGAAGGACCCTCAGCCCTCTGAACTGACTCATCTGGTTGCGGCTCTGCCTAAAAATGAAAACTGTCAGGCTATGAGTTTTGTTAACTCACATATCAGAAACATCCTGAGCTCCACCGCATCTGAGACTAAGGAGTTAGTAGAAACCTTCATACATTTTAACATATTAAGTATAAAAACTGAATCTAATTTCTCTTCTACTTCTCAGACTTAGAGAGAAGATTCTCAATGCCCTCCAAGGCAATGAGATCAAAACGTCCACAGATCCAACAAAGTACTCACGCAATTACAAGATTGGCTCTCTAGAAGGAAATGTGATCTTCGAGTCTGAAGAACTTCTGCCCAATGAAGTCATCCTGGAGATGACCCTAAATGCTTTTGGATATGATGTAGACATGTTTGAGGTACAAGAGCCGTCTACATTTTTAAATCTTCTCCTTTTGATTTTATTTATTTTTATATTGTTATGTTATTTATTTGTTGTTTTTACAGATTGGGTTGAATGGTAAGGGACTGGAACCCACTGTTGATGCCCTAATCGGTATTGATGGATTCTTCCGTGACACCATGCAGAAGACAATTAACTATGCAGCTGATAAAGTGCCAAGGGGCAATGACATTATGCAGAGCATGTTTCCAACCCTATGGGATAACATAAAAATGCAACAGGTATTTTAAATTTGACAATTTTGCAACATTTATAGCATTTTCTTTGGTTTGGTTTATAATGACTCACACAACTTTCTCACTCTAGGCTCCTCAAAGCATTGTCAAGGAAATAATGGATAATGTTAACAAGCTCATCCAGAAATTGAAGGTTCAGGATAACCCAGAGGCTATGATCTACCTGAGGCTTTTGGGTGCTGAAATGGGCTATCTCAAAACCAAGGATATGGAAGGCATGGCCAACTCTGCTGCACTGCTGACTAATACACTCTTAAAGTTGTTCCCTGCTGATGTAAGTGAACTGCTTCAACAAATAAAACACCTTAATAATAATAAAAAAAGGACCATGGTCAAAATAAGACTTCAAAATCAATGATTTGCTTTACAGTTCATAAGGAACCTTTACTCAAGTGTCAACAACAACCTTTTCCTTCACTACGTCTTTATGGACAATGAGTTTTATCTACCCACTGGTACTGGAGTTCCATTTAGAGTTGCCCTGTCTGGTACTTTTGCTCCAGGAGTGAAAGGAGGACTGAAAATTGCCCCTGATATGGTATGGGTCCAGCCTTTTTCTTGTGATCATTAAGCAGGATTTTAACAAGCTGTACCAGATTATTTAAATATTTGTCTTTTCACATAGAGCGAGATGGCTTTCATGCCATCTGTTGGCGTGGAGTTTGTTACTGAGGTCGGAGCTCTCTTACCTGACTATGTTGAGTCTGGCCTGGAGATGCATACTAACATTTACCATGAAAGTGGTCTTAAAGTAAAAGTTTCTGTAGCCAAAAAGCAGTTCAAGCTGACCTTTCCCACACCCCAAGCTCCAACAAAACTCATCAGTGTGACGTAAGATGCTAATGTTAATACAGATGCTACAGAAAATACAATTGTTAAAAAATGTAACACAGCTATACAAATACATTACGGAAATCTGCATTTTTTTTTCTCTCTGGACAGTAACTCCTTGTTTTCAGTGACTGGCACTGAAACAAAGACTATCCCTCCGTTGATGGAACATGTCAAAGCACAGAAATGCACTCCTTTCCTCCCTGGTTTTAAGTACTGCAGTGCCCTGCAGTATTCAAATGCTTTTTCCAGTGAAACGTCTCCCTACTTCCCCTTGACTGGTGACAGCAAGTAAGGAAAATACTGGTTTACTTATTAGTATTCTAGCTTTTTTGAACCTCAAAATTTGAACACTGTGTTTAACCTGTGTCTTTAGATTTGACATTGAGATCCACCCCACTGGTGAGGTTTCTGCATACACAGCTACTGTCGACTATGTGTATGAAGACAAAGTTGACACAGTGACTTTTGGTTTGAAGGCAGAAGGTAAGGATAGCTTCAAAAAATATTCCATTGTGATCTTGACACATTTCATCTATTTCCTGAAATGTTCCCCTTTTCCAATACAACAGGAACATCATTTGAGGGCACAGCAAAACTGATGTTCGACAGACAGAAATACAGTGTCTCAGCTGATCTCCAAATTCCTGATTATGACCTTGAAGCTGGAATTCGGGTTCATTCTGTTGAACGCAGCACTCAGAGCAGAGCCACATATTCCATTCAGCTTGACTTTGTTAATAAGAATATACCTGAGGCATCTCTTGTTGCCCTTGCTAAGTACGCACATGTCTATATTAAATATGTTCTAACAATAATAATATACATATTGTGATAATTACACATTGTGCAAGTAAATTAATGGGTTTACTACTCTCTTTCTTCTTTAGGACAGAGTCAATAAAGGATGCCATGCTGCAGGTTCAGCTGCTCATTCCTCATTTTCAGACCGATGCTAAAGTAACTGCACAACTGAAACATGCTGAGGGTCTTACAGTAGAGCTTGAAAGTGACCTTAGGCTCCCAGAGAAAACTTTCTCTCTTCAGAAAGTCATTTTGAAATATGGTACATTTTAATTTTAATTGTACATCCCTGAATTAAATTCAACTCACAATTAGCAAATAAGATGGAATTTCTTTGTTATATTAATTAATTTTCATGTTGCTTTTTAGATGCAGAGGAGATGGAGGCTGAGGTCAGTTCTGATGTCAGCACCGAGATTCACAAAATTATTCCGATGGATGCCATCAAAGCCACAGTCAGTGACCTGCTTGATCAGAAGATTGGTACATCTGATATGAAGATCCGTGATTTCTTAATCCAGTCAGTCGAGGTAAATTCAAAATAAATCATTGATTTCCCAATCCCATACATTCATACAAGTAAGCAAAACATAAAAATACAGATTAAAAACTGACTAAAACACATATTCAATAATCATAGGCCTCAAATACCTACCTGGAACAATTAGCTGCTGACATCCCATATGTCCAGGGCTTTAGGATTCCTGCCCTCCCAGAATTCACTGTCCCTGAGAAGCTTTTCCTGAATGCGTGAGTAAATTAAAAATCTAATACATTTCAAAAGCATATCTATAATGTTACACATACTAATTAATGTTAGGTGCATTCATGCAAAACCTTATATTTTTTTAACAGTGAGGGTTCTGCTAAATACAAATTTGGCCAAAACTATTACACCATCTCCATTCCCATTCCACTTGGTGGGAAATCTTCTGGTGATTTCAACTTGCCTGCTTCCCTGACCACACCAAAACTGTCAGTACCACAGCTTGGTCTAGACGTGGCTTCCAGTAGCATTCTTCTTCCAGAGGTCTTTGTTCCTGAGAGTCTTTCTGTGTCAGTGCCTCACATAATAAAGGCAGAGATGTCCAGCAAGCTAAGCAGCAACTTCTACAACATGGAGGCAACAGCTTCTGCTGGCAGGGAACTTGGTGGGAAACCAAATTATTCTGCTATGATGGAAGCCACAGGAACCAGCTCAGTGGATCTCCTCTCTTTTAAAGTGGAAGGTATTTGTATATTTGTTTGAAAAGTATATTTTTAACACATAAAACATTTTTAAATCTGTAATTAAATACTTATTGCTTTAATTTTATTGTGTCTGTTTTTAGGATCTGGTTTAGTGAAAGAAACAACTGGGGGATCTTTGAGGGCTGAGCTGAAATCTTCTTTTGATCACAAGTTAATTGAAGCCAGTGTTAATGTTGTTGAGGAAGTGACACCTGCTGAAAAAATCAAATTTAAGTCAAGCGGAAAGATTGAGGCAACAAGTCCCTTGGGTCTGAAGATTTCACTGGAACACACAGGCCAGGATGAAGTCGATGAGGAGGGGATCTCTGGAGACAGAAACCTGATCGGCTCCATCAAGGCTGGTCTTCTGAATGGTGACGTTGTGCTCAGTCAGTCATTTATTATACTCCCATTTAAGCCAGAAGTGAAAATCGATTCCTCTCTGAAAGTAGACTCAGACCTTTTCCAAGCAGAGAACAAATTTGTAGTGGACCTTGTCAATGGAGAGATCAATGTTCTATCAACAACAATTGCATTTGACAACAATCTTATAAATGATGCTGAACTTACCTATAAAGGGTCCCTACTTGCTCTAAAGTCAGATACAAGGGCAAGGGTTTACAGTCTAAAAATCCAAAATGTAGCTGAAGCTAGTGGTAGTCCTGATTTGGTCAACATTAAGATTGACACAAACGCTAGAACGGAAGATGGGGATGAAAATCGTGTCCTTTCCCAATTTATAGCAACACTGGATGGCAATGGGCTGGACATAAAAAGTGATTCCTCTGCAAATCTCATTGAACAGACAGCTTCCCACAAGTGCAGCCTATCCCTGACCAGGGATGGCCTGGCCATGAGTAGCACAACCTCACTGGAAAGCCCCCTCATTCCTTTGACGCTCAACAACAAATTTAACGGAGACTTTGACACATCAAAGCTTTTCTTGTCAGCTGAGACGAAGTGTAAATTTATTGAAATGCAAATTGAAAATGAAAATTCTCTGTCAGCATCTCTGTCCTCAGTAGCTTTCAACTCCAAAACGGATGTTGATGGTGATGTTGTAACTTATAATCATGACATCTCCATTCAGATTGAACCATATAGTACTTCAGTAGCAATCAAAAATAATCTGGGTGTTCTGGATATCACTCTAGTTAATGAAGCCCAGTTTAAGGCACTTCCATACACAGCTGACCTGAGTGGCTTTTGGAAGCTTTCCTCTGGTGCAGATGAGCTGAAGCACACCTATGATATCAGATATGTAGATCTGGTTGTCATTGCCAAGTGTGGTACAACTGGAAAACTCATGGGATCTCACATGAGCCACAACACAGAAATTGAGGTTGCTGGACTCTCAGTTACATTCGGCAGTGATGCACTTTTAAACTCACAGTACTTACGCTTCAATGGTAACTTTCATGCCACTGCTGTTCCCTTCAGATTCAACGTTGACGCCATGGCCAATACAGATGGTGATTTATATCTGTATGGTAAACAAAGTGCACAACTTTACACTAAACTTCTTATGAAGGCAGAACCACTTGCATTTGCACACTCACATGAATGCAGAGTCTCAACAACTCACAATTTGGACAACGGTCTATCAATTGAAAGCAACCTTGACAATAAGATTGATACTGTGCTGACACCATCTAAGCAACAAGCCACCATGAGAGTAAAATCTAAGGTTAACAACCATTTGTTCAACCAAGATGTGAGTGCTTACAACAACCCTGAAAGACTAGGAGTAGAACTTTCTGGATCCATCACGACAAACCTCTTCAACAGAGTTGACTCTGACAACCAAGAACACGTTTTCTCAGCCTTCCTAAAATACGATAAAAACACTAACAGCCAAGTCTTTAGCCTGCCATTTATTCCAAATTTTCCTTTAGACCTGTCACACATCAAACTTACAATTGTAAGGATTGTTGAGGCCATGCAGTATTATATCAACCGAGAAGACATTATTGCTGAGATTCAGAACCTGGCTAAGTACATTAGTGATTCTGTGAATGAGCTAAATCTGGAGAGGAAAATCATCAAGATGAGTGAAGATCTGACTGCTGTTTGTGTGAAGTATGGATTTACTCTGGATGACCTGGAGGCTGCTCTAATGAATCTTAAGCCTGTTTTGTTGAAGCTAGTCACTGAACTGCACACTTGTGTAGAAGAGATAGAAAAAATTGTGAGAGAAATAATTGCAAGCAGCACACCATCTGATGCTACAATACAGAGACTAACAGAAGCACTGAATGCATTCAATGATAAATATGACATCAGAGCCATAGTTCTTGCTGTCATTGAGGCTACTGAAAATTTAATTGAGCAGATTGATCTTACGAGGCTGAAGGGCAGCAGCAGTGCCCTCTTACGAGATCTTGAGGAACAATATGCTATCAAATCCACACTGGAGAAGATTTTGAGTGAACTTAAACAGTTTGTTGCAAACTTTGACCAAGGAAAGTTCATTGAGGATGTGAAGAACTTTGTTACCTCTGCCAACTTCAAAGACTATGCAGACAATCTGATGGCTCAAATCCCTACAGAGGAAATCCGCAAGACTGCTGAAAAAGCAAAACAAGTGCTTACTGTACTGGGAGGGAAGCTGAATGCCATCTACAGCAATGTGAAAGAAATTCTGGTGAGATCTGGGGTGGACAAGAAGATTGAAGCAATTTTGAAAAAGGTTGCTGAACTTATTAAGAAGTTCAATATTGAAGAAACTGTTAAGGTTCTTGTTGGTACTCTGAAATCTAGTCTGACCCCCATCACAGAGCTGCTGGATAAGGCCATGACATACATGAAAACAACAGAGGTAGAGGTAATCGTCGACCATATAAACAATTGCCTAAATCACTGCATCAAATATGTTAGATCATTTGACTACAATGCATTTGTAGATGAAGCCAACCAGAAAGTCAAGGAGTTGATAAATGATATTTACACCATGAGTTTGTCACTTGAGATCCGGCAAAAGCTTGATGCAATCAGAGAATTTGTCAATTATGCTCTGCAATCTCTGACTGCTTGCCTAGAGGAACTGAGAACGATCAAAGTTGCGGATGTTGTCAAAAACCTCAAGGACATTGTTGCTATTGACACGGAGGCACTTATAGAGAGGATCAGGAAGAGAATTACAGAGATGGATATCAGAGAACAAATAATGCGGCAAGTGAGTGGTATCTACACAAAGGTAATGGCCATTGCAACAGATGCATGCAGTGCTTTTATGACAATAATCCAAACCATCCTTAAAGATCAGGCGATCGTCAATGAGATGAAGCAATTCTGTGATGGAGTCAAGGCAGGACTTAAAACAGCTGAATTTGAGATACCAACTTTCATTTTCCCACTCACAAACCTTGTTGTACCCTCCATAAAAATAAGTTTAGAGAAGCTTCAGGAATTCAGCCTCCCTTCTACACTGATTGACCTCCCAGAGTTTACTGTTCTACAATATTACACTGTGCCACCAATCAGAATAGAGTATGATGATATCAGGCAGGGACTATTAGATCTATTAAACTTCATTGCCAATTATGAAATGCCACCTGTTGATGCCATCCTCGGCGACCTAAGAATTATCTACCTGCCAGAAATTTCTGCCATCACACTGCCAGAGATTAGTTTTCCAGAAATCTCCCTCCCTGAAATTCCTAAATACTTTCCAGACCACAAATTCCCAGACCTGCAGATCCCAGAATTTACTCTCCCTGCAATTCCTAGTGAGGTCATGATGCCATGCTTCGGAAAGCTGTATGGTGAGGTTAGGGTCATCATTCCAATTTTCAACATGAGAACTTCCATGGAATTCTTAAACTCTACTGAAAGTGCAGAAACACCTCAATTCACTGGGCACATTACCTCACAGGGATCATCTGAATATGACATTCTTAAATACAGCTTGGATTCCACAGCTCGGGTTGCCATCCCCAAGATGAGTCGTGTGATTGTTTCTGAAACCCTGAAGATCACTCACAGTGTCCTAGCTTTTGAACATCAATCTTCAGTGTCACTCTACGGCTTCTCAGCCCAGGCTGTGGCCAAGAGCATTGCAGGGATAAATATTGGCTCCTATAGTGGTAACATTGATAACATGGCCTTCTTTGCACTGGAAGATGGAATGTCAGCAAATATTAAAACACAATATACTGACAAGATAAGAATTCCTGAGCTCTCATGGAACAGTAACCATTACTACTCTAATGAGATCAATCTTAAGCAGGATGGCTTAAAAATCCATCTGACCATGACAGAAGAAAGCAAGGGCCAAATATCTATGCGAAGCGTTTCTGATGATATCATCATCAAGGCTGTCTCAACTATGATTATTACTCCAACAACAGCCACGTTAACCATTTCTATAGACGCCGATGGTGAATCTGTAAAGTCCAAACAAAAAATAAATGCTGAAGGTGTTGCACTGAACTACTTTGACTTCAGTGTCTTTACAGAAACAAATACTGATACTGGAGAAAATTACTTGCTGGATGCTTCTGGAAGAGTTGATCTCAGAGAAATGAAAATAGTCACAAAGGCAACCTACGACACAAAATTCACTGGACTGCTAAGTGGTACGTTTTCCAGTGCCTTAAATATATTAGTACAACCCTTTGAGGTGGTCCTTGATTTCCAAAACAAGGCTAATACTAAACTCAGCTTCAAAGACCCTCTGACCGCCAAGATTGACCTCCAGAATGATTATGCTGTTATCATAAATACAGACATGCAGAAGTTGAGCACTGTGGCACTTGCTCGTTTTAATCAGTACAAATACAGTCACAACTTTACAGTTGCCAACAACGGAGATGAGGCTGGCATTTATGCTGCTGTAAATGGAGAGGCCAATTTGGAATTCCTGACTGTTCCAATCAGTATCTCACCTATAGTCTTTGGACCATTAGATTTTATTGTTGAGATTCCAGAAATTAGCAACATTAACCTATATGAACATACTGGCCTTAAGCATTTGCTGACCAACTTTGACCAGGCTATTGATGTAGATGCAAAGATTGTCTACCAGAAGAGCAAAGCAGCACCCATTTTGGATCTTAGTCTCATTAATGTTTATCCTCTGGGTGATTTAATCTCTGATGTGTCATTCAAGTCCTCCATATTAAGCCTCAATGCTAATGCTGGTATCTATGGAAAAGATAACCCAGTAATTAGATTTGGAGCAATTACAGCCTCTGAGTTTGAGGCACTGAAGGCTAAGCTTGAAGGAACCAGCAGTCTGAGCACCAAAAGTGGATTAAAATTAGCTAATTCTGTGGTCCTGAAAAATCGTCACATTGAAGGAACCCATGAAAGCACTGTAACTATAAACCCAGATGACTTTGAAGTTGCACTGTCTATGACAACAACTACAAACATTGACCTACCCATTCTTACAGCTAAAGCCAATCACCAATTTACTGCTGACAACAAGGCCCATCCAAAAGCTGATTCAACCTTTAAGACAGAGTACACATTTGATATTCCCATTATTAAGCTTGTTGGTAAGGGAAATGCTGAAAGCATCTTAAAAGGTGAAGGAACTCTTACATTTATCTCTGCTGAGAATCTCATTAAGGGAACTGTTGATGGAACATTTCTAGATAGTGGTATTGTAAAGGGAGCTCTAGATTTTGACAAATCTATCTATCTAAATGGCAACAGTTTGCGATATGCTCTTAAGACTCTTGCTGATGTCAACCTGAACTATGGAGATTTCAAGGTAATGTTTGACGTGGATGAAAACCTGTCTGTGGAAACAGCTATGGAACATGTTTATGCTATGTTGAAGTTTTCTGCCAAGAATGAAGCAAATATTGGAGATTTTAACACAAATGGAGATCATACTGCCCAGGCTACAGTTGATCTAGAGCTTCTAAAATCACTGGTGGCTGATATCAAAATGGACTTATCTCAACCAAGCACCATTGGTGATCTCTTTAAGATCTCTGAGACGATGTTAGTGGAACTTAGTGTACCCAAGCAGAAAATTGACTTCACCTCAAAGATTGCCTTTCCAGTATATACCACAAATGTTGTTGCAAAACTAGATGGCAGTGCTCCATTTTACAAGACTGTTCTCAAGGCTACAGCCGACTCACCAGTTCATCTCCTGAACTACAATCTTGACAGTAAGTATCTGCAAAAACAAAAATGTGTATAGATCATTAAATAATACTAATATTTACTAAGAGTACATGACAATATTTGTTCTCAATGTGATTCATTGATTTGTGCTTTCACACTAAACAGGCTCCATGAGTACTACAATGGAGAATGGTGCCCTTGTCATAGGAGCAAATGCTGTATTTACAAATTCTGACCTTACAATGGACATCAACAACGTTCTTCGTATGAGGTAAAAAATAAACTTTTAAGTGAAAAGTTTTGTATTGGGTTTACAAGTGGTTTAGATTATAACAAATTCTGTGTGTAAACCGTAATCGCTAAGCTTGCCTATGCATTTTTGTTTAGTGATCCTAGCCACACCCTGAATATGGATATCACCAGCCCAACATACACCGATGTAAACTTTCGCTATACTGCTCGAAGTGATGGCATAAGTGCCTCAGTTTCCACACCAACAACTGGCCAACTTGGCTTCCAGCTTCAAGGAAAAGTTCCATCTGAGATGACTGCGAGGATCTACAGCCGTTATGCTGTAAGTGGCATTTCTTACATAACAACATACATTCTCCAAACTGAGATATTAAATCTATGCTAACATCTCATGTTTCTATTTTGAATTGCATTTTGTGCAGTCTGCCCCAGGAGATGATGTTGAAATTCTGAACATCAGAGCTGTACCAAAGGGAGATGAAAAAGTACTGTTGGTCAGCTGTAATATACCAGCAACACAAGATTTGGTCAATGGCTTTATGGAGAGGATAATAGTTGATATCGCAAACCATGTTGAAAAATTTTCTGAGAAATATGGCATCATTGATGCACTAGGACAACTGTATAGCATTCTTACTGAAGTTGAAAATATTTTAAGAGATGCTGCTAGGTCTAGCCAAGATCTTAGTGAGCCATCTAAACTTTTTAGAAATGTAGTTGTTACATGCCAAAAGACCTTCCAGGCCCTTCTCAATGCTGCCATCAACTTCCTGAGAGACACCCAATACAAACTGCCTGGAATGCATGAGGCAACACTGCCTGAAATCTGCAGAAAAATCAGATTTATGATTGCGGAAATACTGGAGAAACTCACTAACCATCTTGAGACATATTTCTCCGTTATCTTGGAGAACTTCAGCACAGTTGAAATAACATTTTTCTCTGGAGAGGTCATCACAGTAGCCGAGGTGCAGGAAAATCTGAGAAGTACCCTGAGAAGTCACCTAGCTATGATAGTAAATGTGATGAAGGAAACAAAAGGCCTTGATGTGTTTCTTGAGAAACTAGGACAGGCTCTACAAGAGGTGGTTGATAAAGCTCAAGAATTTGTAGACAGCATTCAATCCGACATCTTAGAAGTTATTGCTGCTCCCCTTAACGCTTTCTACAAAAAGCTGTTGCAGTCCTTCAATGAATTGAGTAATATGTTTGTCTCTGTAGTTGTGTTACTTTTAAGTGAATTTTATAGCAGCATTTTCAAAATTTGGGAGGAATTTGTTAATGCAAATAATGGAATACAGCAAATTGAGCTTCCTTTGCCTTTTTTGCAATAAGCCGGTCATTTTGAAAAAACAAATTAAATAAACACTACCATCTTTTGGAAAAAGCATTCCTAAATGGACATTCAAGCCAATGGACACTTAACTCAAGTGTAATACCAATATGTATATAAAGCAATCACTGATGCCACTGAGGTCTCATTATTATCCTGTTATAGTTTCATTCTTGCTCTGTATCTGATATTAATGGCATGATGGATGAGGCTAAATAAAAAACTTTTATTATGCAATATCATGCATCATTTTCTTTTGTCTGTCTTAATGTGCTTGAATATGATTGGGAGCAGAAACACACGTTTCCTTCTAACCAACATATATTGCAGAATATTGCATGTTAGGTGTTAACAGTAAAAACATTTCTCATACTAGTAAGCACTGTAGGGTCAGTTATAATATATTGCATAATTGTAGATTCAATAAACCTGCGATTTAAAATACTACCTCTTAGTACATGAAAAAGAAGTCACTTACACATTCCAGAACACTTATTTTACTAAAAATGTTCAATATTTATATAAAGAAATACCTAAAGGTTTGTTAATGGTAAAAGCATTTTTACTTTCACTGTTGTCACAGGTTTTACTTTTTCACATATGTTGGACATCCTCCTTTTATTTTATAAATATTTCACTTTTGTTCTACACATTCATTTTAAAGTGTTCTGGCCTACGATATTTGAGATTTTTTTTCTTTATTAAAAAAAAGACACATCTCAAGTACACAGCAGCTTTACTCTGCTCCCTTGTGGCAAAAACAATGAATTGTTTACATGCGCAAATAACAATATATAAATATATATATATATATATATATATATATATATATATATATATATATATATATATATATATATATATATATATATATATATATATATATATATATTTAGTGAGCAACTTAGTGGTTGTGGATGTTGGGATAGAGTGTGTGCCAGTTACAATTTATAAACTAATTCAGAAAGTTTATTTTTGAGTATAATACAGTTTTCCTTTTTGCAGGAATCATCTTATAAAGTTATCCACAAATTTTCCTTATTTTGGCTTGTAACCAATGCTTTGAAGTGGTAAGATATCAGATGTTGAATGTTCAAGAGACTGCTCTTGATCTATGATGTACCATGTCTGTATATTGTGACTGTGTGAGTGCTTACTGTATATAACCATTTTAGAGACAAATTTGTATCTCTTTTCTAAAAACTGCACTAAATGTTTATCTATGTAGAAGATGCCTTATACTTTGTCAAAAGCTACAATGTATTTGATGCCTATGAATGTATTTTCAAGTGGTCTGTTTCAGTGATGAGTTTTATGTGATTTCTGTAGACCATGAAAAGTCATGTGTACACTCTTCGGTGACCACATGTTTAAAATGTTAAAATTAGGAGTGAGAACAGTTTAGAAGTCCTCTCATTCAGATATTGACTGAAGGAAAAACTAGGTTCTTGATAAATCAAGCAACAGTGTGTCTGTAACAAAAATAACAACTTGCCTGATGAGAGTCCCTAAATCAAATTTCATGTAATAGCCTAATGATGTGACTTTCGTAGTCCATCAGAGTAGATATAAACATTTCACATTTAAAACTCTCATCACTTCTTTAAAAAACTGTATATTTCTGAAAATGTATTTGTCTGTAGACATAATTTACTACTTAACATCTCCACATTGCTGTTGCCCAAAATAAGAAAGCCACCAAACACCCAAGTGCCACACTAACATGACATAGTGCTCTAGGCCTATGTTCCTCATAAAAGCTATTACAAATATCTGACAAAACTATCATTTAATTTGGAGAACAAAATTCACAAAGTTATACTAACCTACTCTTTTCTATTTAAATGATAGAGAAAACACTTTGTGGAATTAGATTTTACTCTAAACCACATTTACTGAGATAAAACCAATCTCATATAGGCTACTTCCCATGTGACTTTGCATCTTCTATATGATTGATTAACAAAGGATAGAAAGGTAGACTGATTTGTTTATAGAGAACGCCGTCATTGATTGAATTACAGGCTATTAGCTAGAGTAATAGTTTGATTACTTCTGTGGAATTAACATATGCTGTACGATAAAGAAAAAAAAATAAGCAAAAATGTATTATATAGGCTACTTATATCTCAAAAAACTAGACAACTGATTTCGCTATTAAGGCTAATGATTTATTAATAGCTATCTCACGTGACGAGGATATATCCAGGGGGCTCCACGAAGTATCTTGTCAACTATTTATACTTTGGTTAGCCTGACCAGAGTTACGCTGGAAGCAGAACCAAACTAGCACACTTGAAGCACACGAAGATGAAGCAATATGATCTAATTTCAGCTGTTCGGGCTTGGGGCTCTTGATTCTTCTGGGGTCGCGTTACCAAACGTAACTTTTTGGTTTTAATCGTTGCTTGCCTTGGAGTGGAAAGTTCCCAACCGAAACCGCCCCTCCTACTACTAAGATCTATCATAGCGAACATGTACAAATTTACAAGAGACAACTAAGAGTCCTTCACACTCTTCAGGATCCTGCGCGAGCTGAAAAATGACCACCGGCGTGGAGAGACTATTCGACCAACTTGGACACTTTAAAAGGTAGCCTAACCGTTTTTTCCCTGAGAAGTGTTATATGGCGATCACTATTTAGTCCATGTCATCGTTATCGCATGAATTATGCAGATTTCTCATTATCCTGGTGGCCTTTGCACGAGTTCTTGATGTAAATTTATTAGTAAGATGACATATCTAAAATATCCAATCCTTTAAGCTACAATGTAAAAAAAAAAAATCGAAATGTTAGCAAAAACGTGAACTGATGGATATCTTATTATATCGGATATTTTAATTTAAAAGACATTATCGAGTTTAAACATTTTCAAAAAGGAAAAAGTTATGCATTGTATTAAAGATAATGTATATTTTATTAAAAATGTTGCACAGTTAAACAGGATATTACAACACTAAAACTTTAATTTAGTGATACTTCAATGTAAAAAAAATGTAAACACACTTCAATTGCCTGCATGTCAATATTTGCAAAATATAAGTCTGTCTTCTTACAAATATTGTTTGTTCTGCTTTACATTGAATAGTAAAATAAAATAATACATAGAATAATAAAAAATGATATTCAATGATGTGTGCTTTTCTTGTCAATAACTAACTTCCCTTTGATCCTTCTTTTGCAGGTTTCAGGCATGTCTTTACTTTGCTGCTATTTTCCAGGCCATCTCTTGTGGAATACATTACCTGGCCTCAGTTTTCTTAGTTGAAACGCCTAAATTTCTTTGCGATGCTCCTTCTAATATCACAGACGTTTTATATAGGAATCACTCATCAACATCACTGGCAGATATATGGACTCACTACAAGCCAGGCGATGGACCAGTGGTTGTACGGACAGCTGGAGGAGACCAGTGGGAACTTAGTCCTTGTTTAAAAGCTCTGAGGCTCAATGCCATCAATTTTCAATACGAGTTTTTTGGGAACAAGACTGTGGAGTCATGTGGTGGCTTTGTCTATGATCACAGCGAGGTTGAGCAGAGCATCGTAACAGACTGGGACCTGGTGTGTGAGAAGGAATGGCTGGCCAAGCTTACACAGCCAACTTTTATGCTGGGAGTTTTAATTGGAGCTTTGGTGTTCGGGGACGTCGCAGACAGGTAAATTGTCCTGCGTTTGTTTTTTCTATAACCACTTAATTGCATGTACAACACATCTCAAATGTATTCACAGCAAAAAGAACAGAGTTGAATGTGGTATAAATTAAATGAATAAAAGTTACACCAAAACAGACTTGCAAAAACATAGGATTAAACAGTTATTTAGGACAAAAAAAGCATTGTTTGTTATACAACGGCATGGTTGAGCAACTAATGAAGGGGATTTATCCAGTTGTTAAGTCCAGAAATGGATTGTGAAGGTATTATTAAACAGCGGTTGTTGACAGATTAGTGCACATAAATCATGATTATGGAGTGTGACAAGAACTCTATATGGTGTGGTACCACATTATATATGAACAAGATGCTTTACATTTGGCAAACAGTTGATTCTCTAATAAGATAAGTAAGAGGTCTGAGAGAACTGTACAGGATGTGAGAAGTGCAGACACTGCATGGCTGCACATAAACAGGATATCGCAGGTTCGCATTCCATGAAGACAAATGACTGTTCGTTTCCATTCTAGACAGCAGAGAACCGGAGCTACTATAAATTCAAGCCCACAGGCATACGCTACTTAGAATAAAGTGTATCAAAATTGTACTTAATTGTCCTTCATGTGTATCTATACTGTACACCTTATGTAGCTGCCCTTTAGTTTGATTTAACTCATTAGTACACAGTTTGAATACATTTAAATAAATTAAAATCACAGAAAACCACAAGGGAAAAATAAAGTAAATAAAATGTAATTCCTAAAATGATAAGAAGTTTTTATTTCGTGTAAGTTACAATGGCTACTACTAAGTACCTAATTAGGTAATTCCTCTTGTATTATGGTACTGTAAATAACGTTTTACCAAATATTCTTTTGTTCTGCGAAATGTGTACTAATACAATTCATTCAACGATGAAATAAATGCATAGGAGCAGAATGTGGAATGGTCAAAGGTGAAGTCATGCTGGTGTACATAAGTGAGGCATTTGCATGCAAAAACAGGCCATTGGTTTGCTTTGATAATACAGTTGACCTGTTTGTCTTTAAACAGCTGTTCACACATAAATATCAAATTGCAAATAGTGAATCTTTCTACCATGGATTGGCAATTGACTGAATAGTACAGCCATGTTTGTCTTTTCACGCTTTAACTGAAATTAATATAAACCATTTTTTTATTAAGCTAATTGTCTATTGCTACATACACATTGATACACACATACAACTGTTTAGAATATGTGCATTTTTGCTTTCTTTTTGCCAGAATTGGCAGGCGTCCCATTTTGATGTCTACCAGCGTGTGCCAGTTTATTTTTGGGGTCACTGTTGCATTCACAGGGAACTACTACCTCTTTGTGTTGATGCGTTTCCTTCTTGCAATGGTAAGTGGATTGGTCCATATTCTGAATATTTTAGCTTTTATTTTGGATAAATCAATTTGACAGCCCTAGTATATTTACATTCATTCATGCATATATATATATATATAATTACCCTGTATGTATCTCAAATGAATACTTTGCAGTATGTTACGTTCTGTTGCATTTTAGTTTAAAATTAAAGCTATAAAGCTTCAGACTTCTATAGTTGAAAAACTACAAACCTGTTTACTTAGTAATAAATGCATCTAAATTCTATCATTAATTACCATGTTTTTCTGAACCACCTTTGTTCAACTTCAGAACACAAATTAAGATATTTTTTGATGAAATCCAAGAGCAGCTTGACCCTCTATATACAGCCATGCAATCAAAATGTTCCCAGACCCAGAAATGTAGTAAGGACATTGTTAAAAGTTATTCAACAGTTCTTCTTCTAAGTTGAAAGAAGGACTTGTTTGGAACAACATGAGGGTGGGTAATAAATGACAGAATTTTTATTTTTGGGTAAACTAACCATTTATAGAACATCTTAAGAGTAAGAGTAAAAGCGAAGAGAAGATATTGGCAGGAAAGCAAATCATTCATTGCCGTATCCCTGCTCTGTGTCTCATTCATTTTAACCATTGTTTATTTCTTCTAAAATCTCTCTCTCTCTCTCTCTCTCTCTCTCTGTATGTTGGCAGGTGTCAAGTGGGTATCTGGTTGTAGTCTTTGTGTATGTAACAGAGTTTACAGGAATTAAGGTGCGCACATGGACTTCTATGCATGTGCACGCAGCCTTTGCTGTGGGAATCATGGTAGTAGCTCTAGTGGGGTACCTTGTTCGTGTCTGGTGGATCTACCAGATCATCCTCACCCTCAGTACCTCTCCGTTCTTGCTCTACTGCTGGAAGTTTCCAGAAACACCCTTCTACCTAATGGCTAAAGGCCGGTACAAGGAGGCCCAGGAGCTGCTGGACACTATAGCTATCTTCAATGGCCTGCCACCAACCCTTAAGGTAGACTCACATCGACAACAAATTCTGTTCCTGCTGTGAATGACTTGCACTCTTTTCAGTAATATTTTTAAGAATATGCCTACCAACCATGACCTTAGATTATGAGTTACTAGTTCCATACTTGAATTGGAAACTGTTGGAAACAGGTGTACTAAACACCCAAATAAGGAAACTAAAAAGAAGAGTGACATGCAAAAATATAAAGGTACCATCAATTGAAATGCAAATTAAAACAAAGCATTTCAGAACTTAAAGAAAAATAATTGTTACAAACATTAGCAAGGACATATTTTTTACACAGTAGAATTAGAAATCTTGGATCAATATGAAAAGCTGGGAGACACTGTAAACATTATATTATAATATTCTAAGTGTCTATTTGAAAAGTAAAAAGAACAGTTGTTGAAAGATGTAGGAAAAGGTGTTTTGTTAATGACTTGTTAAATTTGTCACTGTCCTTAGGTGTCAGAGCTAAAGGATGAATGTGATGGCACACCGTTTAATGACAGTAAGCTGGAAGACGGAAAAGAAATGGAAGTCGAGAAGAGGCTAAGCATTCTGGACATGTTTGGAAGCTTAAAAATGGCCGGTCGCAGCGCCACCTGCTGGGCTATATGGTTTATCGGAAGCTTGGGATACTATGTCTTCAGCCTGGGGTCTGTCAACCTTGGAGGAAACCAGTATATCAATCTCTTCCTGGCTGGTAATGGACTCATTTGTGTATGTTTGTATGTGCCAGCATATGCTTGATGCTTTAAAATTCTAAAATTCAAAAAATATCATGAGTATGGCTTTTGCACCCGTCTTTAAAAAAAAATAATGTTTTAAATAGAAAAATAATATGAAAAAAGGCTGACCTATTGCCTAAATCAAAAAATAAGTCACTAGTGTAAGATATACAAAAACATGCGTCTAGTATAAAGCCCTGTGTATGGTGTTGGAGCATTTCTGTTGAGCTATATCAAGTTTAGATTCATTAGTATAGAGGTTAACAGCACTTGGGTTAACTATTCTTTATTTAAATGTTATTAGGTGCGGTTGAGGTTCCGTCATACTTGATTGGCTGCATTGCAATGGATCGGGTGGGCAGGAAGAAGACATGTGCCCCGGCTCTGCTGCTTGGTGGAGTAGCCTGCATGCTCATTATTGTGGTGCCCCAGGTATGAGATCATGTCTGTGTAAATCCATGTAATATTACACACTGTGATTACAGCATTCTAAGAAATAGAAGTAGCATTAGATCTTTTCTTCCTTACTGTGATGTAAATTCAGGTGTAACAGATTGGGGGAAAATGTAAGATGGACTAAATGATCAGAGAAGTCCAGCAAACATCACCAGACAGAAGTCTCCTTTTCACAGAAGGTCCAGTCATAAGATTTAAATTTAAAAATCACATAAAAAAAAATATAATGGAAGAATTTTTCAGAATAAGACATATTTAGGTAAAACAGACTGAGTAATGATTTCGACCAACTATAACAATACGCACACAAACACCGTTAAATATATTTGCTATTAAGAAATCCAAAAAAAGTTAATTCTGAGCCTCTTATTCATAGGAAAGGAAGCAACAAAAGGGCATTTTATTTAGTTCAATAGTTGTATTTAGGTCCAATGGCACGACCACGATATATAAATACTAGCTTTTTAAATTATTAAAAAAAATGAAAATATAAATCTTAGCAAACTTGTACATTCAAGCTGGTTTGACAGGTCTAGAATCAATATGAAACAAGTTGCTTCATTATCATTACAGTACCTCTAGGAGGAGGTAAGTCATTATTAAAATCAATGATTAACCTTGGCAAAAGTGGACATGTGTTTGTGTACATGTTTGCTTTTCAGGTGGTAACTGGGGCAGCTGTTTGCATCAGAGCCTCCCGTTCTGTTTATGATAAACCTTTTTGTACACTTTCTCAAGTTCTTTTACTTTTTCTTTAGTGCTCTTAACAGAAGTTATATATTCACTAAATTTGATGCGGTCCGGATTCACTTTCTGGATCAGGCTTTGAAAAGACAAGTATATGTTTGTGAAGCGACGGGTCACACATTTCTCCTCATATACTACATAAAGTGCCCATATAATCATTGCAACAAATTACTGGCAGCTGTGTTGGTATAGCAACAAGGTTTTAAAGGCGCCATCTCCACCAGTGAAGGTGAAGATGATATCTTCTGTTTTCTTTATTTTAACTCCTACTGCCTGGTCCCTAGACAAACTTACAAGTGACATGATCGAGATGGAGTTGAACCTCACATGTCTCCCTAATAGGACCTGTGGTGTTACAATACTTTGACTATAGAACTTTGACTACTTAGGAAGTACAGTTCTGCCAAAAACAATATTGTTGTTCCTTTTCTTTTGTGTGATTGGCCAGATAATTCACAGTGGTGCAGGTCTCAACAAGCCCCCAAACGCTACTCTGTGTGTGTCAAACCAACTGTCCGACTTGGCTCGCTTGAGTTTAATAATTAATAACAAGCTGTATGTTACAGATTGCTTCAATGCAGATATCCATATGGTGTTATTGCTGGTGTCACAAGACCTGTGTTCAACCATCTGGGAATGTGAATTATTTTTACATGCAAAAATATTCTGAATATGTGAGGCACGGTAGGCATGTCAGTATGTTTTTCTCTCTCTGTGCTGTAGTTGGTGTTAAGTGTCAACTAGACAACTTTCCCTTGTGGTCAGTGCCAAATTTCAGTTTAACTTAAAATAAATGGCAGTTTCCTCATGTCGTGGCAGCCTCTTGAATTATAGATCTGCAGGTGTAAGATAGTGTCCTTGGCTTCTTGAGAGTAATACATGTATGCACAAGCCCAGTATGTCAGTTTAGCATGGTTGTTAAAACGCTTTTGGATGAAAGGATAACAAGGTGAAAATGTTTCAGGTGCTACTTTAGTAAATGCTATTCTTGCATAAAACTGAATCAGTATTAATACATTCAACTGATTTTAACCACTAACATAACAAAAAGTTGTAATAATTGTGTCATGTAATCGCTCAACAATTTTATTCTAAACACTGGCTGCATCTGAAATCCCATACTCTCAGTAGAAACTTTGTTTGAACTAATTACTTTGCTTAAAGCTAAAAATAAGATGTATGAATGTAATCCAGACCCACCAATGCTTTTATGCCATTCACAAATCCTAACAGAGAAAAGTCCATTGAAATGAGGTCATGTGGGCACATTTTGCCTACTGTTTTATACGTGTTGTAAATTTGGTTGTTACTTTAAATAGGAAAGTATGCATATTCTGATACAACATGCTGCATTAGGAGCAACAGCAATAGGTCATCCAAGGGTGCAATATGAATGACTTCAAATAATTTATCAAATAAAGAGCATATTTCTTAATCTCTGAACAGCCTTGGTCACCAGCAGGTCATTGAAATCCTAGCGTAAGAAGAAATTGTTAGCGGGTTGATATTCCATCGGGATCACCTCACCCCTCATAACTAATAGCTGCACTGCTGATACGCTGAAATGGCACAAGTATAGGCATCGTTCAGCCAAAAAAAATCTATAAATAGACTTGTCATCTAAGTGGCTGTTTATACATATAGCAGCTGGCGGCTTCTGAGAGGGGGTCAAAGGGGACATGTCTTGGGGACGTTTAGACTTGTGTCTGATCCCAAATGTAAGGAAGCCCTACTATGGCCTGCTACTGGCAAACTCTCCAAACAGCTGACGGCGGAAACACTGTTGCTGATAAATATAGTTTCACCCTGTGTTTTTCTCTTTGTTTCAGGATATTGAGATATTGGCTATAGTCCTGAGTATGACAGGGAAATTCGCTATCGCCATTGCATTTGGTCTGATTTACTTGTACACCTGCGAGCTTTACCCCACAATCATCAGGTATGTCTTTACTTTAACGCGCTGTACTATATGTAGCCATCCACAATATTTTACACAAAATAATTTTTTAAAGACTAGGTATCATAGAGAAAAACCTGTATCATGTGCTAAATGACTGATGATTACTACCACAACACAACAGACTCATGCAGAAACACACACATTTTTTGCTAGGAAACGCATTACAAGGAAAACAGCGTGTTCTAAAACAAACTTGATAACCTCCAACTGGATACATTCAAAGTCTGAAGCTAAAAAATACTTGACAGTATTTATAACATATATATCCAATACATATAATTTTAGAAATAACCTATTTGAGCAATTTCTTTACTGGACAAGTGTTACATGCACGCTATCTAATGATTTAATAACAGACACCGTATCTGATCCAACAGGTCTCTGGCTGTCGGCAGTGGTAGTATGATGTGTCGGGTGGGAAGTGTGGTGGCTCCCTTCTGTGTGTACCTTGCTGACATCTGGATTTATCTGCCTCAGGTACGTAACAGTGCTCAAGCAGTCTAGTACAGTGTGGTCAGATACAACATGATATATAGTTGCTGGACTCAACAGTGCTACTGTGGCTTATGCTATCTCTTATCGTTAGCTCATTGTGGGAATTTTGGCCTTCATCATTGGGATCCTGACCATGTTTCTGCCAGAAACTCTGGGACAGCCCCTCACCTCAACTTTGGAAGAAGCTGAAGCACTGGGCTCCAAGCCCAAAACAAAGAACAGTGCAGTGGAAGCGTTAGAGATGAACCAAACCGTTAAAGCTTAGCTCCCTATTAAACTAGGTTCCTGAAAGTGCCTGTAGCGACTAATAGCACTACGTACTCCAATATACAAATCTGAGACATCAGGTGTTTTTGACAAGTTTGATACAGTGTTTGTTGTAGGCATTTATGAGTAGATCCGTTTTGTTCTGTGTGAGGGATTTTATGAGTGAAATTTGAAAAATTACTTAAAATATACTGGTAAATTGGTTCGTTTTGATATTTTGTAATTATTCTGAAAATCTTAATTTTAACGAGCTTGCAAGGCAGGAACTATTTTTGCCTTTGAACAAAACAACCTATGCACAGACTCTTAAGGTGCAGACACATTAGTGAAATTTCAGCTAAATTTTCAGTGCAAAAAGTTCCATTGTGTATTGTCAACAGTGTAGCAATGTATGATGCACAGTTCACACAGAAGTCACTTTCAAACCAAGAATCTGTGACCAAATTGAACCTGTTGTGAAATCTGTGTGGATTACTATTAAAATGACTGGGTTTCTCTAGGAAAAACTTAAACAGGAAATGTTAGTGGACCTTTAGTATTGGTTTTAGCTCAATTTACACTTTTTAAGATATTACTGCTAGTTTTTAAAAATCTAGAAATTCTATTTGTGTTTCGTAAATATGCTTAATTTAAGGAATTCAAATCTAGTTTCTAGACTTTGCAAAAAAAAATAATAATAATAATAATAAATACAAATCTAGCAATGTGAACATGGTAAAATGATAATATAAAAAAAGTATTTTACTGCACTAATGTGTTATGGACCTTAAACACTAATTACCGATTTTTTCTGAGGGTATTAACAGGAGTATTGCCTTCAGCTTCAGTGTACAAAGGAAACACTTGTTAACTTATAAGTTAACAGTGTGCTATGCACCGATGCATGATTCATTGAAAGAAAGACTGTGTTTGTAGAAGCTGTTTTTATACAACTGCGTCTCAGGGTTTAGCTCCAAATTGATCTGTACTGTTCATAGGAAACAGTAACCGTATTTTATAATATTCGATACTTGTTTATTCTGTGTGCTTTTGCATTATTTTGTTATTTAAAATTTTTATTTTTCTCTTACTGTGCCGTATTCTCCCTCAGTTTGCATGACATGAGGAATGTAATGTAGAAGAGTTCAAGCATTTTTGATAGATACTATTTTGAAAAGTGCTTGACTTTTTAAAAATTGTAATATGTTTCTCTTCATTGACTGTATAATCAATGCATTTAGTGTTTTTCTCAAGCTAATACTTTTGTGTGTTTTTGGACCAAAGAAGCAGGGATAGTAGATTCATGCTGTAGTGGTGTGCAGTTGTCATAGCAACATGTTTGTCTAAAGAATGTCATATATTAATAAATATGACATCATGTCTAAATTAGACCCGTTTCATTAAAATAATTACAGTGGCTAAAAATATCGGTGATTTAAGTGTCCTTTTCCTGTGCTGTTCACCTTTCATTCTCTTTTGAGAAGAATCTGCTCATGGAAAAGGTGGGAAATATTTTCCAGGTTAGTGGGCGTAAGGTAGGCGTCTCTCATTCGCTGTGACAGAGGGGAGGAGGCCCAGGACAAGCTGTGCACTGCCAGCCTTTAGCTTAGTTAGTCAAATAAATATATAGCCTAACAATCTATTGTTGCAGTCAGAGGTTCTAGTTGTACAAAAAGGAAATTTTGCATGTTATTCATTTACTTATGGTCCCTACTGGACCAATTCACATTAACACCTTTTTGTTTTTGTATATATTAGAGTACTATTGTCAAGACAAGCATATTTCACAAATTAATCACTATTGTGATTAGAACAGTCCAAATAGGCCTACTTTACACATCCTACACAACAAATTCACCCACTCATTTATTATGGTACAGGCATTCTGCATTTCCCTTTTCTGCCCACTGTCTTTTTTTATTTCAAAGAAGCAACTGGGCTTTTTAAAATGCTGTCATATCACTGAAAGCTACCGAAAAACGGTTTAAAAACTGCCAGGGGGACATGTTGTACCCTGCTTGTGCATGTGAGGTTTGGGTTATCACTGATGGTACAAATGGAACACAAATAGAAATAATCCCTTGTGGACAGGGCCAGCTGGACACTGCACTTTGACCCTTCTTTGATACCCAGCTAAGCACAAATACACATGCCCACACTGACGCAAACACAGACACCTATTTCAGAACATACCTTAGAGACAGAGATCAAACCTATCTTAACGGTACGTTAAACACACACCAGGACAAGCATGTGAGAAGCGAGATTCAGAAAAGGTGTGCGTTATTTACTTAGTAGTAGGCTACTTCAATTTTATAAATAAAGCAATAATTAAATGTAGCGGAAAATGCAACAACTGAACAAAAGCGTTGCGTTTACATGCCCCGCAGTACAATTGCCATGAAAAGAAATGTGCAGATACACTAGTTCTATAGTTAAGATGATTTCAGCTGCGGGTTTCCTGAAGCAAGGGCTCCCACTTCTGTTGAACTTGGGGAAATACACCTTGGCTTACTACAGTACAACCCTGCAGTCTCTTTTTTTTAAAGCTTTTTTTTCCCTGATCTTTTGCTTATAGTTGACTGACATAAATTTTTTTTGTTGTTGTTGTTAATTAAATACTTCTGTGGTATTAGGCCATTCACATAATGCAAGAGTATTAGATGAAGTATACTATAGCATGTCCCAATACTGAAAGGTTACATCAGCTACCCAGATGTAAAGTAACACCAGCACCACATCTCAACCCAAGGGACAATGTGATCAGACGCTGCATGTAGCAGCAGCTTTTTATTTCTTAATTAACGTTATTTCTCTCTCGTGTATCGATGCATCGTATCTGGGGAAAGTAAAGCGATATCTTCCAACTCTGTCATTATGAGCGTTTGCTTTTGTTGTCACAACCAAACATACATGCAAGCACACGCAAATACACACACACACACACACACTAAAAAGATTTATGCAAGTTATTCATCGTTACCCCCAGTAGGTGGAGACATGTAAATGTATTGTACTCATTATTCACTCACTCAATCAATTCAAAGCATCAAAAAGCTATTTTTGTTTGTCAGTTGCTTGTTGTGACTTTATTATAGCTCGAAACCTGGAACATTTACTTCCGGTCAACGTAGCCGTTCCATTCCTAGACGTATGTATAGGTTTCTTTCTCACCCGTTGCTTCAAGTCCCTATAGTCTTTTGGAGACGGAAAACAGTCACGCCATGCGCTTTAGGTTTTAGTTAAAGAAATACTGCAAATCAGTTAGCTCAAGTGACTGAACCAGTTATTAAAACAAATGTAAATAACTTCGTCAGCATTAAATACGACAGAATTTGTAACCATTACATAATTGGTATATAATAAGAAATAACCTATATAATACATATATAATAAGAAAATATAATAGACTAAGAAATATTTCCATTAATCAAATAAAAAGGTTCTACAAACAAGAACTGCTGTTAAAATGCTTTTATTTTGAGAGCTTTCCCAGTAAAGGTGCAGTTAATTCTTAATGTTAGGCATTTCATTCAGTTTTGGTTTCCAAAAGAGTCACTTCAGCTGTTCTTTTACATTTAAGTATCAGATGCTTTAGTATTTGCCAGCTGTTAGATGTCAAAAAAATATATATATCTGCTCTTTTTTTCCTGAGATTTGTACATGGAATGCAATCATCAAAAGTAGTAATACTGTACAATAAATTAAACAATATAAAAATCCACACTGAACACAAAACAAGTACATACACCTATATACTTAACTGGCAAGTTTAAAAGGGAAGTGTTAAATTCTGTGACAGCTTGTAGCTATAACACCTATCTAGTCATGAATTAATCATTCATTTCACTTCACCAGCATAGTTCAACAAAAATGTCCAAATCAAGCTGGCCTGTAAAGAATGCAAGCTGACCACTGCTCAATTAAAACACTACAGGAACCTAATGGATAGCTGCTGATCTGTGGAGTTGCATGTTGATGATTTGAGGGAAAAACATGAATTTATATATATATATATATATATATATATATATATATATATATATATATATATATATATATATATATATATATATATATATATATATGTGTATGTATATATATATATATATATATATATATATATATATATATATATATATATATATAAATTGTATTTATATATTATATATCTATATATATACACACACACACACACACAATAAATTGAGTTTAAATGCAGTGTAGTAACTCATGTTTTCACATTCAAGAATATTTTTGTCCTGTTGTCAGATTAGTTTTTTCATCAATATGTGTGACATTTTTCTTGATCATGAGTATATTTGTTTTACCTCCAAAATAATTCATTTAGTTTAATATTACTGTCTTCTTGTTTTAGCTTGTGATCCTGCTCAAAACATTAGGCGCTGACAGAGGAGTATGAACTTTGAATAGCTTAGTTTTAACTAGCAAGATATTATTTGATATCCCAGCAGTTTTATGTTATTCGCTGTAAGGCAAACCAGGATGGGATAAAATTGTATTGCTGCTAACAAAAACATCATTACAATGTATTACAATGTGTGTGAACTATTACTTTTAAGTGTTGTTAGCACAAAGTGTACCAAGTACTGTAAGAACATAAGGGTCCAATTTTACGCAACGACTGAACACAACAGATGACACACTGACAAGGCAAGAACATGTTCAACATCTACATCAAACATTTTAAATGAACAATGTGCTGCATTTGACATGTTCCAGGCATTCAAACAGTTTTGATTCATTGTACATCTTACATGTACAACATAAAACGATTCTTTCAAAAAAAGACTGAAATTCTGGCACAGAGTTGCAGCAGGTTTCTGGAACCAGAAGTGGAAGCGAGTGATGAAGAGATCTGATTGGTGCGTTTGAGTTGTTTTACGGTGATTACAGCTACAGCGTCTAAGCTTGATGCAGTAATCCTTGGCACTTTGAAGGTTTGGCACGTTGTTGTGATCCTCACTCGCCTACATAGCATAGTCTGAATGTGTTCATGTGTGAAAGTGTGTTGTTGACGCGCGAGTCTGAGATCACCCAGGTACCAAGTGTACAGAAGTAGTGCCTAAAATCAGACTTCCACAGCATCTCATTCTGCTAAACCACAATTAGTTCATCCCTCCATTCTGACAATCAAGCAATATCCCTGTAATTCCAACCTTGAATCATCTCACCAGGAAATGATCATAACCAACTAAATTTCATAAAGATGAACAAAATTGTTTTGCCACAATTGTTGGTTCCTTAAATAATTATCCAGACCCTTCTGCGACCCCCTTCTCCTCTTGAGAGTGTCTTGAAGGGTCATCCGGTTAAAAACGGGGGTTAAACACCCAATTTTAACCTGGGACTTTTGACTCTACCTCCTGACTGGACATAGACATCAAGCTTATGAGATATCTGCCATGCCTACACCTCAATGGCTATTACTCAGGGCTGAACCAACCAGATGTTGGCATCTTCTTGCCCCATGTCCTCTTCTTCTTCCTCCTCCTCCTCCTCCTCCAAAGGCTCATGGGTCCTGAGGGCGAGCTCGCGGAGAAAGTCAGGTTCATGAGCAGAGTTTTGGGAGGCAGACTTGAGGCCGATCTTCTTCTTAGTGAGATGAAACTGGTCACGAATGAAGTTGTAAAAGTCATACTCATACTTCATCCTTTGGTAAAGTACCTGTAGGGCCTCTAGAGTGGGCATGTGCTTCTTCACTGTGCCTGTAAGGTTCCCCATCTTCCAGAATGCTGCAGAGAAATCAGATTTACAAAACTATGAGCCACAGAGAAAACTGCAGTGACAGTTCAACACAATTTGCAATATGCTTCACTCATTATTGTTTTAAAGCCGAGTTTCATGAAATCCATGCAGAAGACAATGAAAGTGTATTTTAATAACATTCATTTGTACTCATATTTGCATTCACATTTATTTTTATTTAATTTTTATTTCAAAGGTAGTTGAATAAAACACACCTGGACTCTTGTAGATGGTTAGGACATCACTGAAGTAGTGAGGTAGGAGTCTCTCCAGCAAGAGCAACACATCCTCCAGCTCCTCCAGAATTCCCACAAGTAGGAAATTCTCTATAACGTTTTGTTTGGCCCTCTCCACAGCCCAAACACCCGGCTCCCTGAGGCGGACCAAAGAAAACAGCCAATTATTTGACAAGAAAACATACAAAGGTTTCAGCTTACTTAACAGAAGAGATTTTAAAAACATTTAATTGTGAAAAGAGCACAAGACCTTAAAGGAATTGTTGACCCCCAAAAAATTATTTTGCCATTATTTACTCTACATTTTTCTTTTTTTTTGAACGAAAGTCATCGGGAACCTAAACATTCTTCAAAATATATTCAAAGATGTTTTGAAGAACTATCCTTTTAGGCCTGTAAAAGGGCAGATTTGGAATTATCAAATAAAGAACCTAATTTGCACAAGTTCAGCGAATGCCATTAAAAAGTCTGATTGTTTTTGGTTTGGCCACCAACATTAATACCTAAAGAGTGAATTACCTGCACTGAGGGTGTTGTCCACAAAAGTATGGAACAATGTAAAAGAGACGTGGGTTAGAACACTCTGGGTAGTTCTCCATGATGCAAACATTAATGTCCTGCAGTGAAGAAAAGGGGAAATGAGTCAGATCCTACAGCCAAAATGAAAGCAGCATACTGGGGGAAAAAAATTGCAAACTAAGCAAAAAATTCAAAATGTGCTTAGAAATCTTAGACTCATTTTCAATGGATTATACGCTTAAATATACTCCATCCACTGTACCACTCTTCTAGTGGCCACAAGGGGGAACCACTTACACAAGCAATGAACCAGTCTTCTGAAAGTCCTAATCTCTTATAAACACTTCCAAAACACAGACTAAACAGGACCCAATGCATTAACAGAAACAATGCTTTATCACAAAAGCTTTAATTACACTGGGGAAAATTAGATGGGAAAATGTGAAAAGGCAATGTACCCACACTTAAAATGATCAACCGGGGAGGGCCAGTGTATTTTGTTTCCAATTTACGTAACAAAAAGAAACCAGACTAGTCAAAGAATGCAAGACATCAAAACATAATTTCTCCCTCTCCCTTGTTTAATTACCAAGACTACAATATGTTAAATCCTCAGAGAACAACATGGATAAGAATAAAAAATCTTATTCGGAAAAACAAAGAAGAAAGGAAAGACGTCAAAGATGATGCTATAATGATACTTGAAAATTAAACAAACTGATTACATGCTGCAAAGCACAATGGTCAAGATAATACTTCTTGGAAAAGAGGGCGATATGTCAGGTTAACAGCCTTGTCTTTAACTTGTGCACAAGAGAGGTTAAGTAAAGACCACAGAGCCATGAGGCTCCAGACACCATGCACTGCTTTCCTTTCATGAGCCCCAGGTGGGTGCCTAAGAGCTGGGGGGAATCACGTGCAAGCTGTGGGTCTTGAAGAAAGGAGCCGTCATGCTGGCAGGTAGAAAAACATACCGAGTTATTTCAGCATTAATCTTTCATAGTAGAATGCCCTTTACACATGACAAGTATGAGCTGATACGTGAACATTATTTCTCTGGCCTTTATTAAGCCCTAATTCAGGAAATAGGAGGAAAGGTCTTCTAAAGTTGACACACTTGCACTAATCTTTTTCAATTATCAGTCTTTTTACAAATTTAACACATACACACACACACACACACACATAATATATACACATATACATATATCTATCTATCCATTAGAAAACATTATGAGTTTTGGACTCTTTGGACATTGTTTCATAGTATTAAAAAAATATATACATGTATATATTACATTTTTTATATTTATTCTTGTAATTGTCAAACAATTCAAAACAAACATATATAAAAATATTTATTTAATATTGCATCAACATATTACTATAATTACTATGATAGATAGATAGAGAGATCTGATTTCTCTACCCTATCTTACAGTTTCCTTCACTAAAACATAATTGTGGTTGTGAACTAGAGCAAAGGGTGCAGACTGCTGCGTTTAACTTGCTTTCGCTGTACTAAGAACGTGTTCATTTGTGGACAATATCAAGCTAATGCATTGGCGATTCCATCAAAGCAGTGGAGCTCCAGGAGGGCCAGTTCCTTTAACAATACTCACTCTGTGTGTATCTGAATAGAGCCGAAAAGCCAAGAGCGCATCAATGTCCTTTCATCCGTATCCCCACTCCGCCCCAACGGAGACACATACAAACTCTGATGGATATGCGCTTTGAACGCACACATGCTAATGCTGAAACACAAACAAGTTGTGTTCCATTTGGGCTTCCGTTGACTTCTTGGAATATAAAAAAGGGAAAAGATTTAAGCGCAGAAAGCCAGATGGCCAAAAGGGCAAATGTCTGCAGAGAACAAAAGGAACAGAAAGTTCATCCTCTAACAGACCACCAATTACACAGCAGCCTAAGAAAACAACCTACTCAATCCCTGAAGAGATAATGATGCCTTAAATCTGCATCAAACCTTTAAAACCAACAATTAAAAGCAAATTCAATGAGGGGGAAGATATTGTTTGATCGAGGGGAAAAAGAGGAGAGTATAAAAAGAAAGAAAGTCTCTTTGTGTGTGTATATATATATATATATGAAATTACTTATAAAGTTACGGCAAATGGCGAGTGTGCTACTGGCAAACTTCCCGAGCAGTAAAAGCTTGCAGTCTTCCACACACAGTCTCTTTCTCTCTCTAAGAGGACCCACTTCAGCTCAGGTGACACACTTATTTGGCCTTGTGTTCTTGATTCAGTCCCAAGGTGGCCATTTCGCTAAGCACCTAGGAACACAGCCATCGCAATTTACCCCTAAACTACCTCCAGATGGACGACATCCCTCAACATGCTCTTTGCTTGATGTGGAACAAAGCATTTCTGTGTGTTCTGTCTAGAAAAAGCTACATAAAGAAGAATGCAAATAATAAATAATGGGCATTGCACACATCACTTTTGACTGACACTGTTTGAGCAAAGCGGAAATGAGACGAGACATTTGGAGATGACACAATATGACACAACAGGAGGCAAGAAGTCAGACTGCAACAGAACTGAGAAACTGGATGAGTTCCACTAATAAGGGCAATTTCCTGGCTATGTGTGTGTACACACACACACACACACAAGTTAATGTTTTTAGTTATTTGTAAACATGGGCAGTACAGTCCTACAGCTTTGAAGGTCTGCCAGCATACCTCACACAAAAGCGGGTGCAAGGACACATCAGACTGATTCAAAGTGACAGTAAAGACATTTATAATAAAAGATATACGTTTTATATATTTGCTGATCTTTTGAGCTTTCTATTCTTCAAAAGAATCCTGAACAAATTTTTCCAGTTTCCACAAAAAAAAAAAAAAATTAGGCACCACGACTGTTTTCAGCAATGACGATGAGAAGAAATGTTTCTTAAGCACCAAATAAGAACATTAGAATGATTTCTGAAGGATGCTGTGACTAAAATTTCAGTCACACTGGTTGAGAAAGTCCCTTCCCCATATGCATGGATATTGTGTAATATTTTAACTCACACTTTATAAACTCTTTTCACATGCTTTAAATTATTATTAGGATTACTTCAAGACCTCCAGTTACTGTACAGCTTCCAGATGTAATGAAAACGTGTTTGTGAACGCATCAGACTTGGAGTATGTGTGGGGGTGTGCACATCCATGCAGATTGTGGGGAATTCCTCAGTACGTCACAGATTATAATGATTAAGTTCAATTCAAAGGAAAGATCAAAAATGAAACTTAAGTAGCATACCATCTGAACGCTCAGGTCTGACAAAGGGCCTAGCTATTACAGAAACATAAATCAAGCAAACAGATATCTTTAGTGTGAGACGGATCACAAGCCACAGTAATCCTAAACTATAGAAATCAGAGATGTGGTTAACCGGGCCACCAGAAGGAGAGGGGATCTTAAAGAGGAGCTCATGCTCTATATGGTGAAGTTCTCATTAAAATTATAGTGGTTTCTTATTAGCCAAGATGAGTTCAGTTCTCATCGTAACAGAACTGCTACTGTGTGTTTATTTTGGTCTGTGCTGTGTGTGTGTGTTCCTTTTTAGAAAAAGCTGAATTTTAAGTTTTGATCCGTTATTAATCAGTTGTGCTGCTTAATATCTTTTGTAAAAAAAAAAAAAAAAACTTTACATTTTGGAGTATTTGATTAGTTTGATTGACTAGTTTACAAAAAAGCTGTTATTTGAAAAAAAATGTTTTGTAATCACTTTTTAAACTAATTTCATGCATTCTTGTTGAATAAAATTATAGATTTCTTTCAAAAAGCTGACCCACATTTCCAAGATTATATACATAAATACCTAAAAAAGGTTCCCTCTCTCTCCATATATACACACATATAATAGTATTGATTGGCCATCAATGGAGAAAGATGCTTATGGAGAATGGAGAAAGATCTAAATCATGCTAACTAACCAAACCTTGACCTATTAGAAATAATCATACATCTCTCCTTCTTAAACGGAACAAAAATTCAGAGTTAACAGAGAAAGTGGCCTGAACTAAATTAACTAGTAACCTGAAGAAAAAAGTCCCAGTTAATATTTCAGATTAATGTGCGTCTGGGAAACCGGCCATTTATGTTTTATGAATACCAGATATGAGCCATAATTCTGTCACAATCCCTAGTCGACTGATGTAATTCTTCTAGCAGTGCCAAGATTTCATGTGATTGTCTTGACGTTCAGTATTCATGCTGTTTCTCCCCCCGAATCCAAATCAGAGAGTTTAGCAACACAATTGACTTGACCGAATAAAAATCAAGCATGACTAATCAATTCCTGAACATTCTGCTTACATTGTCTGAGCTAATTTCCAAACATAAAGCCAGACTTTTGCACTCTCACAAACACTCATTGTGCAATACATTTATTTTTAACAGGAAATACAGTCCTCAACCCTGCCGTTTTTTTCAGCAGGGAAGTCAAGTCACTTAATGGTCACTCTGCTGTTTGCTAGGGAACGTATGCATATACGTACAGCTCAAATATGTTTGAATAAGTAAATTACTAGTCTTATGTAGCCCTGTTGGAGCACACTGAACTACAGTCTTTCCTTCATGTCACTATTTAAATATTTATGTTTAGACCTATGCTGACTGAGGACTTGCTACAATGAGACCTGCTGCATCCCTATATGAAATCAACATTGAAAAACCACAAGCAAAAATATCAGAAAATAATAATAATAAACAAAACAGAAATTCTGAAAAAAGGGTGGGATTCAGAAACAGCCTCTGACCAGATATCGCTCATCATCTTTCATCTGGGGTGTGCGGATCAAGTGATTCTGCTCTCCTCTCCAGTCCCCAAAACGACGAAAAAAGTAATTGGAGAGGAAACGGTTAATAGGATCCCTGATGATGTTTATGTAGACAGGCTGTTCTATCCTAAACCTGCAAAAGAACGAGAAAAAGAGAATGAGCACTGAACTGATCACCAGTGTTTGGCTGCATTTATATTTTGGAATAATTAGACACATTGAGATAAAAAAAAAAAAAAAAAAAAAAAACTGATTTGCTTACCTTGTGAAATTGAGAAAGTGAACATGTCTGGTGTACAAAAAAGGCTGTGGAATAGTGCTAATGTTTCTCATCAAATCCACCTGGCAAAAAAATAAATAAATAAATCAACACAAATAAACAGATCAAAACGCATGTTACATAACTATTTATGACCATCTCTGTATCCAGCAATGTTGACAATTTAACAAAACAAAAAGCCATGGGGTTCAATACAATAATTCTTCAAAAGGTGGATTCATTTCAAAACTTAAACCAGAAATGCAAAAACACTGCAAACAGACCTCATCTCTCCCAAGTTTCAGAATCACACACACCAAGAAAACATTCCTCACTTGGATAGTGAGCGGTGCAGTGGAAAGTTATTAGGTCATCTGATGAGGCTGACTTCTCATTACCTTAATGTTTCCTAATGAGGGCCAGCTGGGGCCCCAGTCAGCTCTGATAGAGCCCATGAGTCCCTAAGTGCATGTTACATGTCTCTAAAAACATACACACACAGGCATAAGGAGACTTAACAATCCCTATAACTGATCGCCATATGAAGAAGGGGATGGCGTAATGTTGGTCTAGTGTGCCAGGACGGTGTGTAGAGAGCAGCTTCCTGTAGCGCTCAACAATAGGTTCCAGAAGTTTCCAGTTTGTGAAAGACCACCCTCAAAATTCAGATTACGTACCAAACCTAAACCTCTTCATGTTACTTGACCCACATCTCTGTCAAACAGCTAACAACACTGTAACAAGTGTCCTGCAAAGCCAAAACACACAAAGTCTGTAACAACCTGAGGTAGTGACATCATCTTAATGAGAAAATTTCCTGCTCCATAAACGGTTATATGAGCACACAGATGGCCATACACTGTACTAAGTAATGATAAAAGAGGTGTTGGCTAAACCACATCATAAGTAACACCTCAGGTTGGGTAAACAGTTAGTGGTTTGGTGGCATTGAGGCTAATTAAAAATATCTTATTAGAATGACATAACGTAACATTTTATTTTGCTTACTGTTACACAGTTCAGATCACAGTAAGAATTTATTTTAGACACACCTTCCTTACAAAGAGCGAAAGTAGCACTAAAGACCAATATATTGTATGGACCACTTTTATGATGGTCTACGTTTATTAAAACAGCAGAATCTTTTCCATTTGAGTTCCACTGAGGGAAAGCCACAGCTTGCAACAAAATGAGGCTGTGTAAATGATACTAATTGGCAGCTGACAGACTTTCCTTTTTGTATAATCTAATCCATTTAATAACAAAACCTTGTTGATGTGAACAATGTGAAAATTATGAATGGAAAGGAGGTTAATTTGTTATTGTTTTGTTGAAAAATCATTTCAAACAGACTGAACATTCCCCCCTCTATGCACACACAAATAAACTTTCTTCTTAAAATGAGATTTTATTACCCTTATCCTGGACTGGAATTTGCATCTGTTTAGCAGACTTTGCAGATGCTCAAGGCCACAAATAGGTAATCAGTCACAATCACAGCTGTCGGCCCAAAAAAAAAACAAGTACAATGGACACAATGGTGATATTGGAGATCAAGTGTGGGACTAAAAGCTTCCAGATCTTTATTCACGACTCCACACAATCTTAAGAATAATTCTTTAATAGAGAGTTGGAGGAAATTTGTAAATTCCTGGATGAACATCCAGTGTGGATGAAGGAATGGAATTCCCTGTAGGCCAGCATCCTAGATGAAATTGGGGTTTTAAGACATTCTTTGTCCCCTGTGTGTGTGAATTGTACGAGGAATATTCCAAGCATCATCAATGGTTTATTAGATGATTAAACTTGACAACTATATCAATAATCCAATCAAAAATAGTTGTATTTTTAAGTCATTCAGTTTATTTTTATCCGTCAAGGTTTTTACTGGAGAAAATCCCACAATTTTCTTATTGATAATAAAATAACAAAAATCTATTAATTAATTTTGGATTTGCTTTGCAATACATTAATTGATGGTCTGGAGTCTTGTGAATTACTTGTGGATTATTGTAATACTTTCATCAGCCGTTTGGACTGTGATGGCACCCATTCACTGCAGTGGATCAATTTTCTAAATACCGTCATTAGTGGTTAACAAATAAGAGTCATACAGGTTTGGAATGACAGAGAACATTAAAAATACATCATAAAGAAATGCACTTTCTTTGGCTGTCTTCCACTCGCGCTCTATCTGTCTGGACACAGAGCAGTAGTTTTTCTGATGGCAATGAAACTGTATGTGTTCATAACCTACCACTGTAAACACACACATTTAATATTAGCTTTGAGTATTTACTGTACATCTAACCAGTTTGCTCTCTAATGCCTATGAATAATGCATCACTCACAAAATCATTTTATTCAAAAAGGTCCCAGAATATCCAGACAGAATTATGAGTGTACTCCAGGATATCGAACAGATTTCCAGTTAAAAGGTTCTTCATTTTCATGTTAGTCACTTATTTCCCTCTCCCTCTCAACAAACGTATATGAGTGTTATTTAATCAGCTTATTTATTTTAACTTTTCATAAGTTGATTTTAGCGGTGTGGAGGTGTGACGGTTTGACTCGACCCAAACGGGATGACAGAATGTTTTCTTTTCCTCTCCGCAAGGGAGGAAAGTGTGTATTTTTCTCCACAATGAGTGCCATTCGGATGTGTTTCATTGCCGCTGGCATTCAGTGAGCATTTCCCTTGGCAAACACCTTTATTTAATCACATCAGTTTTCATCATAGTATGCTTTTCATTTTGCAATACTTTTTGCTTGCTATACAATTTCTCAGAAGAATTAGTTGCCTCCTACGCGCAAAAACACACACACACACACACACACACACACTGACCTGTTCATGCTTTGTGAGTCTGGTTTTGTTATGGATGTCAGAGGACACCAAGTTAAACTGGTGCTTTTCTGCCAGAATCCTCAGCAACAGGACAACTGTTCGACTTCCACACTTGCCAACCCTGTTGTAGATCACCTGACTTGGGAATGGCAGCTCCTAGACACAGACATTAAAATACATAGGTATTAGGAAAAACCAAAAAAAAAGTCACATGGACTATTTTACCTTTCTGGACCTTGACTATGGTCATACCCTTGCTATCTATATGGAGGATCAGAAAGCTCTTTGATTTCATCAAAATGTCTTATTTGTGTTCTGAAGATAAACTAAGGTTTTACGGGTTTGGAATGACATGAGAAGTAATTGATGACAGACTTGTCATTTTTGAGTGAACTTTTACCTTTAAGTATCAGTGACACAATGGTGATACTGGAGCTCAAGTGTGGGACTAAAAGCTTCCAGTTTCCAGCTTGCTCCGATCTTTATTCACGACTCCAAACAACCTTAAGAATAATTCTTTAATAGAGAGTTGGAGGAAATTTGTAAATTCCTGGATGAACATCCAGTGTGGATGAAGGAATGGAATTCCCTGTAGGCCAGCATCCTAGATGAAATTGGGGTTTTAAGACATTCTTTGTCCCCTGTGTGTGTGTACTGTATGAGAAAAGCTCTTGAGAGAAAACATTTGTGTCAGAAGCAGTGAGACAGGATGTTTTGTATTTATGTTGAATGTGTGAAAAGGTTTTTACTTGGCTTTCATTATTCATTCTCTCTCAGTATTACACTCCATAATGTGCAACAGCACTCTCCAAAAACAACAAATACGGTTCAAGTTCACAGAGAATGCTCTCTTTGCACCCCATGAGCACACACACATTAGAGGTCTTGCGTGAGCCCAGCTGCCTTGCTAATTCTCCCTGATCCTCGATCCGATTCCTTCACATCTTCATTTCACTCTCTCTCTCTCTAGGAATTTCTTTCTTTCTCCCTCTTCTTCTACCCCTTGAGTAATAATAAGATAAAATCACACTTCTACATATAATCTCTTAGCTCATTATTACTCTGAGGAGATGTCTGTCAGTATACCCCTGAAGTAATGGCTGCTGAATATTCAATGTTGTCATAGAAATAAATTACATTACTTCATATGGCTTGCATACTTTACAAATGTTGTTAAAGGCTACTTAAAAACTGAAACTGACATACTTTGCTGCTGCATCTTTGTAGCATCATAGGGTGCCCACAAACATAAGTATGTGGAGCTCTTGATAAATATGTAAACATCTATTCATAGTTTGTGTGCTTACAGACTCTAAGCTTGTTTTTCCACAGCTGTGAGATGTTAAAACTGATTGTCATCACTGCTGGCTTGGGGTCTTTTAGTAACTGTGGGGGTTTCAGCTACCAAAGACTTTACCAAACTGCACAGATCCACACTAAACAATGCTACCTAGGAAAATAGTAAAGATTTATATACACAGGTATATCTTTACATAGTGAATTAAGGTGGCCCTTGTAGAAAGGAGGATGATTTATACACATGCACACATTGAACTGGACTTTGATTACATTACTTTCACAGTCAGGAAGTCATATTTTCCAAATGTTTTAGTCTTAGCTGTAAAATTGTACATATTTTTTTATATATACTTTATACACATGTGGTTTCAACCACATTCTTGTGCACATCTGTCCACATCTGCCTCTACGGTGAAACATCTTATATATGACATATATATATATATGTGTGTGTGTGTGTGTGTGTGTTTGTGTGTGTCTCGGGTGTATATTGAATACAGGAAATTTCAGAATTTCCCTCTAGTTCTAAAAAATAAAACATTGTTAGTACTGTTTACATTTGTGCAGTGCTATAGCTAAAAGTCTCCTCTCCTGCTCTCTTCTGGATTCTTCTGTCATATGTGAGTGCACTAGAACACAGTTCTCAATACTGTCAATGAATCATTCCAGCATTCCAGAGTCTCTGAATCATTTTAACCCATTTCATAGAAAAGACACAAGTTGGAAAATAGCACATGTAGTGCAAAGAAGGTATTTTTAACCACAAAACACTGATTATATCGCTGATCACAATCACAGTGATAATTCATTTCAAATCTACAAGGAATTTAAACCAAGTGAGTTTAGTTTTGAACATGTAACAAGTGCTTCAAAACTCTCATCTTAAAACAACTGTGCCCTATAACATATCTAATGCCTCGTTTTTCAACAACTCTATAAAAAACATAGACAAACCACACTGATGGTTTCAACCATACTATTATGAAGCAGTTTAATCGTTCATCCTAAACTCAACTGAAACTTTCACTGGGTTTAACCTCTTTTGCAGAGTGCGTTTAATGACACTCCTTAAATCAAGCTTGTTCTTTCCACTCATGCTATTTCACTCTTTCTCTCTAATCTGTGCATCAGCAAACAGAGCTGTCGTTCCTTTGTAGGAAGTGCTGATAAGAGGAGCAGTCATGAGTGTTGAGTTAACCTTCTGTTGATTCTGACCATTTTAAACATAACTAAATAAATAAATAAATGGTATTACTATTAGTACTTGGGGGTTTTAGTCCATGCCTGCTATATGCATACGCAAAATGTTGATTAAATACAATAAAATAAAAATAAAAATATAAAATATATTTGAAAAAAATTATAATTATTAAACATTTATTTATTTATTTTAGTATTTAATGGGCAGTAATGTAAACCGAGGTCTATTGGATATTAATAAAACTTTTAACTGTTTAATGTACCACTCAAACATCCTCTTTTATTAGAAAACACATCAACACAGGGAATAAAACTGCGTTCGTTAAACCATTTTGAATGTGAATGTGTGTGTGTGTGTGTGTGTGTGTGTGTGTACTTGTTTATGCTACATTGTTGAGACCAAATGTCCCCACAAGGATAGTAAATCCTTAAATATTTGACATTGCGGGGACCGGCCTACAGTCCCCATGAGGGAAGACCTTACTAAAAATAATAAATTATATCTGAAAGTGTAACAACGTAAACAGGTTTTCTGCAAGGGGTAGGTTTAGGGATATTGTTTGGTCTATGGAAAGTCCTCACAATTGTGTGTGTGTCCTTCCCTTACTGTAAAACCTGAAGAAATGAGTCTACAATAAACACTAAGTCTTGAAATGATTTCCTCTAGTGTGAGGAGGTCAAAACAACAGGACAATGGAAGACAGTACATTTGTGTGCAGTACATTTGGAACAAGAGACAGAAAACACATTTGATATTGCAAAAAACAACTTACCCTTTGTGTAGGAGGCCCGTGGTCGTCAACAAAAGTGGATTCTCCTGTAGAGACAATTGAGTGTCAGTGTGAGCTGCTTACATAAAACATCTGTTATTTAGTAAATCATAAGCTTAGAGAGGAATGTAGACAAAACAAAATGTTTTGGCGCATTCAGTGAAAAGCAGTATTTTTACATTTCTGAACAGATTCAGCAGCTGAGATGTATCAGAACTAGAAATCCGCATGTGAGCCAGACGACATGCACTACGAGGAAATGGAAGTAGTGTGTTTCTGTGGGTTTTGTGTGTTCTGAGAAAGAAACTGTCTCTTAATGCAACTACTTCTGTGGTGGTAGTGGCTATAAATGAGGAGACATTCTTTAATCTCAAACAAGGGTCCTCTTTTTAACCTCCACTCCTGATGGCCTGCTGGAATCAGTGCTGCGCTTCCTGTGTTAAATGCCTGTGTTCACCCAGAAATTGAAATCTGTCATCATTTACTCACCCTCATGTCGTCCCAAACTGGTATGAAAGAAGACATTTTGAAGAATGTGGGCAACCAAACGTTTGAATGAATTGACGTCAAATGTGTGAAATTGGAAAATAAATATTATACAAATGAATGGAGACCAGAAACAAATGACAAATGAATGGTTACCCACCTTCTTCAAAATACCTTTTGGAACAACATAAGGGCGAGTAAATAAAGAAAGAATTTTGATTTGTTGATGAACAGTCATTTAAATGGAAAGTTCATCCAAAACATGATAATTGATCATTTACTCACCCTCATGTCTTTTAAAACCTGCTGGAATTACTTTATCAAATAGCAAATATTTTTAGCAGAATGTGAAAGCTACTCTGTTCCATGTAATGAAAGTGAACAGTGACCACTGCTGTCAAGTAAATTAGCTACATTTTGGTCTATTGCTCAAACAAACTATTATATGGCTTTAGAAGACTTAAAGAACATAGCGCATAAAAGTCACATGGACTTGGCTTTTGTGGTGCTTTTATACCTTTTTGGAGCTTGTCCCTATTCACTTTTATTGTGCTGAATAGAACAACTCAGAAGGCTACGCATTTTCTTTTGTGCTTCATGCAAAAATGCAGTAAAGGAATATACAAGGGCGAATAAAGTATGACAGTATTTTCATTTGCACATTAAGGTTCACTGCTTCTTTAATGCTATCTGTTGTGCACTGGCTGTGTCTGTCTGCTAAAAAAAAAAAAACTTACCCAGAAACACAGAGCTGCTATACTTCTCAGCCCATCTTCAATTTTCTCAGTATGAGGGCAAGTAAAAGAATGAGATATTCATGTATATTCATATTCATCTCATTCTCAAGAAGTCATAAATCATGAATAAATTCGGCTCAGATAAAATCACAAGCGAATAAAAAGGGACATGCAGAACACAAACTAATGTGCAACATAGAGTTCCAAAGTAACATCTTTCATTATATCCCACACTATTAGCATGTATAAGTATAAATGCTCTTGTATAGCATAATTCTTGTGTTTACGAAATTATAGAAACTACTATTCAGAATTCGGGGTTTGTAATTTTTTAAAATGCTTTTTGAAAGAACCTTTTGATCAAAAGTACAGTAAAAAAATTATTATATATTATTATTATTACTATATAAAAATATATATTATTATGAACTTCAGTAAATACCAGCATATAACTAAAATAATGCTTTTGTTTTCACTTAGCGAAAACAACTATTTCACATCTAATTGCTATTTACACTTGCACTGCTTTATTTTAACTAGAAATTTTGTAAGATAAAAAAAACATTTTTTATTATTTGATACCTAAACTTTGACCCAAAAATCTAGGTCAAGGGGATCTAAACAGATCTCATATTTCTCTGTAATCCATTAGAAGACCTCATGTTCCTGTTTTAGGGGCTGCTGTCAGCACTGAGATCTTGTTAACGGGGCCATACGTCTTCTTAAACATGCACACTATGTACACTATACTCATGTGGACTCATATGCTGCTGAGTGACACACGAGGTTGATTCAGACCACTCATCCAATCAGTGCAATTTTTAAGAGTTTTTATGGTAAGTGCCTTTCAAATTTCAAACCAAAAAATAAAAAAAGGTGGTGAGTTTACAATCTTGTACCATTTTCACAGATTAAGTAAAGGATTTATTTATAGAACGTACTTATAAAGTGCTACATTTTCAGCATTTCAATGTTTAACTGTAGTCCATTCTATACTGATGTTAAAACTGCCTATTTAGGCCTCAATATGACCCTGTCCTAAAATGTACTTGTCAGGACCATCAGGATTACACAGTTTGTGGGGGGCTTGCTCAATTATCCACTGAAAGCCCCACTGCCCCGCTAACCCCCCATGACGGCACCCTCTGTCTAGGCTTTGGTCTGCATCTCACTTCATCTGATACTGGACCTTCATAACCCCTCAGGGCCAATTAGCACCTCCACTAACTACCCGTCCTAGCTGCAGTCCTCTGGGGTCAGATTCCCAGACTCCAGGAGAGTCATTCAGGTCGCCAGGCTTGGAAATAATTGGAGACTAAAGCAGTAGAAATGCAAAAATGTAAACAGAGGACTTCTGCAATGATTAGAGTAGGCCAGTTGCGTGAAACAGAGAGTGGCCGAAAGCTAGAAAGAAATCAAACAGAGGTACATTTCTGTCAGAATTGTTCACGGGTTGTGTTTTAGTTGATTCAAAGTTTGCTTTGGTTATGAGAAGATCATTAATAACCTATAATTAAGACACAAAAAGTCATAATGACACTGATGGAAAAAGCCACCAACTTGGCATAGTCCCCAGAAGGAACATTTGAAAATAAAATCAGTCGTTTCTAGTAAAAGTAGCCTTTCTTGGCCTTCATAAAGCAAAACATTTTCTCAAATGGAATTCTTAACGCATCTGGCTTGGCTTTGGAATGCTGTTGTTTGTGTCGGAATGCCATAAACGTATGCTTTCGGCATGTAATGTTTAATTTGAGTTATGAAATTGGTGGCTCTGTAAAGTATGGTTTAGAGATGAGGAGAGCCAGAAATACCCCAGAGACGAAAGCAGGAAGCCACGCAGGGTCGACATCTTAGCTGTGAGGTACTGTGAAACACAGAAGCCGCTGGCTATTTTTATCCAGTCTCATTTTCAGATCACATCCTGTAATAATCTGTAACCACAGGTAGAACATTCTTGAGACATTTGAGGACTGAAGGACATGTTGAACATGAAGGAGCAAAAAACATCTGGAGCTGGCTCAGTATTCTTGTGTATTTGATTGGATTTTAGGGAACAAGCAAGCCAACCATCCAAAGCAAACAATGTCAATGTGAAGCTGTTGTCGACTGACGGCCCCCATCAAATTAAATGTACTGACTTCCACAAAATACATGTATATTTTCTTTATTCGATACTGAACGCGATATTGCGTAGCTTCTCAGTGATCTATGGCTCTGTGTATTAACTGGCGCTCCATTTCAAAACAGCTGATGGAGATTTACTGCTAATCAAAGATCCAAGAATCGATCAATATATCGCCCAGCCCTACTTTCTGTATAAAGTGATCTTATGTTCATATTAAAACTCTGAAAAAAACGTGATAATTCAAAGCGTGAATTATTTCATAATTCGCAAAGTAGGTAAACAACCTCTCTAGCAAAATACCTGCATCAAAATGCAAAAGATAATATACAACTGCCCCTTAATAGCTGACCAAGATAGGAAAAGATATCTATATAGAGCGAAATGTCTACTTTTGTGTACCAATTCAAATGGAAAACAAATATTCTCAGATTATGTAATCTTCATGAAACATGTAAGCCTATACAGGCACATCCTCTGTGGAGATGACAAGCGTTTCCTCTTAAGGAGAATACAAATAAAGTACTAGTGCATGGATAATATATTATTAAAATGTGCAGCCTACTTACTGACATTAACTTCCATAATTCAAAATGTTCAATAAAAAGTTAATTAAATTGCTCTTGAAGAAGACTGATACAGCTGCAAGAAAACAAGCTTGAACAAGCTTGAAATTGAAGGTCATAGGTACATAAGCAAGAGTCATCATATTGATTTTATTATTAAAGGATTCAACTTTTTCCATCCCAGATTAAGCCTGAGTGAGAGGGTTACTTGCCTCAGTCCATAACTGCCAGAACACTAAGACCATATAAAAGTCTCAACTGATCTCATTGTCTTACACCTGCAGCATACTCAATGAAGTAAGTGCTTTAGTGAGAGTGTGACAGACAGGCTGACAGCACACTTATGTACTCTCACACTCCTGCTGGTGTGCAGGCAGCACTAACACCACTGAGACAAGAACATATGGCTGAGGGTTGGAGGGTCCTGAAATAATGACATCAGTCTGGTTGAACACACCCTGTTTAAATAACATCAGAGACTTATTTTTTTATTTCAGACACCATCATATTCCACTCCCCCCACAGGCATAAAGAAGCATGCATGTTTCTTATTCTGTGTGGCGACACTACTACTTCTAAGTCTTATGTGGTCAGACTTCACTCAACCCTTTGATTTAACATGTAGGAGTGGCCCGACATTAAGCCCATCAGTCTAATGACAGTGGGGGGTTTTAACAGTCTCCACCCAGGACTGTTATTCTATAGGTCTGACCCTGTTGCTACCTGCCAAATGTGGTAGACATGATGGACATCTGCTTTCCTTTTTTTATAAATAATTGCTACGTTTTGTTGTTTTAGGAACCATCGCAGTGCGAGGTCTAAGTCCTTGAAGGAGTCTAGAAAGCTGTGTCAGGATTTAAGGTGGCTTGCATCTAATGTTAGCATGGGCATGACTGATTTAGCCTCTTATGATTCATTTATGATTTATAAAAAATTGCACCACATTTATGCCACATATATCATCATAAGTAGTGCATCATTTGCAGTTCATGGAACTTGAGTTACACTGATTATGCATTTGTTCAGCTTTTCTGTGGAAACCTCTGTAAAGTTTTCAGCATTTTTTAAGCAAAAAGTTAATATAAATCTGTTGTAACAATGTGAATGTCTTTGCTGTCATTTTATGCCACCTTAATAAGCAGCACAACTTATTAAAAATACGTTTTTTTTTTCTTGAGCACCAAATATGCATATTAAAATAATTTCTGAAGGATTATGCGACGCTGAAGACTGAAGTAATGGCTGCTGAAAAATTACTTTAAAATAAAAAAAGATAAATAAATATAAATTATGTAAAATATACATAAAAATCCTGTAAGTTTCCAGTACACGTGTACACACACACACACACACACACACACATATATATACAAATACACTATTACAGTTTGTCTTAGTGGAAAGTCCTACATTTAAAAATAATGACTGTTGCAACAAAAATAAACATTATCTGAAACATTTATAATATGCTTGTGTCTTTTCTGTAACCCATGGTCATGACAAATGTCAAACAACTGCATCTTATTTAAGAAGAGGTAAAACAAAGTTACAATCATTTTCTAGATCTAAACCACCGTTAATTAGAAGTAGTTCAAAAGGAAATATTGCATAATGAATAAGATCTTGTTCAAGCTCATGATGTTAAATTTACTCGTTTGCTTTTACAGAAAACACAAAACCCAAACATATTAACAAAAGCCATAAGTACAACCAGAAAGAAACTGGCCGCTCAATATAAGGTTACATTTCTCAGATGGTTCATCAAAAATTCGTCCAGTGAGGGTAACAGGAAGTAGGTAGGGGTCAGGAACAATTCAGGAGCATCTGGTTTTCATGCGTGTTATTTCCTGTGAACTGGCTATACTGTACACACCTCTGTTCACCTGCTCTGGTCCTGACCCTGCCTTACAGCGTATGTGCAGCGCTGTGGCCACATAAACTGACCTTTGATCTTTCCCACGCTTACCTAAGAAAAGAAGCTTCAAATTCTTATCTGCTCCTAATGACAGGAAATGTGCTAAATAAACTATCCGAAGGGAGATACCACTCAGAGTTTTTCTGCAGATTTCCTCTGGAGCAGACATTTTTTGTTTTTATGACTTTGCAAAATAGCAACATTTGTAGCAAGTTGTCAAATCCAACCACTGTCATATGCTTTTCTCATCATTGGCGCCCACACAGAACTCTTTCCTGGGCTCAGCCAAGTGCATCTGAGCAGCACCTGGAATAAAGCAGGAAGAGCCTATTAAAAATGGCCTATACTCGAATGCAACCTTTGACCTCTAATGCACATACCATCTACATATAGGCAGAATGCAAAAATAAAATAAATCATTTCATAAGCACAGGTGCAACTCAAGGTTTCTACCAATAACCAGAGTGTATGTGAGAGCTTAATACACTCTGACAGAAGTCTCAATGACATTAACATAAATGGCTGACACACATGCTAGTGCACTTACGCACATGCACACGGCTTACAAAGTAAAACCCAAAGGAAATGACCATGGGATTTGAGTAAGCACTGGAGTACACAGAGTGCCAACAGTTGTAAGTTTCCTCAACTGTGAGTGAAATGGATCCATCCCCATAGACTCACAGTCGCTTTTACCAGGGCTGCCCTGGGTCTTGGGTATATTGTACAGTGGTGCACATGCACAAAAAAAAGCTTGTGACATCCATAAACCATAAGGTTAAGGGAGTATCAGCAGCAAGCGAAAACATAACACAAGATGGAAGAAGAAGCTGGAGGGTCTTTACTTTCCTAATCAGCCAGACACACACAGAAACCCAGTTGGGTTCTTAAAAATGAGGTATTTTCATTTCAGCAAATATACTGACTGTAAAAGTGAGGGTGTGGTATTTATACCTTTAAATACATTTCACTATACCCAATGTAACCACAACTTACAATGTACTGCCACACATGGAGTAACGTTTGGTCACAACAGTGTCTTCTAATATAAAGGTAAATTATTTATAAGATGCAAAAACATGTCTTCTATAAACACGTTCTAGGAAATGCATCCATTCATTTACAGGTGACCATCCATCGTTTACCCTTCACAGTTTCCCACAGTTTTGGGAGGAATGGCAGACCCATATGGAATTGGCCATACATGTGCTGGAATCTGTGCATGTCAAACAGAGCCGTCAACACATTAAAAAAACTCACTGGAGTCCCGACAAAAACACGAAGAGGCCAGTCATACATCAAGTAAACCTGTCAGCACTAGAAATTGTGATGTGATCCTGCAGGTCAACTGGGGTTGCTGTTTATACTTTGTGTAATGCATATTCTCAGCCCAGTTTTGAACCCGGCATTGAGTTTGGACTACTTTACTTGCAAAATAACCTCTGATTGCTTGGAAAAAGCAACGGTACTGGGATTCATAAGACAGCAGCTATAGCTTCAATCTCAATTTCCTGGTACTCAACACATGATGCAGTTCCAAGTCCAGCTGACAAGGTTCTGAAGACGGAGAGAGAGAGGGACACAGCAGCTCTGCCTCATTGTCATGACGAATGAGTCTTCGCTCATGAAGCCAGGAGACATGTGGAGGTGATCTGAATCTCTGTCACGTGCAGCCCAAAATCCCCTTCAATGAATTTTATTTCCTGTTGTTATTAGTATAATGCATAATTATGAAATGTTTAATGGTTGCAACTCTTATTATGAAGAGCTACTGCTACGTCTAACACATCTGTATCCGTTTATGTGGAAAATTTTGTGTTTGTTGTCTATGGAGCAGATCGAAATAGTGTTAAACATTGGTTTTGCTTCTATAGATTTATTATCATATGGGGAACATTCTACCCTGTGGCTGTAATGGCCTGTGGAGAGACTGTAAATGATTCAAATCCTTTTACAATGTGGCCAGTTGTGGTTCAGAGGATGTGAGGTGTACCATGGGATACATATATTTAGCACGTATGAATTGTTGCCTCTATTTTGAATTACGCTTGTCCTCGGTTAAATTGTGCACACGATGTGCTATGATGTTACACAGGGTTTAGTTAGTTTCTTTTCTGACAAAACTATTTATGCTCATAAATACCATGTTCAGCTCTTAAAAAGACAGTTAAGTGTCACTGCTGCTGTGTTTGCAGCAGTGTTAATTTCGTTGATAAATAATTTCTGCATGATTTGGGTCAACTCTAGTTTTTTCACCAATGAAAACACTAATTTGGAATGACAAAAACTAACAAAAATCTACTGACTTTAGTCAACTAATAAAAAAAAACAAACAAAAACAAAGTTAGGTTTGAAAGGCTAGACGTGTAACTTACATTCAGACATATCCTGCAGCATATAAGATAACATACACATGTTGCACGTTTCATAAAACCTTCAAAAAAGAATTACACAGAATTACACAAATGATGTGGAATTGTCCATTTTGTCAACCATTCACATAAACAAGAGTCCATTTTGTCTTAATTGAATGTAAACGGTTGGGAGAACATGTACCAGTACATTGTATCCATGAATTAAAGGGATAGCAGCCTAATTTAGTTGCTACTGTCACTGATGTTAATCAAGCAACAAAAATAAAATCACTCGCTGCTCTTGACTGAATCACTTAATACTTAGTAGTCCTAAAGATTATTCCAAATTTTATATATATAAAAATACATGTCTGCTGAAAATAATAAATAATATGGTAAACAAGTTGTTATAAAGAATGCATAATTAGCGTATATATCCATTGAAGAGTGGTTATATTTAACATAATGGCATTACACTGTACCTTTAGAATATACTGACAACCACTAAAAAATAAGTGGTTATGATAAAGCCACATCAATCAAAAGCTCATCACACGTAGCTTTACCACAATAAAGAAAATGAATAAAGAAAGTGTGCATAATGTCATGCAAACAGACACACAACACCACCATAGTAACCACAGCTTACATAAACATTATATGTTATATATAACAACATTAGATGTAACTATTTTTTTTTTACCATTATAATAATTTTTTGCTGCGTGGTTATCAACCATAAAATGAATATAAATTATGTTTATTTATATCCAAGATTTTTAATATTGGTGCAACCTTAAAATATTGTGACTTCAAGACCCAAAGCAGAGAGTCATTTAAGAAATGATGCTATCCTAGCAGAAGCATAAACTTATGCACCCTTCACTGAAACATACTGGTTAATGTGTGTACAATATATAAACATCATAAAACAAAGGTTTACGCATAATTACATGGTGCAATATGGCTTGGCTTTGACTTTTTAAACCTCTCTTGTACGTAAATAACACTAAACAGAACTACGAGTTGTGCTTTAGAAAATGCACTCGTACATAACCAAACCCAGTGTCACTGAACTGAAGAGTAACCTAAAACACAGACAGGGGGTTTGATTGAAAACCACATATACAGGCCAACAAGAGTAAACAGGAAATGCATGCGAGGAAGTCATCCTCTCGAGTATGCTTTCTCTCTCTCACCGTCTCCCTCTCATATAGGCACACAGACAGCCACACACACCACTCTCTCCAGCTCTAAATAACATGGGCTGCACATGTGCAACACATGTATATGTTTTCTTGTTCACTCTGCCATAGCAACTATCTTAGAATGAGTGAGAACAATGTGAGCAACAACTAATTAAATGTGCAGGGCGACCAGGACCCTAAGATACAGCATATTAGAAATGATTAAGACAAGTATTTACCTAAATCCTCTAAACTGAGAGTATGAGCTCTAACCTAAACAAACCAAATCCATCTTAAATGTGTGGATGAGAACAGGAAATGTAAAAATTGGATGCACTTCCTGCTAAACGTTTTGCCATCACTGCTTCTTGGCCAAGCACTCAACCGAAAGAGTATAAAGAGTAACTGAGTAATTTAAAAAGTATAATCATGTTAAATGTGTGAAGAACCTGAACTTCAATATTGTTATTATTTAATGTGGTTATTAAACTCCGTATAAAACAGTTATTTTATGAAATAGATATGAATAACATGCACAGTTAAAAAAAAAAAAAAAAAAACTGTACATACACCAAGTCTATATTACAGCCTGATACAGAAACCAAACATTTAAGAAAACATTAACATTTGGAAAACAATCAAAAAATCCTAAGCTTGGAAGTGATGACACATCTTCAATGATGGCTATGCTCCTGGAAACTATGAAATTAAAACTGCAACTTCCTCTCCTTTTACAAGAAGAATTGCATCATTTCAAAAGATATCCCGTGTTATATCAGAGACTTCCTCAAACCATCGGAATGCAAGTGTCGCTTACAACAACTGTTACACTCTGAGATTATGTGCCATATAGTTGTTATATAGTACAATAATACTGTATAGCATTTTGTCTTTGTATTGTAACTATAGTCTACTACACTTTCCGACTCCATGAAGTAAATTCTAAAAGATTCTGCAAGAATGTCCTTAATTGAAAATGAAATATACTTTGCTTAGCTCCAGATGTTCCAGATGAGCTACAAGGCTGTTTTATGTTAGCCAATCCCTAAATAGGACAAAAAAAGACTAAAGGCACATATACTGTGCATGTGGAAAGCTGTTTCTAGGAATGCCAAAGAGTAAAATGAGGAAACGGTTAATTAGAGGCAATAAGGAAAACAAATTAAGAAACTACACCACTTGGTTTTATAATGCAATGACATTTTTTATGCCGCAAATTTTAGTTTCTTAACTTTAACATCATACAGTGCCATATTACATGTTATTTCTAGTGAGTTTCGTTCCAAACTAAATTTGTAAGGAAAGACACAAAAACAATGTACAGTACAATGTTTTTCACACAGTCTCTCTCATTAGAGAACAAGTCTAAAAACTTGTCATTTTAAAAATTAAGATTACAATAAATCTTGTAATTAAGAAAATACATTTCATCATTAATATAAATGGAACAGAAAGCACTAGAAAGTTTCAGGACACAAATGCTGTAGTACTTGAAGTATAAAAAAAGAGCATCAAGAGTTTCTCTCTCCATGGTTATTATTAGAACTAAGGCATTACTACTTAATACTTTATCTTACAGTTGACCAATTAAAGATGTAAAAGAAAAATGCTTACTGTATGCACTTTCTATTGTATCATTATGACATTTAGCACAGCTGGGAAAATGTACAACTTTCAAATTCTGCAATTCTCAAATCATGCAAATCACACCACTGACACAAATACAAGTTATAGGATTTATAACACACACACACAATACAATTTAGTATAAGCGGTGTTAGCTATTTCTATATTGTCATTGGTCATTGTAAGGTAACAATCATAAAACAGTGGATAAATTAACAGCATACGGGTTTAAAGCAATATAAGGCTGAACTGAGTAAATAATGAAAGGTTTTTATCATTCAGATGGTGAATGTACTGACGTTCTGTAGGAGACTCTGTAGGAGAAGAAGAGCAGAAAGACAGAAATAACCTGGCAGAGGGAGAGCAGTCAGTGCTGGAACATGGAGCAGGGAAATGGGTCTTGTCATATTACAGTGATGAATAAGGTGGTTCTGGTGCGTGAAAAGACGGAGGACAAAACGTGTTGGCATCCATCACAACTTCTAATAATAATTTCTTTGTTTCCACAGAATATGGTGTAATGGAAACAGGTCCTTTACAATTTAGTGAATTTCTGTGATGACACAGAAAACACATTAGTTGGTGTTTTTCTGTTAAAACTCCAGTCGTAGCCTTCTTCTATACTTTATTACTAAGAGAAATAACAAGCGAGAAGCAGGAAATGAAGGATCTAGTGTAAAATACACTATTTATTCACATAAATATGTCTGCAATGTCATAAATATCCTTTCAATCCATTTTGGTCTGTAACACAGCATTCTGCTTGGCTCAGCGTGTGTGTTTGTTGTGTGTCTGAGTACAGTCAGGCTAAGAAGCTAAAGGTGTTTACCTGGCCCCAGGATGGCGCAGTAGGCAGTGTGCATTCATGTCTGTACGTTTGAGGTGGTTTAAAAGCTCAAGAGAAACTTCTGGGCTACAGACCAAGTCCTCCTCTCATGCTGACTGGCCATCCCCCTGGAGCTGCAGCGGTCTGGCCGAGGAGATATGACCACTTAAACGGGAGTTTCCGGTCAGTCTAGGTCATCTGCTTTCTATATTATGTTTTAGCAAGAAGATCTGTCAGAGGTTTCATACACAACATCTGCGTCTGACGGTGTTTGGTCAGGTTCAAAGTGGTCTAATGCAAACCTTCACATGTTGCATGGAAGCTATGCTGTGGTTATGGATCAGAAGTCACAGCACAGCTGCACTGGAAAGACTTCTGCACTGAATATCTCACTCTTTTTAAAGCCGTTTGAGATGGAAAGGTATTTTAAGATAGACGTTCGTATCAGAATTCAGGCTGTGCTGAAAAGGTCTCCAGTTTAACCAGACGCATTCTCCCTCTGAAACACTTGTGCTGGGGGACGACACACTGAAAAGACTGTACTCCGCTGCCAGGAATGTCAGGAATGGTTTGCGAAAAACACACGCTAAGCAACACAGAAACACAGACTTGCGACACACTCTCACATATGCATTCTCACACAGCTGTTAAACTCAGATAGACTGAAGAATTTACACTAACATGTATAGCATATCACACACACACACACTCAGATGCTATGTATCCTAACCCCCTTATTTGGGCTGGGTGGTGTTGGGTATAAATAGTGGAGTGGTGTTACGGTGAAGGGCAAGAGGCCACAGAACTCCACCTAACCAGTCTTTTAAAAATACATGCTCTCTGTCTTTCTCTCTCTCTCTCTCTCTCTCTCTCTCTCTCTCTCTCTCTATAACCAGTGTGTAAACTTGAGGGGAGGGTTATCCCATTAAAGCAAGCCAAAATAAGATGTTGGGGGGCACAGAAAGTTGTCTACTCTTAATATGATAATTACCACTAAATATGAAGAATTTATAACTCTGACTGAAAATACTGTGAAATGGATCATACCATTAATATTACATGAGCAGCTGAATTAAATGTCATACAACTGACCATTTGCTAACTGTTGTCATCCGCAACAAACATTTCCGCTCTCACACTATACACCATGTTCTCGAGCAGTGAAAAATACACTGCAGAGTGAAGAGGAAACTGATGACATGCCAATAGACAAGACAGAGCAAACTTAACAAGGTCTCAGGACTCTCAGGACTTCTCTTCTTAGCTTACTGCCATTACTGCGGCAGCCAACAACAGCACAGCTTAGCACAGCACAGCTCTCTGTACATGAATATATTTACTTTTATTGAAAACGTTTCAATTAAGTTCAAAATATTTTTTTTTGCCTGTTTTAACATGGAATTTTCTGGAGAGTCAAGATGGCGTTTATTATCATAGTTTTTTGGCATAAAAAAAAAAAACACAATGACCCATACAGTTGTTTTGTTGGCTATTGGTACATCTATATCTGTGCTACTCATGACAAAAATGCCTTCAATCTTTACAAGGCCAGTTAACCCATAATTTAACAATCTGTCATCATTTATTCACTTTCAGATTCTGCTAAATCTGTATGACTCTCTATTTTAAAGTATAACATTAGATATTTTGAGGAATCTTAATATAGGTCATTGTCATAAAATTACAGTTCAAAGTAATCACAACTGTTCAGCTCCAAAAATTCTGCATAAAAGGGGCCATATGAATCACATTTTATATTCTAGACCTCCAAACTCATTTACTGTGTGTTTTTTCAAACACATATTTTTCAGTGATCTTCCCCTCCTGTCAGCTGTTTACTGTAGAACTGCTATCAGCGAGCTGAAAAAAACCTTTAGGCTGATCTGTGCCTCTGAACCAGATCAAACAGTTTATTTAAAAAAGAATCAGCTAAAAATAATCGATTGTGAACTGATCTGGTTCTTGAGTTCAACTCACAGGTTGCAGTGGATCTTGCATTAACGCTTTGTTTACAGCAAATTATCAGTGAATGATGACAAGACATGGTCAAGGTGCACTACGATTCAAAAGTTTAGAGTCAAAGAATTTTGACCCTAAAAAATTATTCAGCAACAATAAATTACATTTAAAACTGACAGCAAATAGATTTAGAATGTTACAAAATCCATAAAAATGTATCGCTGTGTATGTTAAGTGAATGTTTTCTTTTTACAGTATTTCCAACAGAACAAAATTATAGGGTTTATACTGACATATTGATGAATAATTGCAGATTGCTCGTTTTGGAGGGTGAACTAACCTTTTAAACTTGTGTCTTCATACGTTACATTTCTTTTTCCCTTTCTTCATTTCACCTACTCTTCCTTGATCCACCATGTCATTTTCCATTTCTCTGCCTTTAATGTCATCTCTCCTTTGCATGTCTAACGATAATTATATATTAGTCGTGACTGAAAAGTGACAGGCCAGTCATTTCTCCAGAGGATTGTTTAGAAAAAATGCTACATTCCTCTTTAAACACAGCACAAAGAACGTCAATGCTCCTAAAGTAAGTCCAAAATGCAGACCGGCAAACGTCAACCTGAAAAACAACGGGTCAACCAAAAATACCTCAAAATTATTGAACTTGAGCCTTGAGTCTCTACCTTTCAGTGATATGAAAGCTCCTATTGTCTTCAGTAAACTGGACTCTTTACTTTTCTTGGACAGACTGAAGCTTCCTACAGACAAAATAAAGACTCCTCAATAGTCCTTTGCGGCCCTCAGATTCAGCAAAGACCCCCTGTCTTGTCACTGTTTTGGGTTTGTGAATCAATTATTATAGATTCCTCAGATTAGAATATTGCTATTATATTCCTGTATATAATTTTTAGGATTAATGGTTTAAGTGTTTTTATTAAATATACTTTGATTTTGCCTAATATTAGGCTGTAATCATACATATTAAATGTCCACCTATTTACTGTACACATTTGCACAGTGTTAAAAACACATCCATCTTCATCTGCTCTTAGACACAAATGCCAATGTTTTTTCCCATAGTAAACCACTGCTAAAAGACTCCATGAAATAACATGCAATCACAAGTGAAGTGAATCTGGCTGGCGTATCTCATTCTCAGATAAAACATCTCAAACTTGGAAACATACAGAGGAAAATCCTCCCAACTGCTACTAGAATTTCAGGCAGAGACACATCTGTCCTGATAGTTTCAGTGAAAGAAACGGCAGGTCATAACAGGAAATATCCACAACTAGCAACAAAAAAACATATCGGTGAGCCAGGAAAACCACTTCCTAAGTATAAATGTATATAAGATTTTCAAACAAATTATGTCTTGTTCAAATTCACAAACTAAAGGACTGGAACCGCTGCCCTCTTTATCTTTCTTATTGTATTTCTATTGGTGCATTCCTGTTTTATACCGTTTCATTTGTTTACCTTAATTAACAAGAGTTCAGCAAAGTATCTTAAATGACCTGCTTAAAAGCTCCAATCTTCCCATGACCCGGGTCAAATCAGCGCAAGACGCCAACAGCGGCGAGAATCTCTCCAGAGATCTGAGACCTCAGGGTCAGAATGAATTGGATCACAGCCTCTCCTCTCCCAGCCTCCTGTACCTTTCTGGGCTGAAGTTCATCCTCTGTCCAAAATATCTTTTTCTTGGAACAAAAAGCTACTTTTTTCCTGACGCCAAGTTCATTTTGGACCAAAGCACAGAGGATGTTCAAGTCCAGCCGCTGTATACAACAGGACTGTACTGGGCCTGAAAGCAGGATTACAATTTAATGAGCAGATTTATATAGGCCCCGAGTATACTGGCAGACCGTCAAACGTGTCTTACTCTCATTTAATATTTAACGCAGAATACCTCTGGATGAGTACCAGAACTTATGGATGTAGTCAATGATGAAAGAAAAGTTCAAACTTAAAAACCTTAATTAGATCCAATTTCTTCCCTCTCCAAATCATACCTTTGACTGAGGTTTGGCCACCACACATAAAACCAATGACCAACGGCATAAGAAAACAACTAAATCAATGAAAGCTAAAGAATATTTCTGGGGTCCAATTCCATTATATTTGTACTATTTGAACTACTTTTTAATAGTTAAACTGATGTACATGGTTACTAAAATATGGATCTGTTCATCCTACTGTAAAAAAAAATCAGAATTGGATTTAAAAAATATTTAAATAATTATTTTAATCATTTTAAATATTTTGAGTAGGAAATATACCAATAATAAGCTTTAAACTAAAAAAAAATGCAAAATGAAACAAAGTACAAAAACTACTAACAATAGTCACCACAATTTCTCCACTGGGGACTCATCTAACTCAGTGCGAGTAATATAACATTACAAGTCCAAATGAAACTAAAGCTGTAGCTTGCAGAGGGAAACAAACAAGCATGAAGAAAACACAATAAAATAAAGCTATATTTGAAAAGCCAAAGACAGTGTAGACCAGCCCACATTCTTTGCTACTTGTCTTGGTGTAAAGTTGGATATGGAGTCATAAACAAGGGCTTATCTTACTTGGCATTTTTACAGCCCCCCCCCAAAAAAACAAAACAAAACAAAACAAAAAAAGGGCTAAAGGCCTGATAAGTCCAAACAGAGAGAGAAACAGCCAGCGGGCCTGGAGATGAGACTGGCCGTGGGTGGTTTGGTATCTGGGACCCCTCTTTTATCTCTAACCGCTGTGTTAGGGAGGACAGAGTAATGCTTAATTGTGGAGTTATTAAGGCCTGTAAAAGAGTCTTTATGGAGATGTTGTCAAAACTATTTATTGAGGGGGAGCGTAACTATGTTGAAATCACAGCTCATATATGTCTGGTGATAGACAATAACTTTTACAATTAAGCTGTAGTACAACGCTGAACCAAAACCCAAAAAGGCACACCACCAGAGCATCAACATGGGCCATTACAAATCATATGAAAGGTGGAGAAACACACAGAGAGAGAAAGTGAAGGGTATGACTTGGATCGAGCTGAAGAAAACAGTGGAAAAAGCAGACACATGTTTGGAAGAGAATGTATAAACACCAAAGAAACAAAAACGTTCTCATCATGGCGCGATTTCCTTATGTCTGGAAATATCCGTCACCTCTTTCTGCTAGGCATTTCATTCCTTTCCATGTTAATACTGTGTGATCTGCCTAATTCCTGTGTTCATTTATCACATCCGTGTTCCTGTATGCCAGAAGTCCAAGAGTAATGTGAAGATTATATTAAAACAAATACTTACTGTAAAAAATAATTACTGTAATTTTAACTGTTAAGAAAAACAAACATCTAACCAGGTGTTTTGTGTAGTTTTACAGTAAAACGCTGTACAGTTGACTGTACAGTTTTTGTAAATGATACATTGATTTGTTCCATTTACTTTCATGCATTTAATAGTTTTTGTTACAGCTTGTGTACACTTGGCCTTTATGTTACATCTTCTGTTGTTTAATGAATCTTTATTGAATTATTTGTGTTACCGTGATGATGTTTTGTGCTTGCATGAATGACTCTGTGAAACTTCTATATATTCTGCTTGTGGCTTTGATTTTTCATATGGCTTTCTCTTTTACCAACTGCATTATTATGGCAGTTGTCAGTATTTTAAAAGGTACAAAAGTGTTTGTTAGGATGTTGATTTACCCCTCTAGAAATTTTAATGGGTTTTGAGAAAAACAGATTTTGATTTATAAGTAAAATATAGTCTGTGGTTTAAAAGTAAGAGAAGATCTTACCACAAGTATGTAAGTTTATGGGCTTGACGAATCAGGCAACCGCTGTAGCCATCATGCAACTTGATAGCAACTTTTTTAACACAACACAGTGGCTTCTACATTCATGTTTGAGGTATGACTATATTAGTATTATATATATATATATATATATATATATTTATTTATTTATTTATTTATTTATTTATTTATTTATTTTTTATTTTTTTGCAGAACAAAGGCAAGTTCCTTTAAGTAATGTTAACCACAGAGAACAAATATTTACTAGTGAAATTCCTTTTTAAAAAGGTTTTAGGACTACAAACTAAACTCCTGCAGAGACATAAAAGGATGAGGTGAGCAGCAGTAATAATTCATTTCAGATTCATTAAAAGAGGAACAAAGGATTCAGTGGTCAAAGACATCCACACTGAATTTACACCAACACTCACTTGCTACTAGCAATTAAAAAAAACATCCATGCTTGTGCACCTTGCACATGTGTGAAGAAAGCAAGATTATTCTTAAGATGTAATCTGATGTGGTAAATGTTCCATGTAATCATTATTGCTCAATATCAAAGTAAAATGCAAAAATATACAGCATCTGTTAATGTCCAAGTCATCTTGTAAGACAATCCTTTAAAAGAATGAAAGTGGATGTCAGCTTTAAATCTATGATCATTAACCCAAGCATTTTAAATAACAAATGTTAATTGCATATTTGCTTTAATGGAAAACAACATTTTTGAAATTCACAGAACTGAAGTTTGATGGTTAAGTGATAGCAAAGTTGTACATAAAAAAAAAAAAAAAAAAAGAAGGAGCAAACTGTTGGTGTTTGTCTTCTTGCTGGCACATCTGTGACCAGGACAGCAAGTCGTAGCCAGAATAATGTCTGTGTACCACCACAAATATGAACCACATCCAACAAGAGTAACTGTTGACGCAAGAGGATGCTGTCTGAAAGGGATGTCCGGGTACTAACCCAGACTGTATCCAAAAAACATAAAAGCACAGCTGCCCAACTCACTGCAGAATTAAATGTGCACCTTGACTCTCCAGTTTTACCAAAGTTTCATCAGGAGCTGCAGAGGGCCAATATTCATGGTTGGGCTGTTAAAGCCAAATTATCGGTCATGCAAAATGTTGGTTTCAGTGGTGCCAGGAACAAAAATCTGGGACAATGTGAAACATGTATTGTTCTCTGATGAGTGCACCTTCACTTTCTCATATCTGGCAGAGTTACTTTGTGCAGAAAACCTAAAAAGGCTTACAACTCTAAAGACTGCGTGCCCAGAGCAAAGCATGGGGGTGGATCAGTGGTGGTTTGAGCTGCCATACCAATCCCTGCTGTGCTAGGTGTCCAACCCCTGTATATGAACAATGTTATCTGTGGTATCCTTTGCAAGCTGCCCGGAAATAGCCAGTGATGAAACCCAAGGACTTTCATAGACATGTTGGTAAAAGTAATGACAGATGCCAAGGTTTACAGCTGATGCAGCCGATGTAGACTCCAACAATGAGGCCAACAATGAGGTTTTTTTATTTTCTAGGAAATTGAAAGAAATTATCCAGCAGGGATTCATTAAATAAAAAGTTCCGAATAATCAATCAAAAAGTAAAAGACATTTATGTTACAAAAAATGTCCCAAAAATTTTTTTTTCAAACTTTCATCAAAAAAATGCAGATTTTTTTTTTAATGAGTTTTCACAACAAATATAACTCAATTGCAAAAAATAAATAAATAAATAAATAAAAAATTCTGCATATTTAGCTTTGCCATCGTTTAATTGTAATTGTCACAATATTATTATTTTTACTGCATTGATCAAACAGAAGCAGCCTTTGTGAGCTAAGGTCCGACTTCTTTGGACACCTTTGACATCGATAGCAAAAGATATGGTAAGTGCTTTCATCTCATTTTAAATAATAATTCACTATACACTATTGTTTTACCTAGCTGTCGCTGACCCTATAAGAACAGAAAAGATCTAACACTTGAGAATTGTGGCATGCAGGAAGTGACAGCAAATATTGAACTAAATGACTTTGAACTGAAAAATGGAAAACAACCATGTTTCCATTTACATATCTAGGTCTACAAAACATGAAAACTCAGTGGCATGCACACACGACACGGACACATAGACGTACACATTGCCCAAGACACTCTGAGCGGTTACACACAAAGAGTCGGGCATGGCTGCCCTATCTGCCCAGCATATATTTAAGGTTACTATTTTAGAGCGGATACTTCTGTTCTTTCACAAGCAGTAAATTAGTAAAACAGAGCTGTCTTAAAAACTGTAAAAAAGGGCAGATATAACAAGATATAGTGATTTGCCAGAGCACTTCATAATTTCAATTGAGCAATTAGACCTATCTGAAGATAGCTATCATAAAACACCTTTTTCTGGCTCCTTTAAATAGAATTAACAAAGAAAGACGAGCTCAAATGGAAACACTTGTTGGAAGGCAGTTTGTGGATTATGTTCTCAGGATGAAGCTGGAAAGATCTGAGGATGACATAACTTGTGGAATGTTCACCATCTTGTGGTAGAAGAAATTCAGGATTGCATCACTTGGGAGATCAACAGCTCAGTCTAAAATGTAAAATTTGGTACTAAACGCCACTCAAAGAAAAATAGAAAAATTACTTGCTGAGAGATGACACACAACACAAAAAGGATCTTAGGGTCCTGGGGGCCAGGAATGACAAGGGACGCAAGGAATGAATTTCCACTTCAAACAAGCAAGTTTTCAGGAATGCTCTTCAATTGCTGAGTTAATGGCACTGGTAAATGTGCTCCACCCATAGTACCACTGACTGAGCCACCCACACGTTTGTGCAGATGCCAGCTGTGCCCTCATCAACCTTTTGCAAGGAAAACAGTTGGGAAAAAGGCACACGTTTCTTAGTTCAAAACAATCTGGTTACCTTAAAATCTGATGCATTATGATCATTAACTCTAATGCGACTTCCTCAACATCTGGTTCGGGTGAGAGAATCACAGTTTGAAATATGTTTTTACAGATTTGCGAGATGTTCTTCTCAGAGAAGAAGTCCGTGCAGATGTGAAATACCACACCTAGCATATCCCCCTCACCCAAAAGATCCTCACTGACAGACCACTGCCAAAATATGTGACTGTCCTCTCCGAACTCTACACAGTAACGGCAGGAGTAACAGGAGCACTTGAGCTGCGCTCCAAAAGACATTCCAAAGAGAGCTGTACAGAATCATAACACTGCTTCTTTTGTTTCAAATGTCGTCAATGAGTCACTGTGATACATATTTCGTCACATTTTCCAAATTTGACTTATGATCGCTAATGGCTAGAATTGATGTGGACAGTTTTGCCACTGAGTAGTCAAGAGTAGAGTGCAATAGAGAGAAATTGGGGTGTAGCTGCTTTTATGTGAAACAATTCTGTATTTGATTGTATTTGATTAAATCTTTAACATTTATCCAATTTCTCAAACTTTGAAAACACAAAATTTGAGAAAAGATTAAGTTTATTGAGATAGGGCTTTTTGTTTTTTAAAAAATGGACAGTCACACATACCTCAGCTGATACGTGTAGGATACATTTCCATGCTGTTTAACTCAGACTCAATCCAATTTGGAAAAAAGTGCTTGTGGCAACAGTTCTGCAAAATGATATGACTTTCCCTCTTGCAAGTTTCACAGCACTTTCAAATTGATATCCCCTAAAAGCGCATTCAGTGTTTTATCAAATTGACTTTTCGCACCACTTCAAAATTAAAGTTAATAAGTTATTAAATCAAGCTATTAATATCATACATGCATACAAATATCACCTACACTAACTGTGGGTGTTAATAAAAGCAAAAGTCTGATAAAAACATCTGCAATGCCACTTTAGCTTGCTTCAAGCTAAAGGTTCCCCCTTACTCATAACTGAGCATTCTATATCACAACTATACCAGGTGAGCTATCAAGCAAGTTTACTACATCAGAAAAGCCATAGCCTAAATAATGGAGCTGGTTATGTTATGCAAATCCCAATGTATTATCGTAAAAATCATGCACTACGGTGCAAGCGTTTTCTTCAGAGATCCCAAAAGTCATTTTCAACATGAAAATAAGTATTTATTTATTAATTTATTATTTTCCCCTGTAATCATAATTAGCTTGAAAGGGAAGTTGTTGGTGTTTTACCAGCACTAGTGGTCATTTCAGCTGGAAACCACAATGAATCGTACTTTGTAGGTACATTCTGAGCATAAATTTAGGTAGGGGCATGCCTTCTCAATGAGCCAAAGCTGATATTGTCAGTGATTTGATAAATCTTACATCTTAACACTTGACTTCATATTTGGCTTTGTTCAATACCAAATGTACTAAACGAGCCTAAATGAATGTAGCTTTCACATAGAATATTATTACATATACACATCTCATACATCAAAGAATAGCCTATATGAAGAAAAAGAAAGAAACCAGTGTATACGAAACAGTGAGAAAATGATGGAGAAAATGATCTTACAAAGGCTATTTGTCCTAGTCAAACATTCAGGAAACCACTTCGCCAAGCAAGTCTCCTTCTGTCTATGCACATATTTCACTGAAAGTTCAAATGTCAAATCATAGATCCACATTGTCTGCTGTCCAGTCCTTTCAGAGTCTATAAACCTTTCTGTTTTTCCACTCTCATAGAATACCATTTAGTAATGTGGGATTTTAATACTCAATAAACAAGTCGGCAAACTGACAACCGTACGCCCACCAACAACTTACACTGTTTACATTAAATGCCCAGCAAAATATGACTGACAGCTCAGCGGACTCATTTCCTGCTGCAAAAGCTCCCACCTGTGCCACTCTGAAGGAGTTGGCCTGCGAGTTTAAGAGAGTCACAGTGTAAATCTGTCAGTCGGGGGAGAGTAAGAGGAATAAATGAAATAAAAATTAGAATCAATTCCTTGTTTCTTTAGCTGGGTGCAGAAAGCAGGCCGTATAAGATCGGACTTGCCAAAAATCACACATGCATAAGTGAAGCTCGGCAGAGAGTGACATCTAAATGTGGATTACACGCTTGCTTGTGCCGCTACTTTTATATAACATCGCCAACACTTCTTATGAATGTGATTATGAACCGCAAAGGCTGTGAAGCAAAGGTGTTTCTGTAGGGATTCTGTTTGAGATCAATGTGTGCAGAGATTACGTCAGTGCATACAGCAGCTGAAGGATTCACATGTAACTGTTCCAATGTGACTGTCATATATGGCTAAACTCTTAACTTGCTGCTCCTATAGCTTTGTCTCATTACGTCCCCATTATGTCTTATTTTTCATAATCCAGTCAGCTCCCGTTAGTTTTTAGAAACAGAAGATCTGAATCACCCATATCTGAATACTCATTGTTAGACCACGGCTCTGACACACAGAAGCATTCAGATAAATCTCTTTAGAGTTTCTCCCACCTTAGAGGTCATGTAAGTGCAAAGGCAAATGGTCTACACTTCAAACTGTGCAGGAGTGGACATCTTTACGAGCAGGATGGCCTACCTACAATAAATCAATGAAGATCAAGTTCATCTCTTAGAGTGTTTATGTGTGTCTGTGGTGGCCTTCTAATATTCCACTCTAATCCATATTAACCAGAGAAAATTCTTTAAACTGGCTGTAAATTCAATCATAAAAAGCTGTCAGCAGCAGCATTGTAGTATGCATGTGTGTAAACTGTAAACTGTTCAAGAAGGTCTGAAAGTCAAGGCGATGTAACAAATTTATGATTAATAGCACAAACCCACACAGTATTTCTATGATTCTTTATTTGTCACAAAGAACTGTCTAATCTGTCCTAAACAGTCCACATACTGCAAAAATTGTCCCTCTTTCAGATTCCATTGATTCTAGTCAATCTACACTACAATTCAATGGTTTTGAGCTTTTTATGCGCACCAAAGCAGTATTTATTTGATAAGAGACACAGTACAAACAGTAATATTATATTTAAAATAAATAATTATTATTTCAATATTCACTACCATTTAAAATGTTTCTCATTTTCTATTTTAACCATTCAAATTGCTGTGCAGCAATGAAGTGTAAAGACTTATTACCATCTTGAACTTCCTCACACTAGTTGAGCTACACAACAGCACTGCACTTGAGCACCGTCCAAGAGAGTGACTTAACACACGCGTGTTCTCTTCGTGTACACACAGCGAATCATAGCCCAGCCAAAAGTAACACCTGCTCTTAAAGTAAACAGGACAGATGCTCATCCTCCTGCTTCAAAAGAGAGAGAGAGAGACTCAGTGACCCCCACTAATACACTGCATACCAGTCCTCTCTCTCTCTCTCTGGTCTGGAGATTGAGTCGTGAAAGCGTCCTGATATTTCACCAACACCTACTAACCACCATCACTGTGACACTTTGGACCAGAACAATATTGCCAAACTAATTACAAACACAACAAAAACCAATCACACCACCGTTTAAAAGTTTGGAGTCATTACACTATTTGCATTACATTTATCAAAAGTGAAAGTAAAGACATGTATAATGTTTCAAAAGATTTCCGTGTCTGACAAGTGCTTTGATACTAAGCTAAAAATTCGGCCTTTTCATTACACGAATACACTTTAAAACATATTAAAGTGAAAAGGGTATTGTAATAATATTTCTAATATTACTGGACAATTTTGAACAAAAAATAAGCAGACTGGGCAAGCATGAGAAATATGTAGACAAGTAATTCAAGATACAACTGCGATATCTAACAAAATACACGGATATCTGGGAAAGTTGATCATGAAATTAGATACACTGATGCACCACACATTTAATAATGTACTAAACAATGAAACTGTGTCTTATGAGGGGAACACTAATAAGGGCTGTGCCAGCATGAGTCTGTCACCACAGTATGAGGGTCAGTGAGTGATCTGACTGGAGTCTGTGTCTCCATCACTAAACACAAGCTCATTATCACCGTTTTTGGCACAATTAGTCTTATTCTTCATTCTTTCTTAATGACTTGCTTAAGCAATATCACGTCTTTACCAACTATTGCATTATTTCATTACATTGGAGTTTATTTTGCACTAAGACTTTTTTACTTGTTAAGCTGACTTGATTAATTGCACACTATTTGTTTAGAATTGATCTTACTATGCAGCTGCAAAGGCTCTGGCAAAACCATTGTGGGGGTTTTCGTGCTAATGAAGCACACTAGAATCGAAGATTGAAGAGAGAGTGCGTTTCTGTGGGCAAAACAAATATTACCCTGTGTACTCTCCTGCAGAGAATAACTGTTTTTCTTTGCCTGGCTTTATGAGTGCAGCACATCTCTGGCAGGCCATAGCTCGTTTGTTCGATCATTTCCCATAATACATACAGAATTTGTATCTGCTCTGCAAAACGTTTGCCATGTATATAGGTGCAATGCCAATGACGTGTCAACAGTTTGATTTTCTGCCCTAGCAGTAAGGAAGTCAGCTGTTGTCCCCCATTTAACTTGATTCAGGAATGTAGATTGAGGCTAATAAGGAATTCAGATCTCTCTACATGCACATGTGGCCATATCATTACAAAGCTACTGCGGCGAACAAGACTTGATCTGTGTACCGTGTTTGGGGGAGTTTATGAGCTGACTGGCAACCGTGGGTGCTCATGGTGAAGGTGTTGAAGGTAAAGGGTGAGGCTTGAGCAGATGACAGATGAAAGTGCTTGAGAAACTACTTAACGGCCACTTGAAAAAAGCTGAAGTGTACCTCAAGAATGCATCGCTGTATTTACTCTACAGAAATAGTTCACCTTAATTCATTAAAATGTAGCCATCATTTATTGGCTCTCTCGCTGTTACAACGATGTTTTCATTCGTGACACAAAAAATAAGATGAAATACCATGAGGGGGAGTAAATGATGACTACATTCGGTTTTGGTTGAACTTCCCGTAAAATTTTTGGTTCATTGTTTTGACAATAACTGACTGGTTTCCATCTTTCTATCTATGAAACCTTAACCCTATAGAATTATGAACATATGAAATACTAGCCAGAGTCAGACATTTTTTTGGTTTACATGAAATGCACATTAATATCAACCGTCACACTATAAATCCCAATAATATGTCTTAAGATGAAATTTAAAACTCTTTAGTTTTAATTGCAAATTGCACACAACAGTTTTTTTCAGGAAATATTTAATCATTGTGATTAAAATGTCTAAGAAATATGCAGATCAAATATGAGACACTGGTCTTTAGTGTTAAGACAACCCGACAGATTGTAGATGTATCGTTAAGTACACACATACATGCATAGCCAGCTGATCCAATGTGCACATTGCAAGATTAAAATGATTAAGAGGACTGACTTCCTGACTGACTGTTCACAAACACTCTAAAAGAATAAAAGCCTCACTGCTCATAACGTTATCTTAGATAACATTCATAGCAACACATTAACACGGACTGCTCTATGACAACACACGATGACCCATGCGCTCTGCATCTCTACAGCACTCACACCTTCTGCAAATTTCCTTTGACCGCTCAACATATATAAAATGCAAAAATAGTCACACAGTCACAAATAGCCTCTAACCTGTGAATAGCCTACTTTTTATTAAACTACAGTACAAGTGTTAAATAAACAGATTACTATAGAAATAACACATACAAGCTGATGCTTGTTGCATTAACATAGAAGCAGGATGAATATTGATTGGCTTACTTTGACCGAGGAAACGTGATCTCTAATTTACATCTGCAGGCATATGATGCTTGTATTTAAAGACAAAAGACAAGTGCATAAAGGCTGAATAACAAAAACAAACAGTTCTTGTTATTCTATATTATTAGAAGTGGGGGAGACTAAATGAAAATTCTCTCATCACATACTCAAGTTTATGTTCTTCCAAACATGCATGGCTTTCTTAAAATGCCAGTCGCCCAGTCATTATTCAATTTCATTTGTTGGGAAAAAAGCGAGACTGTGTGCCAAACACTTAATTTTGTTCACACAGGTTTGTAACAGGTTTGTGAGGGTGAGTCTAAGATTACTTAGGTAAGCTGTCTCTTTAAAAGAACTCTTCGGATGTATATGTCCTCCAAAAAGCCTCACGACACAAACCTGTCCGCCTTCAGACAACCTTTCGTTAGCGTGAAGGCGTGGACCCAAAAAAAGCAAACCTGTCCAAACACGCTTAAACGAGAAAACGTGCCGAAACCTCAACATCTGCCTCGGCTACACACAACGGAAACGTTGGACACTTTGATGCCGTGACGAGACGGCAGTCGGTACAAGTCTACAAACACGGGAGAAAGCGAGAGGAAGGAGGGCGAACCTTACCGAGATACTGCCTGATCTCCAGCAGAACTTTAGGGGGTCCTCCGTTCAGCTGGTAAAACAGTGAGCCGAGACAGAAGAGCAGCAGTGTGGCCATGCAGAAACCATAATCGCGCAGAGAGAAGCGAAGCCCTAGAGCCGAGAACCAGAACCTCTTCCTGCTGTTCCGATCAGTGCTGTGACTCGCGCTGTGATTGTTTAGACGGGGACTGCTGCTGTAATTCTTCATCGTCTCCTCACATGGAAGCGCCGAGAATGGTCGTCACCCATCCGCCTCTTTAGATAAAAACTTTTTAGCCAACATTTAAACAAAAACCAAACACGCTTCACAGATCGATGCACGCGAGCGCACGCGTTCAGATGTTTGGCCCCCCTAGCTCGGCCGTGTTTTCCCGTCTGCTCTGGCTGAGCTATTTTTGCGAATGAAGTTGGGAATCCATCCTCTGCTTTTTGGGGTTAGTGTCGGTGTCAGATTACTGAATGTGGAGGAAAAAGTTCAACCGGAGGATGGACTCGAGCTCACGCGCTGCCTTGTGCTTCTTAGCACCACCAGGCGGAAGACGCGGGAAAGCGTCGGTGCAGTCTGACAAAAACTAATTCAACACACGCATTTAGCGGCAAACTATTTGAATAAATAATACAAATAAAATAATATCTGTCTGTGAAAACAGCTGTGCATTTGTAGCCTATTTCCACGTCACGTTGTTATCCTGAAGCCATGGGCAGCAGAGACAATAGCAACAATTTTAATTAAACAAATATTCAGCCAAGAATCGAGTTCATAACTGAGCAGCTTTTGACAATTTGAACTAGCAAAACTAAATTTGACTCTTCCAGCCATGTAAGTGAGTACGTGTTAGAATGATAAAAGCGGTCTGCCTCACAGTGGTTTCATTTATAGTGCAACACAATATCTTTTATTTCAGCCAGGCACTCTAAATCAAATGAAGTTATGTTTTATGTAACCCAGTGGGAATATAATCACGTCTGGTGATTGCCAAATCAGAGGTGAACAAGGGCAAAAAGAGACCTCCTCTTTGGCCTCAGGCTGTTTGTTATTGTCTCCCAATTTTGTATATATAGTTTTATGACGGGTTTTATTATAATCAAAGAAATAAAGTAAAAGAAAGAACATTTTGTCTTTAATTTGTTCTCAAATTAGGATGTTTATTTGCAAAAAGGCATTAAATATGTGCACTATAGGTATGTAATTGTATAATTTTGAAGGACTTGAACAATGAATCAATACGGTTGTGTCACTAACATAACTGTCAGTGTTTTGTATGAACGTTTCATCACAGGACGCTGGTCTCAGACTGGCTGAAAAATAATGTACACTAACAAAGTTCTTTTGAACCTTCATGAAAACCTGTACTCTTTTCAACATTGATAATTATGTTTCCTGAAATATGAATATAATGATTTATAATGGATTGTGTGGCACTGAAGACTAAAAATACAGACTACAGGAGAGCAGTCAGTGTAGGATATTCTTTTTTTTATTACACCTCAAAGGGACAAATATTTTAAGACATTTTTGTTTGTAAATACACAAGCAAAACCTTTATAGATAATCATTAGCGAACTTAAACCAGATAAAATCATTTTTATACATATATTTTACAATGGTCACTGGAGCATGTCACTAACTAACTATAGGTGAAAGAGTATTGCTCTATGATGTATAGTACAGCTAATAATTACATTTGATGTAAAAGCAAAAATAAGTTATTTAAATATCAATTACATATACAGAATGTGCAACCTCAGTTAATCATTTCATATATGTAATTAAGACCAAGTTTTATAGCATTTAAGTTGAAATAATTAACTGGTCATGGTTAGTTCTTTAATTAATTAAAAAGTGATTATAATTCTTTTTTTTTAACAGAGATTTGATATTTAAACAGCTCACCTCAACCATCAACATCTGACCTGAAAACAAACGTCTTTTAAAAAAAAACTGCAAATGTGTCAATTTGTAATCTCATTTTCTCCACAATGGAATTAAAAAAACTTTCATTCTTCCATAAAGTGCATTTTTACAGTAACATTTCATGAAATATATTTTTTCGATTTTTATCACATAAAAAGCCTCATTGTTATCAAAGCACTCAACTGATAGCAATTTGAAGGCATCCATTCTGATACAAAAAGACTCGATCGATCCTCTACTGCTTAAAACGTTCATTAAAACCTCGAGCATTGCGGCCTATAAATTGTGCTGCGTTAGATACAAAAGAGTGAATGGCATGAGGGAGAAACACAGTTCTAAAGCAACCTTTCAAAAAAACTATTCCCTAGAAACCGCAAGGCCTTAGGGAAGCATTAATGGTGTCGTCTTGTAAATGGAAAACCAAAGGATTTGCAGCCTGAGAGTGATTGTGGGAGAAACTCGTTTCATTGTGCTTAACTTGGATTGATGTAATGCTTTCGATCTGTGAGCAGTGATGACGTCATGCTAATGCCCAAGTGACGTAAGCTAATGTTGCGCTTCACGCTCAGTTTTCAGTCTTTACACACTGTAAGAGAATCACCAGATGTGTGTAAGGAGAGTTAAGTCCCTAACACCTTATTCTTCCTGAAACACATTGTCATTGTGTTCTGAATGACAAAAATAAACAATGCTTCATTGGACATTTCATCTTCCCAATGTCGAACACTTTTGGGTTAAGCACCAGTTCGCTAATGTAACTAGAACACTCCTCTAAGTTAGTTCATATCAGTTTTGATTTAGTTGTATTTTAAGGCTAAGACTGTGTGCTTTAAGAGCTCAAGTTTATTCCTACGATTCAAAATGTCTTCAACGCCCAAGTCAAAGTGCAAGGCAATCTGGGACAAAAGAAAATAAAACACCTGTACACATTTCACTCCAGCAAGCATATTACAGCTGTGTTATGCATCACTGCCATCAATGCTGAGTACGATCAGAGGTACACAATATGCAAGAGTAACAAGATAACAGGCAACATAAACTGATACAGCTGATACAGTAATAAACTGATATGCCGCAACAGCCGAGTAAGTGATGCGTTCTGAATATTGTGTGTTTAGAAGACTGGAAGATTAAATGTGCGGGGAATATACAGTATTATATTAAGCAGATTATAAGGAGTGATGCTAAAATGTAACCTTGAAGAAAGAAACAAACGAAACATTACAAACATAGTACATATTTGCTAAAACCGAGGCCAGCTATTGGCCTGAAATCAAAATATGCATTGCTCTGAATATCCCCATATGGCAACATCATGCTTTCGGGAATGACTTACCCAAGAGTACACATCTTTTCATATACATACTGTATGCTTTGAGAGATAAAGTAGTTTTATATTAACAAACCTGCATGAAATGACATTGCTTTGGCCAGGTGACATACTCGTGATACTCGTGTGCTTCAATAAGCACTAAAAACTTTTCTTTTACAGTTTTTTTTTTCTAAATAAATCTTACACTTCCTGAAAAAGGATTCAGAACGGTCTTTATATTCATACAAAAGCATAAATTCTCAGAAAAAAAGTGTGCTTTCTTTCGACAGGCAGATGTTTCAGGCCAAAACTAGATGTTTCTATGGAAACATCTGTTGATAGGCCCACAATAACAGTCCTTAGAAGCCAGATCAGTCATTTCTGAAAATGCCAAAAGGCTGAGATTATAAGACAGAAAGGTGGGAGAAAATTCGGCAGCTGTTGTCCAGGTCTGTCCATTTACCAGCAAAATTTGATCAAATTAATCAAGTCCTTAACTGCTCGTGTTAGTATTATGACTGTCCTGAGCTGCTGGATGTGACAAGCTGGGCTTCACTGAGGAGAATACGTATGTGATGGTCCTCCTTCAAGCCTGCTTCCCTCGCTTTCACCTCATTTAAGGATGACACATGATCCAGCGTGTCAAAGCCTGCAGCCAATAGGGGGGCAGAATACATGGGCATTCCAATCGACACGAGCCAATCAGACACTGAGCTCACGTGAACAGGAGACACTGGCTTCCGACACATGTCAGTCAAACCTCCTGAGGGAATCTGTGGAGAAAAGGAAAACACAAGGGCTAAATGTCAGTGCTAATGCAGGAAAGTAAATAAGAGTATCATGATCTAATTTGACTCACATGCATGTGCTAAATCAAATAATGGAATCTGCTGAAGTAACTCACAGCCATGCGGTGCTCCTTGCGGAGTTGTTTAACTCTGATCTGATCCAGACTGGACGCCACGTCCTTCACTGGCTGCTGAAAGTCCTCTGAGTACCTCTGTACCAAGAGCTGAGGAATACCACAGCGGCCGTGCTGAGAAATGCAGAGTAAAAAGGAACGATTAACCAGGAAAACAAGATCTAGTGAAGTTCACCAAACATCTCTAACAACCTTATAGCCATGTACGGCTCCTAAGAGACACACAAGTACCGTCATCAAAATAACAAAAATATGAGGAGAATTTTCCTTGCTAATGCTGTATTGTTTCAAGCTAAGCCATGATTAGCGCCCAGCTAATGTGAGCAGCACAACATTCGCCTCAGACTTTGGACTCTGAATAACAACAGAAATTATCAGATCATAAAGTTTATTTCATGTGGCTTTTTAATTGATTTTACGGTTGGTGGAGACCAAGCACACTTGGAAACAGAGTTTAACTCACAAACAAGCAAACTTTATTGCCAATTATAGCATTATAAGGCGAGCTAGGCTAAATTGTTTGTTTAATGTGAGATTGTGTGCTCTAATGCTAACATCACCGTGTGTGGCGTAACTAAGATCCAGTTTAATCATTTTCAGCCTGTTTTTGTTAGCACGCCAAATGGCCATCTTCTCTAAAGCGGGCAATGTGGCTTCATAATATTGCAAACCAAGCAATTTTTTTAAATTGTAGTTAGCTCAATACTTGGCCATCTTTATGAAACAATCCAAGTACAAAGCTTAAACAAGCAAAGCAATGTTTTGATAGCGCCACAGTGTTTACACTCCTCAGGGAAATCAAACAATGAACAGCAAACAAGCTGAGAGCCCAAAAAGTATTTCATTTATATCAGCTTTAACTTGCAAACATCTTACTGAAACATTAACTGAATTATTAATTCAAAGTCTATTCAAAGAGATTCAAACAATTTCTTATACCCAATTCGGGGACATCCGATAGGCTGTGGGTCCAGGCATAATAGGATTGGCCGCCAATAAAAAGCACTAAAACTCCAGGCGGTCTGAAACCACAAACTGTTCCAGTGTTTTCATATTAAAGAGGGGACATTTTTCACCTCTTATTCACCTTTTTGTGTTGGATAATCTCAAACAACTGACTTGGATTCATTTGGCTTGTTGATGAACGTAAACATTACACACCAAGGACTCAAGAAGATATACCAGACTCAAGATGCTCTGCTTATAAATTACACTACAAGCGAGTCCTTCTGATCCTTCTACTTTTCCACTGCTTTTGCTGCCATGACAGAAAGATCTTTTTAACGATACAGGATCTGCAATAGTTATGTCTATGCTAAACCACGCATTTAGCAATTAAAAATAGAAACGAGAGAAAAGAGAAAGAAAAGAGTTGATTAATTGTACAGAGACTCCAAAAGAAACGTACTAAATAGTACTATAGGAACATCTTCTTATATGGAAATTGATGAGTGGAAATTAGTGTTTGGATGAGCACTGATTGAAATGTATATTTCTTTCCATTTCTCTTGACAATTTGAAAAGAACTTCCAGCAGCAAATGAAAGGAAAAAATACTCCCAGCCATGACTTTCCAAAGACAGTGGCATGGTTGAGTCAAGCCCCCTACTGTTAATCTTTGTGCTTTTGTTTAGTCTGCTAACCTTTAACTGCCGCCATTTTCCACACACTTTTTACCATATGATGCAATTCATGCAAACTTGAGGTCACAAGAATATGAAGTCCATTAGGCTATATCGAAGGGCTCCTCAAATCCCTAAAAAGTTCTTCACTGCCTCGAAGAGTTGAGCTCCAACCACAATTGAAAAAAAAAAACAAAAAAACAGAGCAAGCTAATTCAGAGTTCTTCAGAAGTACTAGAAATTTAAAGGAAGGTTGCTTGAACAGACTTTGAGCTAAACTCTTCTAGGGCCAGATTTAAGGAACTCTGCCATATAGTCTAACATTACCATTTTGTGATTACAAAAAAGGAGTACATTTTGTGAATGTTATGCATATTCCTGAAAACTGTGGCAGGTGAAATCATGACTTACTTTATCAGAATACGGCTCTTCGGTGAGATCAATGCCTTCCAAGTGCATCCTGTCCTCCAGCAGAGTCTCTAGGTCAGTCATTTTGGCATGGGAGATCTTCCTGCTGAGGGCGACTTTAGTTCCATGAATCTGAGGACATGCTGATTCAGGTAGGTCAGACAGCCAGGGTGGACTCAGAGCCGCTGCAGATTCACCTGGTGATAATGGGGTTGACGGGGAAGTCTCAGAGGGAGTGGTTGGGGTGTAAATGGGTTTTGGGGGTAGAATTGGTGTATTTGGCACCGAACCGGACAGCACTAGCGGAGGATGGCGCAGACCGTTCGGCAGACGTTCTTTGGACTTTTTAGCAGGCACAGGAGGTGGGACAGGTGGCTTTTTAGGGTGAGTCCGTGGAGCAGGGCTAGTTGGGGCAGAAACCGGTTGGCGGTTCAAGGTCTGAGCGGCAGGAAATAGACCGACCGGGCTGAGAGGAAGCTGTGTGGGAACCATAGGTCTCTGCAGTAAACCTGTCTCTCTTCCAGCCTTATCGCCACTCTGGTCCAGTTTTAATTCTACAAGACCGGCTTTTTCTTTTTTTTTGCTCTCTGGCCTGCCTTTATCCTCACTGCAACTCTGGTCCTTCCTCTGATCGAAAGCCTGCTCCCAGTGTATATCCCCCAGAGAATGCGAGCGCTTCCAAGACTCAGGGGTCTCTTGGGGACCGTCCAACTCCTCACAGCTTCGGCTGACCGGTATGCGGGAGGTCTGTCCTGCTTTGGAGCCCTTCTTGAGGCCGAGGCTTCGCAGACTGAAGCCCTTTATAGGCCGTTGCAGAAAGGTCTTTGGGAACTTGCGGTCCTTCTTGGCCTGCTGCTGAAGAGCTTCAGTGGAGTGAGTCATGGGAAGAGTGGGATAGTCTGGAGACTTTACACCCCCACAATCAAATCCAGATGAACCACGGCTGTGGCGTGAGGCCTTGCGGCTCTTACCTGAAACAGAGAGCCGTGCCTTCACATAAATTCACTGATCACATATAATTCCTTCCTCAAAGGCTTCAGATGGTGGCCTGCTTTTTTTTGGTTTCTAGGAATAACACTGATGTTGTGAAACTGATGATCAGTAAGATCTAGTACTGCAGCAATTTAGTTTTACACATGAGAGTGCAGCTCTTCCAATTTTTTATTGATGCATGCTTGCATGATATGCACTATTCTTTGTGTGATTCATGTACTACAATCTGAAAGAATGTGATGAAAGCTATCAGAAAATAAGAAAAATGTGAACATTCAGAAGTACAACAGCCTGTCACCAGCACCGTATCCGCAAAGGTGTTTTATCTACCCTTTAAGTCCAAGACACGCATGAAAGGCAAATTTTTCTTATTTAAGCTTTCGTCACGTTCTTTCAGGCGTGGGTATTACTACCTTAAGGGTATATAGTGCATCAATAACTCCAAGAGCTGAAATGGGTGTGTCAAAGGAGAGATGTGCAGTGTTGGGCAGCCCCCAGGAACGTGATTAGGAACCACTGATTTAGTATATTGTTTTAAGGCAAGTAATATCAGAGTTAATGTTTGTTAAAATGACTTGACATGTTACTCCAGAACTGTGGAACGTGCTTATGTCTCAATTTCAGTCCACAAAGGTTAGTTAGTCATACAGATCTGGAACAACATGAAGGTGAGTTAAAAATGACATTTTCATTATCTTTTTACCATGCAAAACAGAACTGGCATCTGCATTGTAAGTAAAGGTATGAAAAAGTATGTTATTGAACAGGTTAATGGTTACACTATTTAGCAGGTACCCAGAGGCACAATTTGTTAAATATTGCAGTTACATATTTATTCATTAGTTGGTAATTCAGAGGTTGTCTAAGGGTTAGTTGTGAGTGTTAAATGTGAGTGTTAAGACATCAGTAAAGAAAACCACAAATCCAGATCATATTTATTTAGAAAGCATAATTTTGTGCCAATTTTCCACATCAAATATTCTTGAAATGCTGAGCATTGAGTTATTGACAGTCATACTATTTAAGATTAACAGAGGCACAAAACTTAATAATATAAAATCTGAGTTAATAAATAAAACGATACATGAGTATTAATAGAAACCTAAAGATAAATGAAGATCATAAATGACAATGACAAATGATAAATGATGAAATGATATGATAAAAGGGTCTGGAAATGAAAGAAGCATTTAAGGATGCATTTAAAGTATTTTAAACTTTAACAGAATCCCAATGAATCTAATGGTGCATGCCTTAATGGTGAACATAAGCTCTGTACCACTGATCTTACAAGAAATGAGTGGAAAAGTAATTGGAACAGATAAAATAATATCAAGAGATGAAAACAGATGAAAAAAAGCAAGCAGACCAGAATGCTAGAGATCACAGAATGGATTTATTTTCCATTTTGGCAGATTGCACATATTTCTGATATTTCTGTTATAAGATGCCAGTAGAAGGTTAAGAAGACAACAGAAGAGTGAAATCCTTAAACACTTAATTTCTTTGGAACTAGTTAATGGGATACGATGCTTTCTCTTGCATAAAATCCTTTAAAAACAGTAGATTAGCTCCTACTTTTAAACAATCTACGTAAAATATCACTTTCAAAAAAGTATGCGATTCATCCACTACATTTTGTATTTATAAAGTCTTTTCTTTTTTAGGCACATAAGAACTTGTGCAATATGACAACAAACACCACACAAATATGGAGTGATATTTCTTGAAATGGTAAAGGGAAGAGGAGGACAGACTTTAAACCGAGTCTGAAATGAGTCTGCAGTGGTTTTGACATGGAGAACATTCTCAAAATAGTCCTGTGTAAGTCCTGCTGTGAGCACAAGTCTTGTATTGGTTTCTCTGAGATTCTGTCTCTCTTTAGATCTTTCTGAGGAAGCGGATGGATTCTGATCGGTTAGCAATAGCAAGACTTGCTGAGGTTTTTTTTTTCGATTTCTAACAGAATGGAAGAAAACAGGAGTCTGGATAAGAGAGTTAAAGGAATGATGACAGAGCGCCTCTAGAAGCAGAGAAGCAGATAGAGAACAGGGCAAAGCAGATGTGACAGACAGACAGGCTTGGGTTAAATCCAGATGTGATGACAAGTTCTCATTGGCTGTTAGGACACTGAGTCATGGCAGAGAGAGAGACGTGGCCCAGAGGTGAGAGGATGGTGTCATGGCGTTGCTACACTAGGCTGGACATGGTGGAAGCGGTTGGTATGGAGATGCTAGACAAGCGCCTGGTTACCATTCTCTAGGTTTTCATTGCTTTCGTAGCAACCAGAGTCCCGTGGGGAGTCAGCCATGAGGCCACGCCCCTCACAGAGGAGTTTCTCCTGAGAGCCAGAGAGGGCGCTGCGCTCCGGATCACTGCTGCCTACAAAACACACACAAACACAAAGTTAGGAAATGTATACACTTTCTTTCGGAAACAAGTGATACACGAATAAAGACACATGTATGTGTGTACTTACTGTCGTAATCCTGCAGTAGCTCTACAGCGGTCATCAGTACAGCACGGTGTTGAGGATCTTTGATGTTGAGCTCATCCAGATCTTCTTCCTCTAGTAGCTTAAACGTGTCCAGGTCCTCATACCCGTTAAACAGGAATGTAGGCATGTGCTCCTAAAATACACATCACAGATTACACACCCTGTAGAGCAGAAGCACTACGTAGGACCCTTACAGCTAAAAATACACCATTCCACCCTGGTAGGATTTATGTGTGGGAATGTTTCCAGACTTCAAACTCTTTTGTGACGGCCAGCTATCATTACAGTCCATGAACACACTAAAACAACACAATGAGGCTTAAAATGTGGCCTTGGTGTGTATTGTGTGTAGCCGTAAGGTCTGTAATGTGATGTTATTTAGAGTAGTAATAATGCAGGAGCTCGTGGGAGGTCTGAAGGGTGTGTATGTCTGTCTTTAAATACATTTTTTTAACAGGCATGGGGAAATGACCTCGTCCCACTTTCTCATAGTTGATCTGCTTTAACAAGAGCTGACCATCTTTTCACACCAACATCCATTTTTCATTTTCTCATCACACTCCACCCTCTTCTGTCAGCAAAAATTAAAGATGAGCCACACACTCATATTTATGCTAGATGATTATACATATGCCAGTCGAAATTCAAAGAGTGTACGTATCTCAAAGATAGCTGTGTGTGTGGTCCCTGTCTTACCTTCAGGTTGATTCTCTCCAGAAGCTCCTCGACTGAGTTAGGTTTGGGCGGCCTGCCCTTCCTCCTCCTCCGAACCGCTCGTTTGGGCTTCTCCTCTTCTTCAGCCAGCACATCCACATAAATGAACTTAAATGTGCCCACCTTGTTATTGAGCAGACCCATCCATGTGCCCATGGGCGGCTTGCTGATGATATCAATCACATCTCCTCTCTTGAAAGAGAAAGACAAGATTTATTTATTTATGATTTAATGCCATGCCAGCAACAATGGCATCTCAGTTTCACAATTGAAATTATATATACATACATACATACACACACATCAAAACAACTACATAACCATTTCTAAATATATACATATAAAGAAACAAGTGCAAAAATACATGTAATAATGTAATAATGTAATAATATTAAGCAACAATAGTCTTTCAGCTTAGTGTATGACAAAAAAACAATTGTTCTTTTTGAAAATGACATTTTCTGAATAAAAAAAGTTGCCTAGCATTACTTAAACTTGAACATTCAATTAAAATAGATGTTTTACAGTCAAAACATCTTTCACAGACTGGTCTCTCTTCCCCTTTTAACAGACAAGAATGAGTGAGTCTTGTATGACCAATTCGACTTCTGTATACACAACCTGATCACATCAAGTTTCACAATTATAAAAAAGGTATGCCTTGGTTCAGTAGTGGGTTTACCTCATACAGTTTGTTATGTATTCATTCATTCCACTCCATTTACCATTTATTATTAACACACTGATTCAATAAAGGTTTCGTGTCAATTGCTGGTATTTTGTATTGTTTCATTGAACAGGAGTGCTTCTTTTGCTGTTTTGTTCATTGCCAGCAAATCTCATAAGTCCGGGTATCCAACAAAAAAAAAAACAATCTTAAATTCTCTACTACGTGGATTATTGTAGGATGATCCATTTTTAAGACTTTTCTATTTGCTCCAGGGATAAAAGCAAAGCAAAAGATTCAGCTCTTACAGATTGAACTTTGTCCAGGTATGCACTTGCCAAAGCCTTTTGAACCAATCACTACTGCTGCAGCTAGATGACTGTCTGACTTTGATCCGTTTGTATACAGCGGGACATGAGTTGGCAAGCAGTGCCTTATATCCAGAACATTCCTGCTGATAATCAACTGGATGACTACTTGCTTTTTTTATACTGGGCCAGGATCATCTTAATAGTTGTTTTCTTTAATATTCCAGGGAGGTATTGGGCACAGATGTGTCGATGTAAAAATGTTCAAATGAATGTTTGTGTTCTCCAATTGAGGTTTTATATGAATTCCAAATGGGCTAATGTAATTTTATTATTAATAAGAATTACTGAAAGTACACTTCCTTGGGGCACTCCTGATTCTTATAAATGCAATTCTGATTCAATACATCTCTAACACAAAAAAAAGCATTAGATATAACATTTTAAATAAAAATGGGTAAATACCCCCTAAAACCCATATCTTATAAATCTTTTAAAATACCATATCTCCATGTAGCACCATAAGCTTTTTCTGAAGAATAACACCACTACATGTTCTTTCTTTATAAAATCGTCACATACAATAGATTCCAATCTTATAAGATGGTCAAATGTGCTTTTCCCTCATCTAAATCCACATTTTATTTGTTAGATGGTGTTACATAGGCAGCTGGTTAAGGCTATTGGCCAATAATTGTTCCTGGTTTAGGTACTGGTATAACAGTTGCTTCTTTCCAAAGAACCGATACTTCTCCTGATTTCCATATGCGATTGAAATTCAGATATTCAGAAGAAGCTAAATATTCAGAAATCTGGTAGTGAATTTTATCCGGTCCAACTGCAATGTCATTGGAGTTTTTGATGGCTTTTTCAGAAGTGTGACCTTTAAATCACACTGTGATAAAAAATTTACTTACTTTAAAGTAATATTAAACACAAAATCATTTCAAATGAGTTGGATTAATTGTAAGTGTTCAGTACCTTAAGTTTAAGTGAGTCTGTATCATATGGACTGGGTGTGAAGTCAGTGTGAACTCTAGCTCTGCCGCAGAAAGGGCCTCTGTACGGAGGCTCTTCATCATCACCATCCTCACTCCTCACACTCTCTCTGTTGCTGGCCGATGAGTCTGTGGTGCTCACCGTCTGTCCACCTGTGCCAAGACCAATCATTATAAAGGGACTGGATTCTTTCAGCACGCAAAAATCAATCAGACTGCCAGAAAGAGCACCATTAAGACACCATTATATGTAACCATTTAATGTATCACTGAGACTAAAGTAGTGACTGATCTTTTTATACATATTGTGAAATAAATAACAGAGTGAAACAGATCAATGAAAAATGAAAAAAAGGGGGACAGGGATTCATCTATTCATCACCCATTGATTGGACGGAATGGAGGCAGATCTGAATTTAAGCTTGCAGTCCCTTGTAAGAAAGAGGGCTTTATGAACTAAATGATTTGTATACTACTATTACTAATAAATAATATAAGAACGTATATATATAACGTATATATTGTGAATTTCTATTTAATGCCGGCTTTAACACAGTGTTAAGATTAGACTAATACGAGCAATAGAACTGCTTGCACACAAACACACAAAAACAAGCACACCACAAACACTTACTCATGGAGCTCTGCCCACTGAGGGAACTGCGCAGACTCTCTACAGACCCTCCTGCCTTGAGTTTGGGCTTCTCTAAAGAGTCCGTGTCTGGCTGAGGAGACTGAGGACAACTGGGTGTTCCATCTGGACTTGACTACACAAAGAAAAAAAAAAGAAGAGAGAATTGAAATACATTATTATTTATAGACAAAAGTACAAAGTACTAAGATGAAAAGCAGGTGATGCATATAATACAAAGCCCTCAAAAAAGATCAGTTAATTGCAGCACTGCTGTGAGACTAAAGCTCTACTTTAGCAAAGTAATTACACCAAGCTGACACTAGGTGGCACTACAACATAACATGATGACAGGGAGCGAGACATTGCGTTGGCACATAAAGTTCTCTTTGCGCAGATGAGCTCAACAAATACATACCCAGAGCTCTACATTAAACATGCTAAAAGAGATGACGCTATACAGAAAAACTCTTTCCTCAATTGTAACTAAAGCCAAAGCTGCTTTTTTAAGACAAACGCATTTTCAACAGCATGTGCATACATGGCAGCGAGCGTGCATTCAACACTGCCAGGGAGTATGCGTGTGTTTAATCGGACTGAGCTTGTATCCAAGCTCTAGGCTACATAAAGAGATGTTTGACCCTGGTTTGAAACACAGAAAGTGGGGCACACATGTGCTACTTCCCCCTGGAGTAAAGACAGGGTCTCACCTCTGAACGAGCCTGCTATAAAGCACATAACTCAGCACAGTTGAAGCAAGCACATGGGCATCTGTGAGGGTACCTGTTCAGAGAGAGACCCGGCATATTTCTTTGACATGCGTTTCCTCATAGTCTCTTTTACAGACTTGACTTTCTTTCCTAGAGAGATACGGGATGTGGTGGGAGATTTCACAGAGTCCCTGTACAGAGCCTCCTGCTCCTAATGCCAGAGAGAGAGAGAGAGAGAGAGAGAGAGAGCGAGCGATTAAGCATACTGAAAGCCAGCTGATCTACACAATTGGATCACAAACACTGCAGCTGCATATGAGAGCTGAAATCAAGAGGAAGCGAGGGAAAGAGCGCATGTGTACTCACACTAGGCTCGGTCGTGTTGACCACATGGAGAGAACGATTAGACAGGTCAAATCCTCCAAAGCTACACGTTCTCTGTGAAGAAAAAGACATAATTACCCTCAATTCACAAGCAAATGAATACATTTAGAGAGTCATTTAAAACGATTCACAAAGAGTCTCAATGATTCATGCTGCTCTTTATAATGGAAACCACACTTTTTAAAATGACGAGCTGCCAAAAGAAATAGTTCATGGTATGACCTGATTTCCTATTTAACTCAAAATAAATTCTTTCAGGAGTTGTTTAGCGTTATGTAAATAAACCATTGCTTTCTTGTAAATCCGACGAACAAACTGAAAATTGGTACTGAAAAAATAATGAGAAACAAAAAACAAATGTAATCTGACTTGAGGCAACATCTTAAACTGCTCAAATGCAAGTGATGCATTAAATTTAAATAAACTGGCTTTTCATTTTATGACATTTTGTTGAAACGTTTTACAAAGCGAAATTCATTTCAAAATAAAAAATAAAAAATAAAGATCAAATGTTATAGTATGAGACACTGATGCATATTGCATGGAATAACATCATGCACTTTAAAAGAAAAAAAAAATCTCAATAAAAGAGAGTAGCACATACAAAAAAAATACAGCATTCATGCCTAGGCTAAAAGAGGCATTTCCAACCCAAAATGGATGAAAGATTTCACTGATGAAGATCACGGTCATGTTCACATTCACTATGAATGACGACGAGGATCCGCAGACGACAGACTCTACAAAGCTGCAGAAGGAACTCCATATTATTTATTTTCTTCTTCTACCACTCTGCACTGTCTCTGAAGGACTGAGAGTTTCAATTATGCTCTGACACACATGACTGGCTACACGAAGAAAAAGTCAATCAAGAAATGAAAGGAGAGAAGCTCAGCATGGGGAAAGATAAGACTTGAGGTGCTCTCACATTCTTTTTCTCTTCTACACCTTTCTTAGATTATAAAATTTTGACTCTGTACTGCAGTAACACAAGTCTACAGTAATGAGAGGAGCTGAGGTCTAACTGACAGTGTAAGGGGTTTCTAGCTTTAATAATCATCCCAGAGATGGGTGAATTGACAGAATGCATTTTATGACAGCACAATTCATATTTCAGTATTAGACTTGGTGTTATATATATATAATATAACTCAAGCAGTCTGTCTCTAAATTGTACCCTATTGCAATTCTCTTCTGCAGCTTTGCAGCAGCCTGTTCCTCCAGTGCAGCAGGGGGCACTGTAGATCTGCTCTTCCGGCACACTCACAGACTTCTGCTGGATGCGTAAGAGAACTCGCTTGGTGCAACGATCCATGCTTGATGCCCACTTCCTGTTCGCATCTCTTTCGTCTTCTAGGAGCCAACGTCTGTCTGCTTTGCTCAGCGTGACGGGCCTAACCAGCCCAGTCCAGTTCAAGTGGCCATACAGGCTGCGTTCCACCACGTAGGTGATGTTGAGCTCACTAACCGCTGTCCTTCCCTTCAGGCGCCTCGGTGGAAACAGCCAGCTGCCCACTACTCCACTCCCACAGCTCTTTCCCTTCTCCCTGGCCAGTGGAAGCTCACGGGTGGGTGGGGAAGGGGGCAAGGTGGAAGAGGGAGCGATGGTTTTCTGAGTGTTGCAGGAACGTTGGTAGAGCAGGTGCTTGGTGGAGTATGCGTAGTTTGGGTCAGGCTTATTGCGCTGCCACACGGAGACCGGTGGCCGTTTGGTGCTGTTAATGTCATCTAAAGACACCAGAAGGGGGTGCGGCTTTGGGCGGGGCCTAGTGAGGCCATAAAAAGCGTAGACGCTGTCGGTACTTACCCCATGTGATAGAGATGACAAGGCCTTCCTCATCTCTCCGTCTGTAGCCGAGCGGGAGACTTTAGCATTGTCGTCTCCCAAACCCTCCAATTCGGAGAAAGAGGAGCCACTACCCCCCACTACACCCAGTCCAGATCCAGCACTACTCTTCCGCGGAGGGCGGATCAGGCCGTGGGGATGTGTGCCGGGGGTCTTCACTAATTTGTGAGCAGGTTTCCAGGCATCAAGGCTACTGGTGGAAGGCGAGGTGGTTAGGCTGTCCGTGTCCCCATCCAGAGAGAGCTGCTCTTGGGCAAGAGAGGACAAAGAAGAGTCTGTGCACTGGGCTGGCTTCTTGTGGATTTCTGCATACAGAGCATTTATGTCATCACATAAGGGAGCTGCATCCAGACTGAGTGAATCTGCAGAAAAAAAAGATCAAAATGAAAACCTTTATATAAATAATTTATATCAAATAAAGATAAAATTAGACATGCATTCTGACCAGTACTATTAAGCTGATGAATATTTTCAAATATTTCATGTCAGAAAACCATTAGGAAAAAAGTTAATGTGAGAACATTTCACAAGAACAGTTTGCTAAAGAACATTTATTTGAAATGCACATCTTTGGTAACATTATCATTGTCTTTGTCACTTTTAATGCATGCTTCAAGAATAGAAATACTGTTATCTTAATATTCTATTCACCCCAAACATTTGAATGGTATTGTAAATTAAATATAAAATGGCAAAAATATGTGCAGCATGAGAAATGGATTTGAGATGTGCTTAAAAAAACAAAAAAGACAAACAAACAAAAAAAACCCCTAAATATTTAAATTAAAAAAAACAAACTTGAGCTAATGAGAAATAAATGTTAAAATTTGCTGAAAAAAAAACCCCAAAAACAAAAAACGTAATATTAAAATAAAAAACAAAACTAAGCTATTGCCATAAGAACAAATCCTTTCCAGCTACCTTGTGAGCCATGTCTTTTGCTGTCATCCACTTTAATTAGCTTCTTGCGAACACGTCGAGTCGAGTTGACCAGCTTGTGAAGCCTCTTGAATTTCACTGAGTCCTCCTGCTCATCATCTGACTGCTCCACAGACTAGAGAGGAAAAAACTCAACTTCAGTTTTATATCACCACCTACAAACATAAAATATTTCCTTTCATGCAGACATACATAAAAAAGAAAATGATGGTTTCAACTGGTATGGACAGATTATGGAATTTTTAGGATGGGCTTTTGATATTAAGGACATGACTTAATGCAATATGGAGTTACATGTTATGAAATTTTATGTCCAGGAAAAACACTTAAAAGTCTTGTTTTTGAACATAACAGCTGGTTATGAGTGAACATTTGTGGTGGAACAAATCATTTCCTTAGTCCATATGAATAATTCAGATAGGGCCTACACTGCTGAGATGATTTATGACCGGATCACTCCCCCAAACAAACATCTGACCTCACAGTTAACACATCATGTATGATACTGAAACCTCTGATACACAAATAGAAAGCCTCTTTAATCCCTTCTACCTAAATCCCAAACTTGCAAATTGCAAAAAACACACACACAAAAAAATCTGTTTACTGCAAAAGTACACCACATTACGGGATGACATGCTATTTTTTAAATAAAGGATATAATCTGCTCTAACCACAGACTGTTTTTAAACCATCAGGAGAGCCTGAACTGTTTTGACTAATATCAGTGATGGGCAATTGTATCAGTGTACCCCAACACACCACACACTTAAGTGTTCCACTAAATCACTGAGGTTGAATGTGATCTGTTACTGGAAATTCTAAATTTCAACCACATGCACACACAAAATCTTAATGGTTCACCATAGGCATTGAGTAATCTTTCCTAATCATTCAAGTAGATTTCTATCTTTCAAAAAGAAGAGTCACTGTGATCATAGAAATATAGTTGAACACACGGCTAATAATACTGCTCGAACGGTTTCAAAAGCATATTCAGAGAAATAGAGCAGAAAAACTAATTTACATAATAATCAAAAACACCCATATGAAGAAAATAATGCCTGGACAATCTCATTAAGGACTTAAGGGCTGCTCAAATCCCAATCACCAAGTTAACCAAAATCTATTTTTAAACGAACAGGGCAGGAAAGAAAGAAAAAGAAAGAAAGAAAAGAAAGAAAGACAGAAAGAAAGAAAAAAAAGTAATAAAAATAGAATACTTGCAAAAGTGAGTCTAGCTGTGCTCCTACCGGGAGTAGTTTCCTGTAGGTTAGATGTTAGCAGCCCATGCAAAAATCGCAACGCAACGTTCCGCGCAAGACAAATTCAAACTGTAAACAGTTTTTTGAAGAAAACTCTGCAATATCTGTAGGCAGGGGAGTGTCTGTGGCAAAAGGCGTGAGCTTGTGTGTCCGGAAACATTGTGAGGTCTGCCATATGACCCCTGAACATCCTTAATGGTCTTCAGAGGAGAAAAGGAATGTGGGCCAGAGAGAAGAAAGGCTGGTCTGACTGCAGTACATTCATATACAGATATAGTACATCCTCTGTGACAACGGCTACTAATACTGACCCCAGATCAGCTCACTTCGGTGGAGCCTTGATGGGTCACTATACTGATCTTGTGACAGGGGAACCCTGTGCATACACAGCGAGCTCTCAGTGTTCTGATTAACGTTAAACTGAGCTCAGATCAGCGGCATCCCCAGAGAGAGTTGTGCCCGACGGTTTAACCGTTCGCAGACTAGGACTGACCCATTTCCATTTATAAATAGGAAATCATCAACCCAGGGGCCAAGATTCCTACAGAAATCCATTTTCTCATTCAAACGCAGAGATTCAATTTGCACACGCTGATGTGTGGTAGAGACAGGCAAGAGGAAATGTGCGTGAGTGAGAGTGTGTGTGTTTCAGAAACACCCCCAGGGGCTCAGAGATACAGGGTCTTTGTATGAATAAGATTTGCTTACCTCATTTCCTTTCCTTTTGCTATAATGGGTAAAACAGTACAAATGGAGAATTTCACGAACAAATGTCTCGGTCATATTTCACTTAAAGTTAAGCTCATGAAAGTAACCCCCCTTTTTTGCAAGAAGATCACCTTCCATCACAAATAATTTTCCTACAAATTCTTAAAAATCTAATCTAAATAAATAAAAATGTAATTCTTTACCCACAACAGCGGTTTTTAGAATTCTCCTCAAATCCATCAGAAGTCAGTTATAAACAGGTCTTCAATTTCCTCTAATTTAATCCTTTTGGACATGAAATGACATTGACCACACACACACACACACACAAACAAACAACACAGATGCACAGAAAGCATAGGACGGGCAATGACTCCTCTCAGCGGACATAAGGCTTTGCTGGGCAGAGTGAGTCATTCTTTAGCTTTAAGCGCTGAGCGAAGCAGTGCTGTGGTTTGTTAACATCAAAAACCATTGCAAAAACAGCTTAGCTGTTGACCATTAGAAAAGGAGGTGTATGTTTACTTCCAGAAGCTGCTCAGAGTTTCCATGATAACTGTGTGTATATTTGTGTACTGGCAGTTTATTTCTCCAAGAGGGCAAACTAAATCCACTGTTACCAAACCTGTCTAGGCTTTAACCCCTTCACACAACGCTGCACAGGCACATATACGGTCTATGCAAAGCATACTCTTGTAATAGCAACAAGATCCAAAGTAGTGTGACATATCCAACTGTTGTTTTCAGAGCAGAAGAAAAGGCTGGGGAGGCAGAAATGGCCACATATCACTCTTCAGTTGAGACGCACATTATAACCTCATCAACAGGGGATATTGAGTGTGCCTACACATCAAGCCAAGTAGAAATTGCATCAACACTACAGGTTTAACAGCGAGCCGCCAGTGCCAGATGATCATTACAGCACCATCATCTCCATGCAAACAGCTTTCAGATCACTTGCTTACACTGATTTAGAATTTAGTTTCACCTCAATAGAAATCAATTGTACTGTAAAAAATATGTGATGATGAGATATGACATGACTCCAGTCCTACAGTTTCTAACAAATTAAAGTGTGTTTTGGTGTGGTTATAGCAGGGAAGGGGATGAACTGGGGTGATGTAAGGACTGCCACTGCCTGAGTTTATAAACCACAATGTCACTAGTGTGGTCTGCAGAAATTTAACTCCATAGACACACACACACACACAAAAGACATCAGTCAGTACAGTGAGAGACATTACTAACACTTACTGCTGTGAGAAAATAAACTTTGATGTGTTTGAATGATGTTATGTTGTAAACACGCCCTATATACACTCAGGTCTACAGTCTGGGTGGTTTAATAATGTACTTACATTGTAGACGGAGGAGAGGTTAACAGGGGGACTGGATCCATCAGTCCACTCTGCTGTGTCTGTACTGCTGCTCAACTGTCTGTTCCTCTCATATTCCTTTAACTATGGAGAACAAGAGGTCAAAGAGAGCCGCCCCCCTTGCCCTTACACTCACACACCCTATCTGTTACAGAAATAGAGTCAGAGAAAACCCCATACAACCATGTAGACACGCACACACACACACACACACACACCACACAACAGTCAAAAGCAAAACACACTAAAAAAGACAGGCACAAAACAGAAACGTCATGTCCATTCAATCTGGGATTTGTGTTCATAAACTATAAGCTGAAAATTCAGCTTTAAATCACAAATAAATAACATTTTAAAATGTATTTCAACAGATATCTCACAATAGTATTTTTATTTTAATAAATGCTTAGTGAGCATGAGAGACTTACATTAGAAACTCTTTTAACAAGTGAAAAAACAGACCCAAACTTATGCATGGCTGTGTATTTGTAGGCTGTTGGACATTAATTAGTTACTTTTATTTGTAGATTTTTAGAATTTATTCTATGTATATATGAATAATATAATTTATTAAATGTGTTTTATTAAAATTAAGCTTTTAGGTTAAAATGTTTTTTACTTCTTACGTGGGTAAGAAATAGCAAAAAAGATTCCCCAATGGAAAATACAAAATGTCAACGTTTGTATTTTTCATACAATAAAAAGGCATAATGGTCATTGGTTGATTCCAGGTCCATTATTTTAATGCTTCACTATAAACTACTAGACAATCTAAAAAAGTTGTGAAAAATAAAAAACAAGAAGGATGCATGACGTCCTTGGACACACAAAGATACCACAAAAAGACAAAGAACACAGAACAAGTAAAGCCACATTAATTTTGGAAAAAAATACATTTGCATACATTTGCATTTATACAAACAAGAGGACAGACACATGTTCATGCATGCTTACAGCATGTATGATGATGGCAACTATCCACAAAGGCTTGGCATTGATTCAAAGATCCAGTCAATCAAGACCACGCATTACATAGACAAATCAACTACAAGGCCAAAGGAGAAAGAACGGGAGCGGAAGAGACTTTAAAGAATGTAGAAAACCATGTTGGTTAAAGGAATCAATGTCAGCCTTGTGGAGAGAAGAAAGCCACATTCTACAGTCATCCATTAGGTTCATTATCAGATGATAATTAATCATTATCATGTTCTCAAAACAAAATGACAGAGGAAAGAAAGAGACCCACTATCATCCAACACACCTAAACAGTGAAAAAGAACAGAGGAAACCAATCCAACCAATCCCAGCTAACCCTACGTCAGAAAGCAGACACCAAAGACTCTCCTTAAACTCAGCAAAACATGATTCGCACTAAGAAATCTACTGCAGCTCTCAGATGCAGGGTCAGTACGAATGTATGTATGTGTATGTAAGTGTGTGTATGTGCATTTGGAGGAAGTTTAGGTAAGTACGGTTAGTAAACATGAAGGTACGCACACCAGCAAAGCTCTTTTGTATTATTTTTGTGGATGATGTGTTTACCCGTGCCAGTGCCTCCTCCACTGTAATCATCTTCTCTTTCACCATCATCATTAGCTGGATCCGTTCTTCATCACTCATAGTGATCTCACTGGCCACATAGCCAATGTCCTCTCCTGAAGAGTCAAAAGGTCAAAGGTCAAAATCATGTTTTCAAAATGTCAAAATCTCTTTTCTCTCATATGGTGTCCCTTAAAAATAAAAACAAAACGAAAACGAAAAAGTCATGACGTTTTCATTACCTTTTGACGTTTGCCTTGTGACCCCTTTCTGTGACTTTCGAAAGTTCTGCCAGAAGGATTTGTTTTTTTTCTTGTTGTCCCACTTTCCTGTATGTGAAGAGAGGAGAAATCAGGACCATCAAAATCATTCACTGTACAACCAGTGTGTACAAACAACACTCCTTTACAAAGCTTGAGCAAAAGAATGGACTCTGTTGTTATCCGTCATCTATACATCTGCCCATCTACAAAACAGACATCTACAAACAGAGAGTTTGTAGATGTCTGTTACAGATAACCCTGTCACCAGAACATTGCAGTCTGCTATAAATCCAAATAATTCTATAAAACCTCAAAACCACCAGAAAGATTATCAAAATAACAGTTTTCATAATGAAACGCATACCTGATCCATCTTCAGAGCTGGATTTGTGCAGAGGAATTCTGATAAAAAAAAAAAAAAAAAAAAAAGAATTAGGATGTGTTTGATAAAACTCTTCACATTTCCAGTGGCAGCTGGATTTGTGTTAACCAAATGTACAGAGAGATTTTTATGATTTGAGGCAGTAGAGGGCAGTGTGGTGCTGATCACAGAGCACATGTCAGGCTCCTGAGGCTCACAGGGCACAGATGAGAGAGGCTCTGGAGATGCAGCTAAACAAGATGAGTTAGACAGAAAGTGAGAGAGGGACAAAAAGGGAACAGAAACAACCACAGGACAGACACTGTATGTTTATATTTCCACTTCGCTCCTCTGAGGCACAGTGCCCTTGGAGAATACTAAAATAACAAATTTAACACTAAAGCTTAACCAGAGCTTTTTTCTAATTTACGGAGTCAAAGGATGAACATACTAGATTCCACAGTCATCCGATTAATGCTGATGAAATAAATTTGGCCTAATCAAACTCTAATAGAGACACATCACCTTTGAAATTCTCATACACATTAATATATTTACTTGCCAAAACAGATGACTTTATGCAACTAATTGGGATGGACAAACACATTCATTGGCATGCGTCCAATTAATGTATTTTATTACTACAAAAACTGCATGTACACTGGACTAAGTGTTTTCGTCTCCTATGCATCAAGGGTGCATTTTTTGCATCATCAAAAATACAATACAAAACAGCAATATTGTGAAAAAATATTACAATTTAAAAATATATTTTCTGTTTTAACATAAGCAATTTTGTCCTGTGATGGCAAAATTACACTTGCAGCCACCATTTCCTGTCTTCATGTCAAAAAATCCCTCAGAAATCATTCAATATCATTATTATTAAAGTTGAAAACAGTTAAAGCTACATTTTTTACTGACCCAAAACCTTTGAACAGAAATGTGTGTGTGTGTGTGTGTGTGTGGATATAAGCAACCTAACAATACAATAAAATTTTCTTTTTCATACAGAACAACTGGACATGCCATCCTGATTTGGGAAAATATCCAGGTGTTTACATTCCCATTGGTCATGTGATTTAGATCATTCGCTTGGTTGTAAAATCCTGTGAGAATCTAGGCCATGTGTTAACTGCCAGTGAGAGGAAACATCTGAACTGAGCCGACCGTCAACAAAACCCAAAACACAGAGGGAGAAGAAAACATTCTGCCTCAAACGAGTGTTTGTTCTGCAGATGAGGACATGAATGCAAGTTTGCAAGTCTATGTGTTGTGGTTTTCTTATTTGAGTAGTGGATTCTCGCTCATCCTTGGGTTAAGAAAACAATCTCAATCTAGTCTGCACTAAAGTAAACACTGGCACGGGCATGTATGCATACACTCGCAGACTAGCGTGCACCTATGTGCTTCAGTCTGGTTTTCTCCACAGGAAGACAGAAGACAGGGTTTTTACCAGTCACTTGTGTTTAAATCATTACGGCTGCGTGCGTGTATGCTTTTCATCTGCTGTCCATGTGTCCCAAATACATGACATTCTCACTGCTAAAGCTATCAGTATGTACACACACCCAAGAGGACAGTGTGCGTGTGTTTAGTGTCAGGTCAGATGTTACAAGTCATTACAAGAACTGCGAAAATGTATCTTGCATATTTCGGGACGTCCACTGCACTCTGACCAAATAAAGACGTCAACGCTGCTCTTTTACCCAATTGTGTGTTTGATACACAAGGCATGACGGAGGCCTCCCTGAATTATCATATCATTATGCTGCCATGGCAACACAAACTTTCTCTGTTTAACCTCTTATTCACCCCACACAGAATCCAAAGGGATTCTTCCTGCTTGTATGCTAACTGCATCTCATGCTAAAAAGGCCCTATTGAACAGCAGCTCACTAAATTAGGCTCCATTCAGGATTTCTGCTATTGACAGAGCTGTATGTGTGAGAGCACAGTGTGACCGGCATACAATACAAGCATGTTACAGTCCGTCAGTTTCTTTCTCTCATTTCGCAGGGTGTCTTGTGTCTTTACTGGTGTGTGTCTAGCAGAATTTAAGCCCTGCTGGCTGCATTCCTTTACTGAAAGTAACTGTCATGTCCACTATCTACTACCAGAGAAATCCTTGGCTTGCTGAGATTGTTATTCAGAGAATGTGACGGAAGAACACTTCACTCTGAAATATTTACTTTCTCCACATGCTTTAACTGTGTCCTTCAATTTAAAATGAGAAATGTTTGGGATGGACGACTGTATTTACTAAAAGAAGCAACAGATGGATGATGTCTGTAACCATAGTAACAAAGTAATTTGGTTTAATTTGTAGTTTGTCAATTTGAAACAATTTTGGGCAGCAACTGCTGTTTTCAACCACTCAGATGCAATTAAAAAGTCTGATTCAACCTACTTTAGTGTTTTGACTTCCTCTCTAACTACATAAATCTCTATGTTTGACTAATTTTAATAACCTGAGAGTAAGTAGTCATGATATCGATAATGTCTTTGTATGACTGTTATCAGAATTATCAGAACTGGACTGTCATATTATTATGCCAACATGTTTTTAACTATTAAGAGGAACAGCATGTAGTTCTCATCACTACAGTGATGTATGTTCACTGTTCTTTCAGAGCTGGGAGTGGTCGGACTTCCTCTTTCCTCTAGTCAAACTGCTGATGAAGAGGAACACTGCTATCCCAGGGTGCACCTGGTGTCCCGCGATCGCTCGGTTGGTTGGTTTGCTTCCTTACACCTGGCTTTGGAGTTCAGAACATGCTTGAGCACAAAAACACACATACAAAAGATCGCAAAGGAAGTGTCCAGGAAATGACCTTCACTAGAGGTCATGGTAAATGGAGCTTGAGGGATTTCCTTAAAGCCACACACACACTCAAACACATACATTTTTTCTGTACCCAGTTACTGATTTGGTATTTATTATCATTATTAATGTAGAATGTTTTTATTTAACATTGTTATTATCATAGCTTACTCTTCTTAAAGAACAAATTATATATTCTTTAATTAATAGGAAGTTCAAATGAACAATTTATTTGAAGTAGAAACATAGTAGCATGTATTCATAGGAAGTCTCTGGCAACATAAGAATGAAGGAGCTTCTAAACACACAGTTGCGCCACGCACACACACGCACACACACGCACACACACACTCTCACTGTTATCGGGTTCTTTGCTGTTCAGCATGAACAGCCTTTCTGGAGGCCAAGGCTTCTTCTAATCATATAGACAGGAAGTCTGGGTAGTCTGGCAAAGACTGTTTTGTCCGGTATGGCACTGTGCTGATAATGTAATGTTACAGACAGTTCTAAAGAATAGGACATGAAATAGGGCCGCAGAAAAATCATATTGTGATTATGACAAATATTATGATATGGCAAACACTTCTGCTTAGATATCAAAAGGGGAAAGATTAAAATCTGCTTCTCGTAATGCTTAAAGTCATAATGAAATGGAATAGTGACAGATCGTCATTTTAATATCGGTTGTTGATTGTATTTTGAGATGTGGGCAATGCACTGAAAAGTAAAGGCAGGTGAACATGAGCTTTGTTGAAGATGTTTTGTTCTAATCAATCCATTCAAACAAATGGGTTAAAGAGTAAAATCAAACAATGTTTTTAAATATAAGTATTGAGTAAAACAATTTAAGCTTGCTTTTGTCAAATCAAGGCTAGAGTCATATTCATCACAAAACAGAGTACGACTCAAACCCATCCACATGTGCACAGGACCGCAGAGCCATATAAATGATGAAACATGTGTCAGCTCCGCATGTTTTACATTTATCCAAGCATACTACTACTCTCCAGAGAGTGTGGATGACAGCGGTAGAATTTAATCTTTCCCATGGCACGTGGACTGTTCAGCCACACAGTAAAAAAAAAGCAAAAAAAACATCAACACTCAACACTGACGAGATGTATCTAGACACAGCGCTGTTTGTTCACTGACATCAGCCTTTTAGAATTCTAATCTTCACAAAAACTGTAGTATTTTGAAATTCACGACATGACTAATACATTTTAAATTAAGCAAACTGACCTTTGACTATTACACAACTGCGTGGGCACAGATGATGTCATTGTGTTAGATTTAAGCAATAATGCTAAATAAAGTTCATTTTGTCAGTTTGACTAACACCCTTGTGTACTATAAACTCACTGCATCTCACTTAGGTCCGAATGTCTTTCTTCCTCTCTCTAATCGGTTAATTTCATCTTAAACATCTAAGAACAATGGACGGAAGGAAGGAAGCCTGGAAGCACCAAGATGTGAAGAAGTAAAATGGAGGAATTCACACCCATTTATATACACACACACACACACACACACACACACAAACTTACACTAAGGGGTAGATGGGGGATGGAGAGCAGATCTGATGTGTGTGATCACATATCTGAGAGGTAAACAGTCACATACAAGTTGGCCCTTTAGGTTTGGGTAAACCTTTAAGCTGATGGTTTAGATATTAAAAACTATCCTAGATCTGGTTCATTAGTTTTGTTTACCTTTCTAAAAGCAAGACACATCTAGCATATTAACCATTACTGAGTGCATTTAGACCTTCTTACTTTCTCTCAGTCTCTGGAGTGGACACCTCACTGCTGATGCCGAACGATTCCTGTGGACACATAACACTGCGGTTAATTATTGCAATTACACACGCACTGATTTTAATCACTGATGACACAAATCAGTGTAATCTGAGCATGCAATCTGCTGATTTATCATGGAGACGTTGTGAATTAAACTATGTTGCGTTGTAACAGTGAGTTATGGCTATGACTGCAGCTGTGTGAATGTCTGAAAACATATGCACAGCATTGTGGGTCGACTGACCTGGATGTCTGAGCGTAGCTGTGAAGAGTTGAAGCTGGTGTCTGCTTTTTCCTGAAAAACACACATAAAAAGGGGAGGTTAGGAACAAGGACACACAAACACGCACTGCTGCTAATGTAGGGCCACACACCCATATGCCAAGAGCTTGTCTTGTTATTAAGAAAGCCACACCCTCTGCCCCCAACGCAAATCACCTGAGGCGCACTGAACCCGCTGGTCCTGTGCAGCTGCACAACAGAGCAAAAAAAACATTAACATGTGGAAAGATCTAAACTTACTGGAAATACAGCAAACATGAACCCTGGTACAAGCCAACACTGTCGATCAGCAACTTGCCATACAAGTAGCATTGTCAAAATATAACACCAAAATAATCTCAGGGTTGGAAAGCACTGATCTTAGTCAGGTGTACTGAAATCTATGGATATAACTTTGGTGGTCACAATTACTTTTAGTCTAAATTTAAGTGTTTTTTCTACTAAATATATAAAAAGATTTTTTAATATTACATACATTTCACCTAGAATGCAAAAGGCAAAACTGTATTTTTTATATTTATATTTATAAATTACAATTTTCTGTTACATTTAATTTTCAGTTACACATGCCAAAAAAAAAAAAAAAAAAACAAGCAAAATGATTATAAAAAAAACTACATTTTAATCATTCCTACAAGCAATCAGACATACATTGCATCATGGATGGAAAAGTAATGTTGTTAACAGTCTTAAGTTCAATTTCAAATATTTTTAGAGGGGTAACGAGTAAATCAAGAAGAACTTGCACTTCACAAGTAACCTCATTGTGGAGGAATCTCGCCTTCTCAAGCTGTTTGTTTGCTTTTTAACTGCCCATGGTGTTGAAGCGACAGGTCTGGTAGGAGTTCGGGCAGAATAGCCTAGTCAAGCAGAGGTTGAACTGGTTCTTTTATTTTCTTTTTTTGCAACCCTGTAGAATTGCATGTCTTGTTAGCCACTCTGAAGCCTTCACCAGAGGCTGATGTTTAATTTTGTTCCCAGTACACACTCTATATCACTGCTTGCTCATTCTCACTACTCACTTCCCAAAACCAAGACTTCTGCTCGTGCAATGACCTCCAAACATATCTGTGTTTGTGTGAAAGTGCGCATCAGCTGTTTTTTTTTATATCTAGATAGCTTCTGTAAAATGCATTTCGTTATACGATTTGGAGACTCTTTTGTTTAGTAAAATTTTATCTTGTCTTATTAAAGTAGACTAAATAAAATATGTAAAAAATAAAATAATGGATAATGTAGTTTAAAAGGAGAGTCGGGAAAGGCTGCTGAATATAGTTATTAAATATCATTACGACAGAATGTTAATAGAGAGATGCTATGTTTGGATAAAAAAGGCCCTCTAGCACAAGTGATGGACAGCGGAGTGGAAAATGTGTGTCCAGACCCTCAGTTATCACAGTAGTAATCTTCAAGTCTCTTTTCCTGCAAGCAAAGCATTTTTGTCAGAGAGAAACACTGTTTTTAGGCTAGGATGGCTGTTTGTGTGCGTTTTGTCTCTATGCCACTCCATCCGTCTGCTTTAGTGTTCAGTGGTGTGTTGGTAAAGTCTGAAAGCTTCTAAGTAGTAAATCAGATGTTGTGTTGTAAAAGTGGAGCCATCCAGGACAGAAGGAAGAATTCACTTTCTCTCTTTTACACACACACACACTTGAAGTTATTCCCATATGAACACACACTGGCCAAAGTAAACACACATACACGGGTCTGTGTTCTGTATCATCAGCAGCAGGACATCAACTGCCCCATACCCACTGGGCACATGCCCCCATTGGCACACACTGAATCATCTGTACACACTGCTGCTGGCCGTGTCATCCAAAACACATATCCACACAAAGAGATGCTCTGTGTCTGTGTGCACTCACTCACACAGACCCACAGACACACACTTGCAGCCTTCACAACAACCAGCGCAATAGTACAGATCTACACTAGACAGACACTGCACCTCTTGACATAGTTTAGCTCAATGTGTGTCAATATTTATACCACTATATGGGACATGTTTAAGTGTAGAGCTAAAAGACAACCACTTAATGACTGGCTATATGAAGTTCATTGTGAGGTCCAGCAGCTTGTGGTTGATGAGCGACTGTGTGTCTGTGATTGTATGTGCATGACTGGATTTGGCTCTATGCATGCTGAAGATGGATTTGGCTTAATAGGCAGCACACTGTAACTACTGTATACACCCACACCCATATATACAGATCAACCTAGTGCACACTCCAAAAAAAAAAACAAAAACAACAACCACCATAGTTACAAGATGTTGAAGCATGATAAAGCAACCACTCCCTGAACTAAAAATGAATTTGACAGAACATATTCGAGATCTTTACAGTTGTTAAATAACAATGAAGTGATTTAGAAGAGAGACTGAGCGATTCCTATTAAAACAAACTGACTTTGTTCCAAAACCTTGTATGCTCAACTTTTTGAGCTTGGAGTACGGTTATTTAACTTAGCACCATGCTAAATATCATACTCTACTGTTAGCAAGTAAGCATATAATAACAAAATAAAGTAGCTTCCACAGCAGAGCATTTCAAATGAGTCTCTTCCACTTCCACAGTTAGCATAAGATAGATAGATAGATAGATAGATAGATCATTTCAAGGTTTTGGAATAGCAATTTGGACAGAAAGAGAGATATAAAGACAGACAGAGATGTGGCAGGATGGCTGGCACACCATAAACAAACTGAAGAAGGCTGATGAGGTGTTTTATATAAATTCATACAGAGTCCCAGTGTGCAGGTCAGGACACACACAGTCAGGCTGGCAGCAAAAACGCCTGTTGGGTGGATGAGGTCGGCTCATGGGGAGAGTCTTGGCTCCTACCACCCAATCAGGAGAGACATTTGGTTGAGTAACAGCTAGAGAAATTGTCCTTGTAGAACCAGACTAACCATTCCTACTGCTCTAACACAAACAAAACGCACACATATACACACTCGCAGTGTGTGACACTTTGTGGGTACACTATTCCAGTTGTGTGGTTTCTACCTGGAAATACCAGTCGGAGTGAGGAAAAAACATATGTTGCTTGTGCTGGAATAAAACAGGTAAGTATTATATGTCAGTGTCATGACAGACCTGTGCAACACCAAACTTATCTTTGTGCGTCACCTGCCAATTGCTGTGCGTGTGTGTGGGTTCCCCCTTAAACACAGGTTCACTTCCATAACATAACCTACTTTCACACGAACAGGAATCAAATCAAAATGCCACAACATGCCTTTGAGAAAACCACTACAACAAGCCCGAGCCTGAGAGAGGGACAGAAAACCTAAAAACCATTAAAGCAAAGGGTGTGCCAGAGTCTTAATAAAGAGTAATTACAGAATTAACATGTTAAAGAAGAACTACCCCAACTATATGAACCAAGTGTTTCAAGTAACTCCCACTACTAAGTAGCCTAGTTTCAGTAGTGTAAAAGTAGCCCAGCCACATGCATTCTGATAGAAAAAGATAAAGAGAAGCCATTCAGTCTGTTTTCTGTTATTAGTCAACCTTAAAAACTGATACTCAAGTGAAAACTCAATAACACAGAACAGCTTTCCACCACAGTCGCATTGTGTGGCTGATAGAGACTCTCTGTCTGGCGAATGGAATAAAAGGAGTGCGTCTCTGTATGAACAGCTATGAAGACAAATGACAAAATAGAAACATGGCTGGCTTGTACTATGTAAAATGGGGGGTTTATCTATTCAACACACAGAGTAGAGGATGTTTTCCTAACTCTTTGTCATCAGGGTAGCTCTTAAAAAAGCAAAGGGAGATAGAGAGGAAGAGTGTTGAGAAAATGTGGAAGCCTGAACCAGCTCTGTCAGCTCTCTTTGGAGATATCTGAGGAAATGAAACAGAAATCAAACCTCAAATCGGACTTGGGAATGTCTACGACATCTGAGAGTGCCTCAGACTAAACCAAATAATAGAAATAAGGAAGAGAAAGTAACAGACAGCTTCAAATAGCACACGGACTTCACCTCTGTCAGAAAGGAAGAGGTCGGCTGGCAGTGTAGGAGAAACCATGGGCCTCATTTGATGCTGTTCAGGATACAAGTCCTTCACTGTGGATTCCTGCATGTGCTCAGAGATTCATTCTGTCTAAGTATGAATAGACCACAACATTCGTGCCTTACTCACAATAGCCTTCAGTGTTGCCTCTGGTTAAACCGGTGACCTTTCCCCTCTTTTGGGTCGAGGGGAGAAAGCCAAGGGCCCATTGCCAGCTTGGCCTCTAAAACAGGGTTACGTGCCATTGGGAGAGAGGTTAGCTGGGTGACAGTGTTTATGGAAATTAGTGAGAGGATAGGAGGAAGAAAAGGATTAGAAAGAAAAGAGAGAAGACTGAAAGACAACGATAGGGAGTACCAGCATTTTGACTTTTCCAAGTGCCAAAAAATTCAAAGGTCACGCAAACGTCATGTCTCTCAAGGCAAAGCTGAAATATCAAGCCATTAATATGGCCTATAACCCGCCAATCAGGAAGAAGATAATCACTTGTTACTGCCATCAGACTGGACAGCAGCCACTCATCTTGGACGAGTATGCCAGTTTCACAATTTAGCCTAGACAGCGTCTAGAAAGGGCTGTCTAATATGAAAAAAATTGTGTGTAAGAAAAAAAAGAAAAAAGAAAAATGGCATATGTGGCAGAAAAATGGCAAGTTTTCAAGACCATCTTGGTAACCAAACGAACCAGTTCAACTTGTGTAGACCTGCAGATCCCCAAAATAAGCATGTTTTCCCCTCACTTGCACATGGAATGCAAAAAAACCTCCTATAAAATTCACAGTTATCCATATTATTCCTCTCACCATTTACCGAATCTTTCCCCAGCCAGCAGCTACTCCAATGTCCCCATTTCCTTTTCATGATACTCTTGAGAATGGCACAAGATCAGCAACACTAAATACATAAAGAGATGACCTACTTGGCCCACTTGACACTTCCTCCTGCCCCATTAGCCTCAGACCAAACCCTCTTTTGACAGTCATCATCCTCTGCTTGGGATTTATCAGTCCTTCTATATAAGTCCTTTGATGCATTGCACTGACATTTTCCGAAAGGGAAGACCTATTTTTGGACTGAACTCTTTGTGAGATCTGACTCCCACTGCATGAGCTTTATCTAGCCTTTGTTGCTAGTTATCTTAAGTTTGTGCTAATTAAAGGGGCAGAGACATGGTGTAAAGTAAAGATAAACTTAAAAAGCATTCAATATTCATAAAGCGCACTCTGAAAGAACTTGAGCACTGAAGAGGCATGAATCCGGATTACTAAACAAACACAGCTGAGTCACAGTGCTGATTGAGGTGGGACGGTACAGCCAGGTTTTGTGCTGTGCTCAGCCCTGTATTAACCAGCTTTAGCTTTAGTACAGTTTACAAAGAACTGGGGTTACAGTTGGATACTGGAATTAATGAGATGGAGAAAACATAAAAGGAACAGTTCACATAAAAATGCTAATTCTGTCTACGCTAAAAAAAGGATCACATACTGTAGGTTTAGAATGACATGATTAGATATAAATAAGCTATTCTAAGAGGTTTTGTAATAAAGGCAATGCTAGTTCTTTGCAGAAGCAGTGATTTGGTATAGTGATTCTGTACAGTGGAATTCTGTATTATTCCCCTGAAATTCAGAGAGAAAATCCATTGAAACAATTCAAACACAATAGCATACCTAATGTTCTCCGAACATTGAGAATGACTGGTTCCTATCCGAGGCCAGCACCACAGCTGAGCATGACTTTCAGAATGTTTTCTTTCTTTCTCTCAAAATCCCCTCACTGGACCGTGCCAACCCCAGCTGCATGTTATAATGAGTCCGGCGGTTTCTTAGCAACCCTGGGTGGCCCACTACCCTACATCCCTGAGAACATAGACGCTTTGAGACGCAGACGAGAAACGCAGAGCACTGACAGAACCGCAGACAATCCAAACACGTATGGAGAGAGGGCAGAGGGTGAACGCATTTGTCTTCATTTTGTAATGGTTTAAGACAAGCATTTCCTTCTATTAGCTCATAGGTTTACAATGGCCATTCTGTAGCACCAAGTGATGAAAGAAATAATTGAATTTTGTGATTAGCTGTGCTTGTGGTTCATTATCCCTGGAACATAAATGGAAGGGGAACTATTCCACTGGTTTATGACTAAAACAACTGTTACTGCAATAACAAGTTGGCCATACAGTGTTAATAGCTTTAGTATTCAATTTCCGTATTTATTAAGGCTAAACTCAAGTATGACATAGTATGTAGGTCAGACAGTGAAGTTTGTTTTACCAACTGAAAACTATAAACAAGATCGTTTTTATGAATTGATGCCAACTGCTTTTCAGAAAAGTAAAATAGAACTTCTGCAGAAAATGTTTCGGGTTAAAGGCACACTCAGCATTTTTTTTGTTTATATTGCAGTGGCTGATACGATAGCCGACCATGTGACTAAAGGCCTAAAACTTTTTAAGTAAGACACCTGACCCAAAAACGCGTTTCACAGTGCTAATGACTGCCAGATTAACTCATCTGGTTTAAATGCCAAGGCAGTAAACATGCCACGATGAATTAAAACGATGACGAAAGTATGCATAAACAACTCTTTAGAATTACCTGGTGACAAGGCGATTTAATGAAACCGTTACTAGAAATTGTTCTAGAAAACAGACATATCCACAGCTATAGAAATGCAGGTGTACAAATCCGGCAGTGTGTGCTATAAACATTTAATGCTCAACTTACCATGTCTAGCTCTTGAGACACTTGTCGCTTACGTAGTTCCTCCATTCGATCGCTAACGTCGCTGAAGTATGTGTTGTAGTACTCCGAGTACTCTTGTGCCAGGTCATCTATATTACCCAGAGAGCCATCCTACAAAAACAGAGACATAATTGAGAAAAGTTTTAATGGCTTTTCATTTAAAATTACACCTCTCATTAATAAGCCTCCCTCCCATCACAGTCTCAGAAACACAAACAAACACGAGCGGAGCTGTAGGAGAGCTTCATTAAAAACTTGTCACTGGCACACTATTTTAATTAGGATTGCAAGAACAGCGCCAGCCAAAAAGGACATAACACACTCTGAACACATTGCACACATCTGCTTCGACGAAGCAAACAGTCACACACAAGCTGAACTAAACATCTAACCAGCACATTCCATTATTTTCACTCCACACGATACTCTGGGCTGAGACCGCAGGATTTTTGCTGGGCTTTTGTGAATTTGTGGGGTTATAATTTCCATGCTACTGGTTTATAGAGAAGTTGTCAGTTTGTTGAGATGGGTTTCTTGTGCCACGTATATGGTCCAAGGATGGACAGTTGAGTGGCATGATCTTCCAGAAAAAAAAAAAAAGAGTTATAATTCATATAAAATTTTAACAAATATTTTCACAACCAAGTTACCAAAATTTTTTTCCCTAGTGGTGGGGCCAGAGAACATTTTTACAAGGCAGGCAAGTATAAGTTTTTACATCTGGGTGGCATTTTCTGTGCAACACATATTTATAAACTCAACGAACACAAGCGCAGAAGGCCTCTCTTACCGCCCAGCCCTTACAACCTTCTCTGACCTTTGCAGCTGTCGTCTTGTGAGAGCACATATTCAACTGTGGTGCTGCCTGGCTCTGACTTCAGCGTGAGTGAGTGTGGGTGTATCCTATTTTTCTACAAGCTCGTGACATACACGTATAGCAAATGACATCAGACTGCTGCAAAAAAAAAAACACAGTAAGAAGGTCCTTTACTCAAAAAGAGATTAGCTTCTTTCAACTTCTATAGAAAAGTATTAATACACACACAGCTGCAGGTGGCATAGTTTCTTTTCCTAAATACAAGAGCTTGTTATATTTGAGAGCATGTTTGTTGTATCTAAGTTCTAGGCTAGTTCTCTCCAATTGCTGTACTAGACGCCCTTTAAAGTACTGCTGAATGAAAAGTCAAACACAAAGGCCTTCTTCCTGCTAAGGACCATGCTGACAAACACATATATCCTGTCATTGTGTGTACGGACCAGAGGTAGGAAGACCATGGCTTCAAATACACCCACTGGTAAAACTGGTGGCTATTACAGGCATGGCTACGTGTGTAAACGACAATAAAAAAGTAAAAATAATAATAAATCACTTCAGGCACATTCAATTCATGATAATACCGTTGAGATCTTTTCTTTTTTAAAGTGTAGTTTGAGTTATAAATAAACAATGTCTTATAAATAATATTCAAAGTTAAACGTAAAAGGTTTTCTTGTTCTCCACAAAATGCCTCTTAACCAATCCGTTCCAACAAAACTCCAAACAGATGATCTCAGAATACTGAGACTCCCAATGGAACGCTGCTCTCTGTGAGAAATTCCAGCTTTTACATTCCGATCTGTTGGCCCACAGAGCACCTCCAGATTTTAGACAAAACATGATGTGAATGTGTGAGATTGGTGGTTAGATAGAAAACAAACAAAACAAAACAAAAAAAAATCATCAAATCAAATCAAGAGTCATCCTTCCTTTAGAACACCTGATAAAGAAAGACAAAACAGCTTAAAAAAAAGGAAAAAGAAAAAGAAAACCTTTACAACAGCAACTAGGCCCCAGTTTTTTTTCTTTTGCCATTAGCCAATCTTTTTCAAGTACATTGTTGGTTGGGATGGTAATGACAGGCCAGAGGCTGTGCTTAGCCCTGAGTGATGGGTGGAAGGGCCAAAACTTTCATCCAAGAACTTATTCCAGTCTTAAACTGGTCTCATAACTTTAGATAATTTTATTATATAGAAAGCAAAGACTCAAGAAAAAGTAGTCAATAAAAATGGGGACGCATGGAGGAAACCACCTTTTTTATTTATAAGAATATAGCCTAAAAACACATTTGAACTCAAACCTGCAATTTAGTAACAGAAACTAAGGAAAAGAACAGCCTACAAAATGGAGCTTAAAATATGATATACAACAAGCATATTTCAATATACACTGAATATCTTCAACCTTGCTCCTGGGCACCCACTGCCCTGCAAAGTTTGTTTCCAACATAATTCAGGTCACCCACTCTGTAATTTTTCAAGCCATCGTGAAGATCTTGATTACCCGGTTCAGCTGTGTTTGATCAGGGTTGCCCCTAGACAGGAAAAGTGGGTCCCCAGGAGCAGGGCTGAAGATACATAAAATTCATATATAATACACGAGGAACAGGCCATCAATTTATCGTCTATCTTCAGGCATAAACTGAGCAGGAGTGGCCTTTGATCTGAATTAGTTCAACTCCATCTGTATAGCACATGCCTCCCATATTCTTATTATCATTCCACACATTCCTGGCCTCCGGTGAGGTAATGCTGCAATCCTCTACTTTAAAGTGAGTGACTGTGTGTCTGCTGCTTCCAGCTGGGCATTTAACTGATGGACTAATTCAAAGCTTGTGCTTCATCTGTCTGCATCTGTAAGAGGATGTGGAGGACAGATGATGTTTGCCTCTTACTTGAATGCAGCTCCACATGAAATGAGAGAATAGAGGGAATGTGTCGTGCTTCGCGACATGAATCACTGTTTGAGCACACAAACAGCACCACCCGAACTCTGCTGTCCAGCCCAAAAAGCCAAACATTTTAAACTCCCAAAGCTGGATCTCTGTCTGTTACTAGAGCTCCAGTGTAAACCATTTCCAAACACGAATTAATGCAGACATCTTCGTACAATCAGTAAATACTAACCTTAAACCAACACAGACCTTCTCTGTCCTACCTCAACCAGTAATGTGGATTTATCTGAACTACCTCTTTTAAAGTTGGCTAGCCACAAAACCACATTTCGGCATTGGTAGACAAGAGAAACATGACATTTATCTGCTAGGTGGGAAAAAATAAATTTTGAGTACATGCAACAACAAATTAGATTTCAAAGCTCTAATAAAGAGGAAGTCCACTACTTTTTTTGGATGAAATGGAGAAAGAAAAAGAAGTGCTCCTACATAAATACAGACTAAGGTTTTCAGCAGCCAGCTCATGTCTATAATTTCCATCTGGAACAACAGTTATAGACTGATATTTTTACTAATAATTCCTAAATAGTTTGCTTTTAGGTTGACCCTGGTTGATAAAAAGAAGCATAAAACAGGAGACTACACTCAATTCTCTAACTCCTAAGTCTTGTTCACTCACTGTTGACTCCTCAAAAGTATACAACACCTAATTACAGTTCAGTTCTCCAGAATCTGCTAACTTCAACATTACACCCACAGTCCCAACACGAACCAAACTCAACATGTTGTGTAATGCAATGCAACAACATTCTTTGTCGAGAACGTCGGTTTCCAGGACAAGGATAGAAACGAAAGGAATTGGTCACAATGACTGGAAGAGAGAAAGATTCTACATTATGCAATCAAACTTTTACAACAAATGCAGTAAATATGAGAAACTGTCTGTTCACAGAAGCCAACCACAGAATTCACACTTCCCTCAGTATTGAAACTGCTGTTCAATAAAGCCACACATCTTTGATGTGGACACTGTAACAAACATAATGAAAAATATAGAAATGATGGAAAGAAAAGAGTAAGTAAAATACAAAAAAAATAAATAAATAAGGGTGAGATGATGCATTTCCCCTAAACTCAAGCTAACCGATTACACCACATTCCTTCAGTTGCTCAGCCCACCTGCCCCAAGACAGTATTACGGAACTAAAGGAATATTTGATTACGCTTTTACACAACTGACTTCAAGCCATTTGTAGATTCTTCCTATGACTTACGGCTGAGCTTTGCAAACACAATGCAAGATTAGGATATTTCCCCTGCTGGCCCTTTTACTGAGAGAGGAAAGAGGTTTTTTTTAGGGAAAACCTTTCATTCTTCAGCGGCCTAAAACAAAACTGAAATGCATTCACACAGAGAATCCATTGTGAAATGAAGGAGCAGATCTGATAAGAGCTGTTCTTTTCACAACACTCAAATCAAAGGAAACACATTTCATTCTGAATGCAGCGTGAAGACTACAGAGTCATTAAGAGTTTTGGACACAGTCCTGAATCCAGTGCTTCTGCCCTGTGACAAATGTGTTGACTAATTCCAGGAATTCACGAGAAGCATGCACTCAACATGGGGTTGAGAGCATGCTAAACTGAGGATAAAAAAAAAAAAAAAAAACAGTGGTATGCGTTTTCAGTCAAATATATACATCAAACTTTTCTGTCAGTAAAATCCCTTTTATTCACTTTTTTTTTGTTCAGCTTTTTTGATGATAAAATTCTCTTTTCCAAACATCCGAAGTGACCACAGAAAGAAGAAAAACATTGAAAAACAACAAGCTATAGGCCTATAATCTATGATTTTTAAATAAATTGTATATTTAATTTATTTTTAAATATTCAATTTCTAACCTCTTTCAAAATGAATGCTATTCCTCAAGCTTTTTCACTTGCTTTTAATAAATGAAAAAAATGACATTACATCTGCAGTCTAAATGTTTTATGACAAATATAATTTACTGTGTATTACAACACCTAAATGATACGTCAAAACAGGAGGAAAGAAAGAACAATTTCTATGTAAATGGAGATTGCATAATATGCTTTTATAGTTGGAATAATGAGCAACACAGCAAACCACAAGTTTTAATGTGTCCTCCCTCAGAAACAGACTACATCACAAGTCTACTTTTCCTTCATAGCATGTCTCATCGTAAATGTTAATGCCCACAGTGCCTAAACATGTCCTGACACTATTACTAAGCACAGAACAAATTCAGAAAGCATGAGACCAATGTGTTAATGGCTTTGTACTATAGAGTAAAGGATAGCAAACGATTGGAAAGATTCACACTCTTCAAAGTAATGTGCGGATGGGGAAGTAGCTTGACGTAGGCGTTGTGAGATGTGTGGCGCCGCCCTGTAGGGGAGAACTGAACATGAGCAGTAGTTGAGTTAGAGAGGATGTGAGACAGAAGTTGGTCAGGGGGTCCTGACGCACCCTCATTAGGGTGGCTTCCTCAGGATATCCACAGAGGGCTGATGGAAGCATAGGGAAGGAGGAAAGGAAGGACAGGAGGTGAAAAGACAGTAATGCGTGCTGGGTGGAGAATGTGTTAAATTAACTGGAATCAGAGGCGGGGAGTGATGGCTCATCTAAAATCATGGTCAGTTACTGTCAAGGTGCTTAAGTGCTACGGATATGACCGGCCACTCTCCCACAGATTGTCTAATGTCCAATGGTGAAGCAAACATATCATTATTGCCTCATGCATAGTGTCTATCTGTCTTTACAGTTAATAGTTAGTGTGCTACTGCATGCTACACGCAAATACTGTAGCACGAGCTTCAACACAGCTGTCCCTATAAAGCAAACAATTAAGATGTCAAAACTGTATTTTACAGATCATTTCTTAAAACCTTTACAGCCACAAGCTAACACAAATCCAAGAGACGGTTGAAATGAGGTTGATGGGCTGTTAATTGACTTTGCAATAAATTTAGATGAGTGGAACCATATATAAATGGGGTTTGCTCGCACAGACCACACTTCAATGACAAGCAGACAGAGGTATTCTCATTAAGAGAGATCTATGAGCTTGGCATGCATAATGGTTAACCTCAGAATGTAGTTTAGACCTTTAATTCACATCTCACTAGCCACCAGTTCTACAAATGCTGTTAATCAACATTAGCATAAGAGAGTACATCTTAAACACTACCTCAGATTTAGCAATATATGCACTTAAGAAAGCAAAAATGATCTTGCAACTTCAAAAATCTAGTTAACACCATAAGACGACCTTCATTTTATATACAGTACTCACCAAAGAAACATTTCACGTTCGCATGTCAAGATGCATCTAAAAGGCTTGTAAAAGTAAAACAACCAGACTGTCTAATGGTCAGTTTAACTGAAACCATGTCTTATTTAATCAAGACATTTCAAGGCACTTGATTCATCTCTGGCTTGGCAATCATTGGTCAGTTTTTATTTCAATTTCAATCGATATCAATAATTTCAAACTAATTTATTTATTAAAATGCCTTGTAATTAAAAGTACCATCATCTAGTTATCACTGTTGCAAAATATATCACAACAATGATACCAGTTGACTGTATACGAGTACCATACATGCTTACGAAAATGTCATTAACAAAAATTGATTAGTATACAGTCAGACATTCATTTGTCTTTGCTATAAAGTATACACTAAAAGAGATGCATAGATCTCCTTTTGTAAACAACCAAAATAACTGAAGCAAGACATTATATAAATTCTCCAAACTACCACTATAGATGAAGGCTACTAAAAAGCACTGTTTAAATTCAAAAGATGGAGGATTTGATTAAGGTTGCAAGGGTCATAAACAATAGCTACAGTTTGTTGTTGGGGGTTGGGTAAATCCAAGCTGAGAACACCTTCAGGTGCTACTTCTGCAACTTTTCCTGCAACACTGCTTCATAGAAGTCTCAACCTGCTGCTTAGGCAGTGTGGTTTTAGTATTATCACGTGAGCGTTCAAGTCAGACGAGGAGAGAGGACTGCAGGGCTATTTGTAAGAAGAGGAGTATACATGACACATATTCTATGGAAAGGAAAAAAAAAAGACTCTTTCCATTCCAAGTCTTGTGTGACTTAAAGCATTAATCATGAATGTGTGTCAGTGTTTATTTTATCAGATTTAATAGAAACAATTATTTCTCATTAGGGTTCCTGCACATAAAAGCAAATCACACGCTTTTCAGACGCTTAATTAACACTGCTGACATCAAGAGACAAAGCCGTTTTCACTGGAAATGGGGGTCACCTTTATCTCTTTGATCTGGGTGCTTAACAACGGGTATGTTAAGATTCTGACAAAGTCTAAGGGGATATCTGTATGTAAATATCCACTTTAACTGATTTCCTACAGTCACAATTAAAAGCCCAATTATGACTAGGCCTTGAGGACATTTCAATGTGACATTTAAGTCTAAATGAAAACAACTAATTCACAAGTTGTAATGAACAGGACCAATGAAATGTGCAAATAACACAACAGGGACTGCCTTGAAAGAGATTATGTATTACTAAGATCTTTTTCTAAACTAAATGCCGTAGTGGCAAAGGAAATGTTTTCATGCCTTAAAATGAACACTAAAATGCATCAGAGAGAAACAAAATCAAAACAAAAAGTATTGGAAAAGTTGCATGTTACAGTTAAATCACTTAGCTAACTAGTACAGATAAAACACATGGTTTGTTTAACAATATACACACTAATATGGTAATATTGTTGCAATACTCTTTGCGGCCTGATAGTTTTGTGGACACGCAAGCGATTTAAGTAAACTTACAAGTAACCCAAACCCCCGATTTCGTGTCTAAACAGATACTCATATTAAAAAGCTGTGTGATGTGCGGGATAACGTACATCTTGTTGGTCATTAGACTTAAACTGAAACAAGAAAAAAAAACTTTAAACGTCTGTGTCGTGTTTGAGTTACTTTGCGTATCTGACGCCACACGTGCGCCGGGTTAGAATAATAATAAACACTTCAGTTACATACCATGTGATACGTTTCCCTGGAGATTTCTAAACTTCTCAATGCCTCTCAACAGATCCAAAAAATACAGGTTTAAGACTCCCATTCACAACGAGCAGAAAGTTGGCTGAGGTTGTCCTGACGCTCCTGCGAACTGCTTTAACATGCGCCGGGCATCAAAGCACAACCACTACACACACAATGAGCGCCAATAAATTAAGCCCCTCGGTTGAAGGACTTTTCTCAAGTTGCCTTCCTGTGACACCCCTCCCCCAACTCCGAACTTACCAGCATCCCCATCACGTCCGACCAGAGCCGGGAGAAACTGTCCGATGATGCGCCGCTGACCGCCTGCGGCTCCTCGGGAGAAGACACTTGATCCTCCTCCATTGTCAAACACTGATGGATTTACAGCCTCAAATTTCAAGTTGACGAATGTTAATCCCCAAACCATAAAATATGTCCAGACGTCTTTTAAACCGGAGATAGTATTTCGCTATCCCGTGACGCGTTTTCAAAAGTGGATGCAAAGTATTCCGAGTAGAAATACATATTCATCAAGTTCGCTGATATGTTTTCCATTTGAATCCAGCTGAGCGCGCGCCGTACAGAGAAACTTCAACTCAAGTGTAGCCGGACAGATTTCAGCTATTCACTTGGCACTTCGTCGGTGCGAACCAACCCAAACTTTAGGGAGTTCTCTTTAGTGCGACCGCATAAAAAAAGTTTTGATCATAACAATACATAAATAACATCAAAGCCAATTGCTGCGAGACAAACAACGTCCAGAAGTACCCACGACAGCCCCATTCAGCAAGAACACCGACGAAAACGCCCGAAGCGGATTTTTGCGCTTGAGTTCTCCAGCCTCCCCCTCTCCAGAGCAATGGTTCACTCCGCCCAAACAACACAAGGCTCTCGCGCTTCCCTCACTGCCACAAACGGGACAAACTGATCCCTTACTTAACTTCACCGAGCGATGACGACACACGCGGACCTTTGGAAAAGGGTATCTCTCCTTTCAGTTTTCCAGCAATACTTTTACCGCTATAAACAGACACAAAGGAACAAAGCGACATTTTGCTCACAATGAACTCGAAAACAAAAGGCCATGAGAAAATTATTTCAGAAGCATGACGTTATCCTTCTTCTATTCATAACACTTCAAAGACCGCCTGAACGTTTTACGCACAGCAGTGTACTCAACCTTTTTGACTTAAATCCCCACAAACCCCAAGGTTAAAGTACCCATTCACTGTTTTCCTTAACTGGCATGGATCTTGTTTAGCATTAATAGTAATTTTTAAAAAATGATCAACCATATTTCAGACAAATAAAAAAGATTGCAACAAAAAAAAAAACTTATGTTTTTTAACATTTTGTCTGATATATGCTCAAATTAAACAAAACTACAAAAAATATTCAGTCACAAAGTTAACTCAGTAGGTAAAACTAGACGGTAACTTCATCCATATGTAACCTAATCTGTGACATCATAATCTTTCCAGAAGATCTTGTAATGTGGCATCTGACCATTCTGGATGTCCTGCAGGGAAGATTTAAAGGCACGGTGGTTTCACTAATCTAACTAACCTCTAAGCCCTTGTGTAATCTGATCTGCAGTAAGTGAGACGACAGGACAGAATTGAATAAATGTGCACGTCCAAAGCTGTGGATGCCTTGGATATTTCTCCTGTCACGCCTGTCTATTGCAAAAAAAAAAAAAAAAAAAAGAGTGGCTAAACATTTCTGTTCCTCTCTCCTCCTTCTACTTTGCTTCCCAGAGACACACTCTATGAAACAGCAACAGCTGTCCAGTCTCGTGACAGATGCCAGAACAGCCTGAAAGAGAGAGGGAAAGTGAGAGCGAGTCCATCTTGTTCTATGCGAGAATTCCTCCATTAGTCCTACAGCAGCAAAAAGAAACCATCCATATATGCAGATCCCACTTAAACATCTGAGAAGTACTAAGATTTCTTATTGAGAATGAAACACTTTAAACAGTTTTGTAAGCACCTCTCACTTAAAGACAAATATACACAGAAACGCATTATTATACATATACATGCTCAATGAAATTCATGCGTATTGTAGGTAGAGGTAAAGTGGGAATGACTTTTCCAGACAGGGACTCTAAAACAGATGCTAAACAGGCTAAGTGTTTATAGCCGAAACATGTAAAACACATGTTCAACTCTCTTTCAACCAACACACGTTTACGCGATCTTTAATGCTTACATGCATACAAGGTGCATTAACTTTTTAAATTTCCTCTGAGGAGCAAGGTTCGATCCTCTATTCTGGAAGTGCTTTAGCTGATGTCTGCTACTGTGTGATTACCATAACGTTTGCTTAAAAAGTGGCCGCCAATCAATTCGGATCAGAGAGGACCAGGACGAGGTCAAAGCGCCAGGTCACTGTGTGTTTGTGAGGGAGTTCCCTGCTGAGTAAACAGAGTTTCTAACAGCACTGAATGGCAGAGCAAAGGTAATGCTCTATTGTTGAGATGCCTTCCGGATTCAAACCAAAGTGTGTTGTTGAACTAAAGGGCCCGTAACCTACAGGGATTGCAAAACACATCCACACAATACTTCAAGAAACACTTAACTCAACGCCAGACAGCAGGGGGCCGGTAGAACATATAGATCTTAAGGGAAAGTCAACACAGCTGCACCCGACTCACACCACCTATAAATAATATTGAATATGGGAAAGTGGCTCTATTGGCTAAAAACACGCGAGTCTGTCATTGTCTGCAATGAGATCATAACAAACATAACAAAAGTCTCATTCCAGACATATTGAGCCTGAACAGCAATTATTGCATGCTGCACAAGCAACTGATTATATAACTTGAAACTACTGTGTGTTCTAACACCATCGACATTCAAACATTTTTCTGCTCATCCCTCTCTCTCTCTCTCTCTCTCTCTGCACCTGTGGTGCGGATGGTGTTGTTGTTGTGTAAGACACACACAGTGGCTCTCTTGCAGCGCTGTGATTGGTATTCCAGTGATCCGCATGCTCTGTGGCGGAACTACTGGGGCCAGTTTGGCCCGGCTCACTGGATCTGTTTATATAGAAAGTGCCAAAATGATGGCCACCTGCAGCCTGTGGTTCTGTAGACAGCAAAACATTCACCGTTCCGCTATGATAATTCAACTAAAGTTATGAAGTATGGATATGTGCACTGAGCATAGAACCTACGGTGATGCTGGATGTTTGAATCCGCTGAAGTTAAGGTTGAAAGAAACATATTCTCCAAAATAATCTGATAAGATAATAATAATACAATAAGTCATTAATATTTTTATTCAGAATGGATTACATTTATCAAAAATGACAGTAAAAGCATTTTTAAAATTGCAAAAATAATTTCTGAAGGATCATCTGATCCTGAAGAGTGTAGTAATAGCCATTTAAGGTTAGGTTTATTAGAAATAAATGACATTTATAATATATATATATATATATATAATATAATTTATTTATAATATAATAAAATTCATATTTTAAATGACTGTTTTGGCTGTGTTTTTGATAATATGAATGTCCATTCCATTCCAAAACAAAACAAAAAAATGATACTGCACCTTAACGTTTTAACAGAATAGAAGAAAACAATATAGGATGAAAAAGTGGGTTACCTTATCCTAATGTAATCAAGCCAGGTAATTTTTATGAGAGGTATTTAGATGATGAAATCACTTGCAGACATGACTATGAGCAATAAACAGAGTCAGTGACCATACGCATTTATTGACTTTCTGCAACAGGTTATGAGCTGTCTCTTTAATTAAACCGAGACTTATTATACTGAGGGTTATATTTAGAATATTTCATATATTATATATATATATATATATATATATATATATATATAAAAAACACATTTGATCTTTACTGAAAATATCGTAAACAAGTATTATTCTGTTTAAATCAATGTGAAACAATAAGTATATTCTATAGATTTCAGAAATCACGTAAAGCGTTTCATGACGTGGAATTCACCCAATGACACACAGCACTGTCGTAGATCAAGAAAGTGTCATGTTACCTCAGGATCGGTCAAAATATGGGTGACTTTTCAACAACTGCCAATACTAACTTCAAACAGAGTACTCTCAGCAGAGGAGAAGTGTGTTTGTGTGTTTTCTGGTTCATGCTGGTAGTAGGAAGGCTTCACTCCAGTTGCTCTGAACAACATAAAGCCTCAGAAAACAAATATGCTATGCTCTGTGTGAGAGATGCATGCCTCAGATCTCAAGGCAAGAAGCGTTCTGCTGTGTATGGATGTTTATCCTGATTGTGTCTTCATGCTGATGTGGCAAAAACACAAAAGTAATCGCAGTAATCAGAACTACACTTCCTTCCCAAACATGAGGGATGAATGTAAAAGAAGTTATAACATCATACACAAACACACACAAACGACTGCTGTAATTGTCCATAAACTCCTTCGCTTACACTTAGTATGTCCCCTTAAGTCACTCAAGGTGTTTCAGAGAATTATTTTCCTAAAACACTTGCTTTTGTCATTACATCTCTAAACTCTTTCAGCGTTCCAGGCACTGGAGGGTACCGAAATGCCAGGATCATTTATCCCTGTTTTGCTCATGACTGAGTAAATAGTTATTAGCTGGAGTGTTTATTTCAGTTGCATTAGTCTGGCACACTGGAACTCAGCATTTGAGCCATCCATGTGCAATCGCATTTGTCTGGAGATTTGCTGCTTTAATCGTGGTACGGCTGCTAATCGGTATAGCGTGAAAAAAACATGCATCCACATGCTCATTATACTGACAAAAAATTATGTGTGTAACATTTTGTGAACATCCTGCTAATATATTTTATAACACACTGGCTGAGGCTTTAATTCCATTCATCAAACGACGTACATTTAACTTTTGCTTGAATAACAAACTGTAAATCAACAGTTTCTGAACTTTCTAAGAGCAGGCATGTCCACATGATGACACCATAACATTGCTATTTGTCTGGTAAATCTTTCATCCTGGGATTCATTTCTCCCTAAGGAAACCTAGTCTAGGACAAATGATTTGTTTTACACAACGTGCACAGCCGCCACTGAGCTCAATGTAATCACAGCGTGAGCTATTCATTTCCACATAGAGCCCCCTGCTGGTTGACAACACAATTGCAGGCTAAGTGTACCAATTCGGAAAATATTCAAGAACTATAGACAGAGTGCTTAGATTAGGGCAGAATGAAGATACAATTATGTCATACTAATAACTATGTTAAGACATAACAGTTTTTTTTGTCTGGAAACAATGATACATTCACATTAGATTCATTAAAAACATGTAGATTAAAAAAGTACAACTTTTTTTATCTTATTTGATCAACTGAATGCATCCTTGATTACAATGCATACAACCCTTTAATCTACAACAATACTGGTAATGGTGCACATGTTAACTGTATCGTTAAGAAGGAGATAAGAAACGCGTTTGATGCTGGTTTTCCACTGACTTCATCAGTGTGTTTTTTCCACAGGGTTTCCCACAGCTAGCCACTACGAGAGCTGCAAAGACCCATAGCAATTAATAAAAGCCTGACAGAACCTTTCACATCCTCATGAAAGACCCAGATGTGCGTAATCATCATGAGAACAAACAGCTGTTCTCCACACATAGGAATTGGCAGCATATAGCCCATAGCATCATTTTGCTCAATTTTTCCCAACTGATCCGTTAAAGGAATATTCTGGGTTTGGTACAAGCGAGTGACAGCCCTTGTAGAACAAAGGGCCCTTCACACCAAAGACAATAAATATAACAAGTCCAGACAACAACTATAACAATAACAGCACAGAGAAATTATATTGTGTGAATCATTCACTTCTAAGTTGACAAGTCAGAATTGTTCTGTAGAAATCACTCGAAATACCTCAAACGCAATCCACTCAAACTGAGCACAGACTATTACTTTAAATCATTAAAAAATGTACAATAAGTAGAAATGCCTGTCCAGAGCTTGATATGTGGGGTTGCGCCACACCATCCTGGAAGAGAGGCCAGTCCACCAGATGCCGATGTTTGTCTGTCTCTGCTTCCCACCCACAACAAACAGGCTTGTTGCCACAGCAACCAATCCACTGGAGAGTGAAGTTACATTCAAGAAAAATGCTGTACTGATTTGGAGCTTTACACACAGCCAATCTGTCACACCGACAGGCTTATTAATATTCATAAACACACTCCTGCACAACATACAAACACAGTTTCAGCAGAACGCAGTTGATTTTCTGCACACAATAGAATAATGTAAAGATAAGGATAAGAAAACACTAGATATTTGTGGTGGTAATGTAGGTATTTTTTGTGTTTTCCGTGGGTGGATATTAGTAGAAGGCAGGAAGTAGACAATAGAAGTATTTCAGGCCTTAGCAATCTTAGGAACTATGCATTTGACCGTCATCTCTTAATCCTCCTTTTCTATAGAGAAAATGAAGAAAGAGGAAGAGGAAAAGGAGGAGGCAAGGTGGGGAGACGCAGAATCAGCAGGCGAGAAATTGAGTTGACTACCTGCCAAACGCAAGCAGAGGGGAGGAGGACACAGGAGGGGTGGAGAGCAGGAGACCGCTGGCCTCAGGCGCTTGGCTCGGGTTTGTTAGCGTGTCTACGGTAGAGTGGGGGAGTGATGAGAGCTCGCTGTGGCCACTGGCCATTCACTGTCATGAAAACATGCCCGCTGCCGTCAGCAGTGATGCCGGGGATAGAAACACTCTTATGCCACGGGTACCTGCGTGTTTGAATGCGAGTTGGACAGATCTGCTCCTGGCCTCAACCACAAGGGACAGACCACAGCTGACTTCTATGGAAACAGAAATAATATTTCAGCCATGGGTTTTGTACACTGAGGTTGATTACTCACTGACAAAGACTCACTGGGATGTGCTCTTTACCCTGAATTACATATAGGGCTTTTTTAATTCTTTAGTTTTGAAATTGTTTTTATAATAAATATATATATATATATATATATATATATATATATATATATATATATATATATATATATATATATATAACATAGTAGTATAAAATATATATTTCAAAATATATATATATACACACACCCACAACAACAGAATGGTAGGGCATTGATTATTTCATTTTAAACAATGCTTTCTGTTATTTTCTCCATATTTTTGTACTTCACTGAAATGATGAATTCAGCGCAGTTTGCACTTGTAAGGAAACAGCTCCCCCTGGGGTAACAAATGCAAACTCAGAAAAAGAGAGAGAGAGACACACACACACACACACACACACACACACACACACACACACACACACACACACACACACACACACATGTGGTAAGTATTGTTTTTTTCATTTTTCACCAACAAAATCAACAGCTCTAAAAACTCAAATGTCTTTACCAGGCTCTCAATAAAATCTCTATGAGTTTACAGAACATAGTTTTACTGGTAACAGCCATCATTTATAGAAATAAAATAAAACAGACACCACTCACATAAAACAAGTCATAGTTGTTATTTCTAATAACCTCACAGACAGATTAAACAGAGGTCCTTAGGTTTGTGGTAAGGGAACATGAACGCTCAAATATGGGCTGCTGCAATGAAGTATTTGAGGTCAGACACTCAGAACTCAATCTCTCACACACACATTTGCATTTGTCAAACTCATTGCCCTAAAGCGAGTAGAAATGAATCTTTTACAAAACATAGTTTTGAATTTAATATCTCATTGTATGAAGCACTGTAAAATGCAGATAAACAAACATCTCTAACCTCACATTTGACTTGATGAGGAACAAGTAACTGTTACCGAGTATGAAACTATTTATTTAACAATGATGCCTTTAATCAAATTTCTGTAGCTTTCATTATATTAAATTGATGCTTTGCAGTATTTTGCTTACTTGTGGTGATCAACTGCCTCTCATATCTAATTTTATCTCTGGAATTTTCCTCAATGAAAAGCCTATAAACTAAAATAAAAGAATGAAATGAAAGATCATACGAGTTAAAATTATATCATTTTACTGTTTTAGATTCATGTGTGGTTTGGGGTTGGTAATATTTGTAATGTTTTTGAAAGTTCCTTTCTTCTACCCAATGCTGCATTCATTAAATCAAAAATAAAATAAAAGCAGTGATATTTTGAAATACCATTACAGTTTAAAATAATTTTTATACTTTTTAAATATATTTAAAATTACTTTGGCGCTAAAAGTTGGTAATAAAACATCCCAAAATCCTTCTCGCCCATTGCACTTCTCCTTCTTGTGTGCTAGCTGGCATCCTCAGAAAGCTCCTGCTCTATTTACTCAGGCAGACATCCTCTGAGCGTTTGATAATGCCTGGGGGAGAGACAGAGATGGGCTGGGCTTTGATTGCTTCTGGCTGCCTTTGAAAGCGTGCAGTGCAGGGCAGTTCAAGAGATCACAATCTATTCCACAATAAATCATCTGAACAGAGCGCCAGCCAAGATCAACTCAAGACCTTCCTGATTAACTCCGTGCCAGTGCTGATGTCAACTATAGATCAGTTATGTCAAAGGTGAAGCATATATTTTTTCTATAATATGAATTTTTTTTTTTCATATGCAAAAAAAAAAAAAAAAAAAAAAAAAAATCAAGTATGCTATTTGTAGGTTGATTTCTCATAAGAGACACGATGAAAAGACAGATGCGTATCTATAAAGTTATCGCTTCAAAAAGGTACGAGGTGAAGTGGATTTCATGATGTGTAAAGTGAACGGTAGCCGGCTGGTGCAAGTGAACAGTGTGTGTGTGTGTGTGTGTGTGTGTGTGTGTGTGTGTGTGTGTGTTTGGACTCCTGCTGCTTTGGGCAAGAAAAGAGGAAAACGAAAACAACTCTTTTAATGGGTTGTTTCAATCTCCGCTCCCAAAACACCTATTCCCCCTCAGGTAGTCTTCCTCTATTAATATACTACAGCGGCCAGACGCCAACAAACACACTCACACACTGCAACCCACTTAACTCGCCGCTGGGGGTGGAGGATGAAAGGGAAAAAGAGTTATCTAGGTACAGGTCTGCTGGCAATGATCAGGATGGGCTTGACTTTACGAGTCCCATTATCCGGGTTTTTAATGTGGGACTGATATTCATAAACACATCAAACTCAGCGGGAGCTTTCAGACACACAATTAGACCTGGCTGTTACAGCAGGCAGCAAAATAACAATCATTAGTCCACAGGGATGTAGATGCTGTGTCAACATCTCTGCAGCGACACGAGGCCCACCTAAGAATGTGTGTGTGTGTGTGTGTGTGCGCGCACGTGTGTATATATGGCAAAGCAACAAAGTATCTGTTTTTACTGGAAAAATCCATGTATCATCAAAACACTGCTCTGCCAGATTACACAAAGTCTAAACCCCTTCAAATAAACGAACACTGGTTGTTATGTCTTCAAGGTCTTAGCAGAAAGAGCATCTTTCAACTTTACTTTTATTTTGCGTCCCTCTGGCACAACTAAAGAGAGCTGCGTGAGCTCATAGTACAGTTTTTTTGGGATGTAACAATAATCAAAATTATTTATTATAAATTGGAAAAAACTGAACAGAAAGTCAGTGAATTGACGTGATTAATTTTAAATTGGACTCCACACTCTTTTTATTTGTGCTTTAGGATGCCAAACAAATTAGAACATAATAATAATAATAATAACAATAACAACAAGTATTTCTATTCCTAGGACAGCAATAGCCAAAAATTGTAAAATAATTGCACTGTAAGACAAATTAAATGTATATGCATTAAATGAGTTCACTGCATTCACTGTGAGCTGAGCAGTTTTGAGGCACAGAAAACAACGGATCACGAGCTGATCACTTGAACAAAGTGTGTGGTTTGCTTTGAAACACGCAATGAAAACTTGATAAAGGGATTAGGCAATATTGTGCCTTCGCTTTTATTTCGTTTGACAGATACTGTACCCAAACATAATAGCCTAAAACTCAATTTTCAAGACATTTTATGTTAGAACAAAAGTTTAAATATATTTAAAAATAGCACTTTTTGCCCAAAGACCTTTTGTTTCATATCATCATGTGACCACAATAATATCAAAACATCGATACTGATAATACCCTTATATCCCTAGGTTGTCCAAATATATTTTGTTGCATTGTTTCTTGTTTTGCTTAGTTTGAACAGCAACAGTATCCTCACAAAACACCACCATAAAGACCATCTGACGTAGTCTTATACACAAGCAAATGACTCTTATAGGTTATTTTAATGAATTATTCCGGACAACTCTAGGATTCAGGAGGTATCATTATGATGAATCTTTTTTCTGAATTAACCGAGCGGCTATCTGACTCACATGCCTAGCTGCAGGTTACCATAACTACAAATTATCATTATTTCAAATCATATTTTGTTTACTAAATGTTTACAAAATGTAAATCAGTTTAATTACAGACCAATTATTTGTAACAACATGCAGTTAAACATGTAATTTTTTTGTAATAAATGCATCTGTCTGTCTACCTATTTGTTTGTGTGTCTGTTTCCTGCCATAAATATAGTGCATTAAACATTAGGCTAATTATACACTGGGTGAATTTTTGACCAGTTTTGCCGAACAACCTTTTTGAGCAATGCTGCTTGCCTTTTCAGTTACAACAAGTTACAAATTTCTAAATGCATAATTTAGTTCAGTCTTTGGCCCTGTGTCTCACCTGTTTACAGCAACATTCCTTGAAGTTTTCCGGCAACATTGCTCAAAAGGTTCCCAGTGTTTCATCTGCCTTACAGTTGGACAGTTAGACAGACAGGCTGACAGTGAGATGGCAGATGTGTGAGGCAGGCAGGCAGGGCGGTCTCTGTTAGCATCACTGAGATTCAGCACGGACCATTTAGAAAGCAAACCGGACCAGACCAAACCAGATATAAACCAGATATAAACCAGACACACCTGTGATGTGTGTGGAAAAGAATTAAATGAGTCCAAAATCAGAACTGAAGCATAATACATCTGCTAACAATATGAACCACTCTCTTTATCCTTGTACACTTTTAAATGATATAATATACATATCAAACATATGCAAACATATATAGTATAGTAATGCTATTTAAAAAAAACAACAACTGTTGAACAGACACGGCACGCTCTGTCCTCCATTGTACTTTTATCCCAAAATCTGTTAAAATGATGCATGTGATAACCTGACACAACATATTACATTCTGTCCACCCCCATGGTTTGTGCATGATGAAGGAATGTGTGTGTGTGTGTGTGTGTGTGTGTGTGTGTGTGTGTGTGTGTGTGTGTGTGTTGAGGTACTGGCATAAGCCTGTGTGCTTGACTGCCACTACATGACACTGCTGTGGCATGAGCTCATTACTGAACAGCATTTCTGTCAGTGAACAAAACAAAAGCCAGTCCTGTCTCTCATTCTACACACATGCTCACTCATATGGACAGCATCGGAGCATTAGTGTGTGAGTGTCCAGTGTGTGTGCAGTGAAAGCTCTCAGTGTGTAAGAGTGTGGACAGCAGGAGAATGGGAGCGTCAAACTTCATTGTCTTCATGCGCACGTACAAAGGACATGCCTATACAGCTCTCACGCAACCAGTTTGTGATGAGATCGTATGAGCTCATGAATATTGATACACCGCTTTCACACCATTTGGTAAAAACAACACATAGATACTTTATGTAAGCACATTTGCATGAAGTCACACATACACACCCTTACATGCACAATTTCATGGCTCTGTGGTGTGCCACCGCTATAAACCAGAAAAACCCATGTACATCACTGATGTGGAATGAGGTGATATGATTGGCTTACAGTCCAATGACACTCCAGAAGATACTCCCACTGTAATTTAGTGCAGATAACAAAGCCCCTAAGATGCCACCAAAGAGTCCCAGCAACACAGACACACAACATTTCTAAGCTAGTGTGGTTCACTGCTGTTTCAGTTTCTGTAAAGCTTGAGTTTGGATGAGGTCACCACACATCTGGAGTGTGACACAGTTTTGAAAACCCATTCAGCAAAGCTAAAGCTTCTCTCTCCTACTGAACACTCAAGAAACTCAATCTCTTTCTCTCTTCACATGCGTTTAGTAAAATATTTAAATGGAGGCATAAAGCAAATAGTATAGTCTATACTAATCGATAATTAACCCTTCAAACCTAACCCTTACATAACATTTTCATGAAGAAGAAATATGTTAAGAATTTGGAATGGTTTTGTTTTTAAAAGATGTTTATGTTCACCATGGCTTCATTAAAAAAAGTGAAAGTGTCACATCATCCTTCAGAAATCATTCTAATATGCTGATTTGGTTCTCAAGAAATTTCCTTTAATCAATGTTGTTCAGTAACAGGGTTACTTGTAAGTGATCTCCCATATATGCAAACTAAAATAAGCTACTGCATTTAAAATTAAAAAGTTGTTTTACAATTGAAAACAGGAGGTTTTGAGAATGCTTAAGTAGGCACACACACTTTCCTAAAAAATAGCATCCCTAAATAATCCATAAATATGGTTCACTCTGTGTGTGTGTGTGTGTGTGTGTGTGTGTGTGTGTGTGTGTGTGTGTGTGTGTGTCATACTGTGGTGTGTGTCATGTCTACAGCAGAGGAGGATCGGAGGCTTGATTATATGCTGTCCGCGACACACTCCTGTATTATTGGAAATGACATCATCAGGCTGACGTTTGGGTTAAAACACAATATCTACAATGTATAATTTCCGACTAAAGCTATGAAAATAACTACAGCAATGTAGGAAAATCACACGAGCAACCCATGCAAGAGTCACCAAGAGTGGCCGTTAGCAAGTTGCTATGTGGTTGCTAGGGTGTTCTGGGCAGTTGCAATGTGGTTTCTTGTCCAAAACGAGTGCAGAGTGCAGGCCCAAAAATATTTTGGGCCTATAATATGGCTGAGGAACCTACTTCAAAAGATTTTTGGTGGAGCTTTTGTGGAGAAAATTGCAAGTCAAATGATTTAGAAAAGTAATAGCACACCTCTCCTCAACAAGCCACAAGATTTGAGGTATCTTTTATGTCAGAAACATTGTGGGATGAGTTACGCACTGAATTGCAATACTAAGGATTAGAGGTTTGTTCAAATCCCTAACCATAAGTATGGGAAATAATCATAGCGATGCTTGCTTTACTAAAGCCCACTAATAAACATTCATGCACATGACTCTGGCAGAGGACAGACTGTCTGTGTACATTACGACAGATTTGAAGACACAGATACAGGTAATCAGTAACGCAAACACAGATGCGCTTCTCCCTCAGGCCATGTGCACAATAAATCCCAACACATTTAAAAAAGGAGACTTCACAATGGACCATAGCGGGGAACAGCCGGCGAGCAGGTACCGGCTACAATTGTCATGGCAACACAGCTCTGAACAGGATGGGATGCCAGTTATTGTGATTTCGCTGATGAAACTACAAGAGGTGCAGGCAAATCACTGTCATTCTCTCTTTCCAACTCTTTGTCGTTTGTGGAGTGTGCAACTTCTGCAAACTATTTGATTCCTCTCTCCCTGTCTTAGTCTCTCCCTTCTATTTTCATCCTGAATTGATCCAGATGCTGTTGGACGTCTTCCAGACAGGAAGTCAAACACAAGGGGCTTTGTATACGTGTATGTGTGTGCATCTGAATGCTTGTTAGTGAAATTTCATTGTCAGCGCTAGAGCTGTCGTCACAGCACAAACATAACTCATTGTCTAACTTCCTTTCCTGTTTGAATCCAAACTGCTGGGTTATCATGTGGGGCTATGCATTAGTGTATGTCTCACAACTTCATTGTGTCTGTTCTTGCAATGGTGCAAATCAAATTCATATCTGTTTGGGTGCTTGCTTGTGTAGTCAGCAAAACCGTGCATCATACTGGGCCCAGTGGAAGACCTGTTTGAACAGATTTTGTTGCTTTTAATGAAATTAGATTAATATATGAAATAAGGTTGTCTAACGGACATTCATGCCTCAGTATGTGACTGTGGTTCATAAGTTTGGAGTTGGTATAATTTTTCAATGGTTTTGAACTCTCAAACAATGGCTGTATTTATTTGATCAAAAATAAAGTAAAAGCTGTGAAATATTATTGCTATTTAAAATAACTGTTATTTTAATATGTTGTAAAATGTCATTTAGTCTCTTGATGGTAAAGCTGAATTATCAGTCACTTGATTCTTCAGAATTCATTTTATTATGCTGATTTGGTGCTCAAGAATCATTCTATTATCAATGTTGAAAACAGCTGTGCTGCTTTAGTCTAGCTTAACGTTGTAGTCTATATTAGATTTATTATATAGATCAATCTAAGGCAAATTCTAAGAAAACAAATAAATAATAATATAAATAAAACATAAGGACCTCCAACTTGAATTTCAAATTCACACAGTCTAAAATATAATGTTTACAGAGTTGCTAAGTACCATAACTAATAAACATCACATTTTGAAATGATTAAAATAATGATCCTGCTTAAATGCATCAAATAAAATATTTTGACTTTTTCCCTCTCTTTCTAAAAACAAAGAAACACATTTTTCTTACAACGGAAGTCCATAGGATACTGATAGTGCAACTGACAGCATTACTTTTTGAAATTTAGTTATTTATTGTTTGTTTTTTAACTGAAGGATAAGAACAGAAATTGAAATTTATGGTAATTGACAATGCCACATATATTGTTTAAAGAGCTTAATTTGTATTTAAACTTTGTATATTCCTTTAAGAGTAGCCGCAGACTAATGAGAGAGAGATCACTACATCACTAAACGACATTGTTTTACTGCACTCAAAACAATATCCAAAATGCTATCATACTGAAATACATTGTATGACACACAAGTGCAAAACTCTGAAACTTTCTATGGCACTCTATCATTTCCCAAACTATTAATGTTAGCAGCCTATTATTATATTTGCCAGAGTGCTACAACTCTACATGAAGTGAAACTCTTGAGAATATACAAACATTAATATTCGACACAATTACAGGCTGTTAAAGTTTCCACCAGAGTTTAAGAAGGACTCACCGCTATATTAGAGATGGGTCCTGTAATGTCACTCAGAATAGACAGGTCTCCCTCCTTCTTTCTTTGTCTTTCTTTATTTCTTTTTCTGTTCTATTGCTCTCTAAACCTCCCTCCTCTTTTCCAAGTTCCCTCCTCCCTCAGTACAGTTTCCTCCACGCCTGCTCTCTTTCTCTCTCTCTCTCTCTCTCTCTCTCTCTCTCTCTCACAGGACGGTGGGGAATTAAAACAATGCATGGCAGCAAAGGAGAGCTGGAATCAGGGTAACCATACATAAATCCCCACAGAATCATCTTCACAGGTTAGAAACATCAACATGTTACACACAACACAGTTCTCAGCCGCAATGCGTATTAAAGTGACAATAAATATGCACACACACACACACACACACACACACACACACACATCCATACAGACCACAGCTGTGGTCCCAGTGGAGAGAGTGCAGCAGCGAAACATCTCTGGCTGAAGTGGAGAGTAACTGGGTTCAGTTGGGCTCTTTGCTGATTGGCTCCAGTGGGATGACTGGCGTTTCCTGTTACTGTTAACCACTGCCAGCATCCTCCCTCAAACTTTAGAACACAGCCCAAAGGCAAACACACACACACACACACACATCTTTCTTTCTTTTCCTCACTGAAGAACTCTCATGTATACATGACCCACATACAGAGAAGGGGAAGAGTGAAGGAAAGTATGATATTTCATGCAGGAAAACCAGCACTTGATGGAGTGAGTCAAAGTACGGTTCATTAAATAAAAAGAAGTGAAATAAATGAAAATTAAAAATTACTTCTAATTATTAGCGACAAGCCAAGCATATTACTATTGCTCATACACACACACCCACATACATACACAAACACACACACACACACACATATATATATATATATATATATATATATATATATATATATATATATATATATATATATATATATATAATAAATAAATTTTTTTTTTTTTTTTTTGCTTACTGCATTTTTTTTATTTTCTCCTCACTCTGGCTACCCGCTATGATCTGCCAAGAGACCAATACCAGCAATACGTCATGTTGAGGGTCAAAGAGATAAGACGGCTGATTGGTGGGTATTTCAAACATTTCAGGTAATATGAGAGAATAACTATGTCTATCAAACAATTTTGATTCCATTCAGGAAACAACATAAAATGTGTAAAGTGAGGGGAAATGATCCAATAATGACCTAAATGACAGAACGAGTGAATCTTTAAAAGGACTTTTTTTTTTTTTTTTTTTTTTTTTTTATTGAAACACATTTGCTTCTCCTGGATGATTCAAAGATTCTCCAGTAAAACAGCAAGAAAAAAGTAAACGTTTTGTGTAATTGCAGAGAAGGAGAACAGCGGTTTTGAGCAATCGAGCCAAGAGAAAATCTTGCTCTTTCAAGGAATGCTGAGAGTCATCCCATGAATTATGGGTAATAATAGCATTTCTGTGCTCTAGTTTAGATTTAAACCTCTGTTCCAGTCTGGTATTAAGATGCTCTCCAGTCAATCCTGGCTCCTCTGTGTCTACAGATCCAAATATCTCCAACAAAAACAGAATGGAACAATACTGACATCAGCATCTATCCTGATTCATTGAGTGCTGCTGAACTATCATTCGGATGATGTACGATTAGAGTGTTCACAAGAAACTAGTCCAATGAAACGTCATGGGAATGATGCTAAATAACATTGACCACATACAGAAGCATTAACACAGATCATACAACAGCATGCAATGTATGATCAATGAAAGAGGTGGATATTCCAGCACACATGCAATCATCTATATATATTGATTCTATTGCTAAACTCTAAAATGACAGTAGTCTGTCCTCAAACTATTGCTAAGGTTGCACGCAAATACACACACTGAAACTCAAAGTGTATTCATTTGATACCCCTGTGATTTCAGTCCTCATTTGAACAAAAGCACTCATCAAATTTAAACAAGCTTCTGTCCTACTTACTGCAATTTATATGTAAATGAGAGTGTGTGTGTGTGTGTGTGTTTGATCGGAAGACTGTGACTAGGTTAGGTCTGACAAACTCTGTGTGTGGTAATTGTGTTCATTCTTCAGTGTGTCTATGTGAGGGATATGTAAACATTGATGCTAATGTATGCGTGTGTGAGTTCCCTGACTGAACCAACACACTCCTCTCCACTCATACTCTCTCTCTTTAATGACAAGCACTGATTGGCTTTTGTGTCTGACAGTAGGATTGGTGCAGATGAAAGAAAGAGAGAGAGAGAGAGAGAGAGAGAGAGAGAGAGAGAGAGAGAGAGAGAGAGAGAGAGAGAGAGAGAGAGAGAGAGAGAGAGAGAGAGAGAGAGAGAGAGAGAGAGAGAGAGAGAGAGAGAGAGAGAGAGAGAGTTGTAGCACTAGGTGGCAGCAGAGTATTATGAAAATAAGGACAAGTAGAATGAATAACTCAACACAGATATTCAAATATCGCTCTGATCATGACATCAAACCAAACCAGTACTGCTTCTTTCTGCACCGTCATATAAGCTATAAAGTGAATACATGAAATAAACATGCATGCTAAAGAAGAACAGAGAGTTTATGGATCTTTCTCGTTACAAATACATGTAAAATTTGACAAATGGAATAAAAAAAAAATCTTCGCCAAATCCTGCATACACCACAACCAATCCATTTTCTACTGCTGACATTTTGGCCGTCCTTACAAAGTAACCTTTCTAGAAATGACGTGACAAGCATCCAGTGAGGAGCAATTTGTTTGTTCATACAAAATTGCTGTGTGAAAGAGACACAATCACAAACAAAGCTTTTTAGTGCCGTGTTTTTGTAATTATTACCCATACAGTTTTTAAAGAGAAAGTTCACCCAAAAATGTTCATTTAAAGAATGCTGGCAAACAGTTTTAGTTATCACTGACTTTAAATCGCACCAATAAAAATATCTTTAAAATAAAAAAAAAGCTAAGAAAGAAAACAGGATACTGGCACTTTCAAAATTAAATACCACCCTAAAAATGTTTAGAAAATTAGTCAAATAAAATAAAGCCTTAACAGTACATGAAATATAACAGTAATAAATGTTAAATGACCCTGTACTATGTCAACTCCCCATGTGATGAACTTCTGTGTGGTTGAAGTGAATGCTTCAGACTCTCTGATCTCAGACAGCATTACAGAGACAGAGCAAGATAAAGTGAGATAAAGTGAGAGAGAGTGGGGAAGAAGTATTGCCATCTGTCTCTACCTGTCTGTGATTACCAGAAGCAGGCCGACAGGAGCGATCTCTAGAGGGATGAGACGATGGATAGAGGAAGAATTGGGAGGTAAAGGGTGAGAGCCAAGGGAAGAATAAAGGACTGGAATGAAGTGAGGGATGATTTAGAGAGGCGTGAGAGACAGACTCTCCTGAGGATGAGTGTGAATGGTCTATCAGTCAGACAGGAGGCAGCCGGAGGAGGAGAGAAGGATGTAGCTTGAGAGAGAAGATATCAGTTAAACTTAAACTTAAAGTGTCTGTCTGAACCCAAGTGTATTAAGTGGCAAGTACACTGTAGTTCGCAAGAATAAGATCACTGTGATCCATAGTACAGTCAAAATAGTATGCCAAAGATGTCCAGTCTATGAGTTTGTGACAGTTGTACTTTCTCACTTGTAGAAAAGAATGAAGTGTGCAATTGATCATGTTAAAATATACTAGTATGTTATAAATTGTTTACATTTTACAGTCACAAAATGTCGGTAAATACTTTTGCGTTGTTACAAAAGGTTTCCGTTTCAAATAAATCTTTTTCTTATTAACTTGACAATGAATGCTGGAGTGATGGCTACTGAAAATTCAGCATTGCCATCACAGGAATAAACTATATTTTAAAATATATTCAAATAGAAAGCAGATATTTCTAATTCTAAAAATATCTTATTATCTTATAATATCTTATCTAATTAATATTACTGTTTTAATGTATTTTTAATAAAATAACTGCAGCCAGATAAGCCATTTATAGGCTTGTATGAAATCATGTGTTTGTGCAACACCACCAAACCAACACAGTAATAATGTTTTAACCAATGTTGTGCTGGTTTGGGGGCGGGGCTGACTGTTTGGCCAACCAATGAAAGGTGGGGGGCGTGCCTGGGAACCTGGTTTCTAAACCATATCGCTTTCTTACTATAAACTCAGTGACCTTATAATTTAAAAGAAAAAAAAGAAAAAGGTTTGAAATCTTAGAAAGACAGAAAGAATGAAAGTGATTCCAGATTTTATGACTCCACCTCAAAGAAATCAGAGCTACAGTATGAGCAGACACACACACACACACACACACACACACACACACTCGTCAATCTTATCTAGGTCCTTGAAAGTGACAGTTTTGTCAAAACCCAATTTCGACTTGGATGATAAAAATAAATTCCATCAAATGAGTGTGGGAGTGTGTGTGTAAGTGTGTGTGAAGAGCAGCTCAGCCTGTAATTTTAGGTGTTGTGTGTGCGTGTAATAAAATATGGATGCCATTGTTCAGCGGTGGTGGTGTTCTCCATGAGTGATTTTAATTACAGATGGAGGGATAAACTGGCCTGAAAGACTGGACACACACACACACACACACACACACACAGCTAGCCAGCATGATGATGGATGACATGACATTAAAACTAGACAGGGCTAAACCCTCTTTCAGGGTGAAAAAAAATGAATGAAAAGGTAAGCCTTAGGTTAAGAAAATAAAAGGAAAAAAATACAAATATAGAAATATTATATTCCCCTCACCACATAAAGGGTATATAATGAGGGTGTGTGTGTGTGTGTATGTTGGGTCTCTCTCCTAATTAATGAAACTCTTGTTCGTTTTGAGAATGTTTTATAATAAAGCCTCAAGCAACTCAGTGGCCCAGAAATTCCAATTAATAGAGTCTCTCTCTGTGATTTTCCCTTCACTAACAGACCTGCTGTATTTCATTCAATGAGCAATGAAAACAACATCTAATAGGGAATGAAAACAGATGTATAATTCATGTATAGGTCTATGTATTCATTTCGCATAAACACATGGGCAAATCCTCATTGATTTAGACCTATGGCATGATGTTAAATAAATGCAACACCCCAATGAGGTTCAGTCTTTTTGTTGGCTCCCATCAGGAACCAGACTCATGAAAGCAGGGCCTTTATTAGATGTGTGACACTGGAGCTGTGCATGACAGCCCTGACAGTGGTAAAACCATTAGGCTGACTGACAGCGAAATGAGACTATATTTCAGTAGCACTTCATTTAAATCAAGTGTAGTCTATGGCCTACGGCTCCCACAATGCTTTGTGTCAGCAATTCCTAATGTACAAGGATATTACCCATCATAATTGTGGCCTTATTACAGTATTCCAAGGAAAGCAGTGGATTCAGAAATGCAAAAAGAATGTGTTTTCTTTGGTTTTCACAACAAATTATGGTTTTAAATTGTGCATGAATGACAGTATAAGTGACTGTATGCTGTATCAAAATGAATACAACTTACACGAGAGTTAATCTATTACTCTTCATAAGCAGATAAAAACATTTCAATAGTTATAGAAAGTTAGTTTTTCTGTGTATGCATGAGCTTCTGAGACCCCGTAGACAAACAAACAAATAATAAATGCGCACACACGCACACACACACACCCTCACACACACACACACACACACACACACACATTCAGTGAATCGCTATCTTCCAGTCATCATTGTAACTTGCAAAGGTCAAATGCATTTCAGAACACGATGCACTACAAATGTATAAACCAAGCAAAAGATGTCTTCAAAAGAAGTACAGAATATTACAGATATCGCAAAAAACTAGTACACTATATTTACTTTATCTATTTTTACTACCTTAGTTTAATTAATTAATTAAAAAACAATACTGCTATTAAGCAAAGAAACATTCATCGATCAAATGTGTCAGTGAAGAACAAATTACGTTTTTTTAGTTTTCTATTCATCTGATTCATCAGTCACTGTTTCCACAAAAAGTAGAAAAACTGTTTTCAACATTGATAATAAGAAATATTCTTGACTACCAAATCAGGAATGACTGGAAAAATATTTTTAGCTGTAATGAAATGTATTTTTTTTTTCAAATACAACAAAAAAAAACAACTGCTTTACTGTGTTTTAGATACAAAATAATGCATTTTTAATAACATGAATACATTTTTGACCTTAAACCTCTGAATGGTATTATTTGTCCCGGAAATTCTGGATCCGGCTTTTTCAAACTGCACCCTGCTCTAACTCATCTTCAGCACAACACAAACACCTGTAATGAGGAAATTCAGTAAAACCGGGATAATCATCACGCTCTTGTAAATTTATCCTCAAGTGACAGCCTATTAATGTAGCATTCACAAGCCCATTAATCTTGATTTAGAGAGGCAGACAGAAGTCACCGGCTCCCCGCTGACTACATTATGTTTGTTTCATGTCTGCCTGAGTGATTATTTTAAACACTGCACCCTGTAATAACGTGACTGTAGGGAAGCACATCGTAATGTGGACACTGTCAAAATGCTGAACGTTTCAGTTGAAGGTCAAGGCTCTGCACGAAATGTACAACTTGAACAAATCAGCTAACATTTTTCCGCCTGCTTCCTTTGTGCACATGTCTGGAAACCATAAAGACACACACACACACACACACACACACACACACACACACACACATTCACAAAGCGTACTTAATTTTTAATAAATGTTTTAATGGTTTAAATTTGGGCTTAAATCAAAATAACCGGAATTCTGTAGAAAGGATAAAAAAATGGTGAAATATGTGAAACGAAGCACATCTGATGCATCTGTACAATCAAATCTGTGACCACCGTGCAAAATCATGAAAAAACAACTTAAAGGGCAGCAAATCACTGTCATCAAATAACTGGTAGGCACTATTCTTTGCAGCAGCAGTATGAAATTCAGGGTGAAATATCACATTAAACATCACAAATAGCAAACACACAATTTGCAGCAACAATAGTCTTTTGTTGGGGCTCCAATTATAGTGTTGGAGTATGTGTGTGTGTCCATTCAACACGATCGACACTGAGACACCGATTCATATTTAAATTACCCACAATGCTTTTCCCACAGCTCCCGTTATCACAAACACTGTACATTATTTCTGACCTCTCTCTCGCCAAACGGAAACTCTTCGATCCTTCGATTCAAGCAGTATACTTATTTATACAGTATACTTCAACACTCCATATTAGTCACATATTAGATTTGCAAATGTATATTGTACTTCAAATGCAATGAGCCTTTAAATGAGCGAGTCAAATCTGAATAAATGCAAATGGTTGTTTGCTACGGAACACTTTCACAGTGTTATTTACCCTGTGGCGCATCTAATCATCTATGTTTATTATACTGTATCTCAAGCTAATGGCATTTGAAAGTGCTTATAGATTTCTGTTCATTTAAGTAATTAGCCAGGGCTAGCACACGTCAGTTCTTATAGATGTCTGGCCTTCAGGCCTTTGAAGCGCATAATCAATGACTGAATCGCCTGAATGTATGTTAAAAGTACACACTGACTGGGATTTACATGTTTCCGATCACCATTTTGTCTGGTTTCCAGAAGAAAGCCATATTTGTAAAATTTTAATTACAGAAAATGTACTTGAATCGACATACTGAATTTATATATTGATATGTATAAAATGTTAATTATATTACATTAACATGTATAATAAATTGCATAAAATATTTTTAAGAGATATTTTGAAGGAAAACACAAATATTTGCCAATATTTTAATTGGCACTGGTTCCAGTCTGAAACCAGTGTTTCTAAATAGAAAAAAAGGTGTTTAATACTAATATTAACCAGCGTTTAATAATAATAGTCTAGCACAAGATTTCTTATTAATCTTTAAAAGACAGCTCATTTCAGAACCCCAGGACAAAGTACAGAAGACATCTTGTCTGTGTGTGTGTGTGTGTGTGTGTGTGTGAATGAGAGGAAGAATTTATTATAACAAAATATCGGCCAGGCTATAGGGCTGGTGTTTGGTTTTATCAGCAGATAAACAGACAAAAATGAACTGATAAAGAGCTTGGCTACAGTGAATCATTCTTCTAAAACAATGGTGTTGAATCACTGACCACTTCTATTATTTCTTTCAGTAACTTTCAGAGCATGCATATGCTACCAAGGGGACGCAGATATTGCTATTCTTGTTATATTACAGACAGACACTCCCAGATATTGCTCGTGGGCATCTTAAAATTTCATTTATGTTGTTTTATGATCCTGAAAAGGTCATTTTGTGCTGTTTTCAATAAGATTTCTTGTTATTGCTCCAGATGGTGTCATTTTCCAGAGCGCACTTTTGTTTTTCAGCATCTGCTGGTGGCTAGATGTGGACTTATATTTAGCACAACACAGTTCGTATTGATGTATTTATCATCTGAGAAGGGTGTGATTACCTCTCTGGACCTGAAACAATCATACAAGCTGTCATTTAACTTTTCATTTATAATACTTCTCATTTGTCACTTGTCAACTTGTCATTTAACGGTCATTTATAATAAATGAGAGTTCTTAAGCAAACAGCGTGATGGATTCTTCAGGTTTTGGCAGAGAAGTGTTACCTGAACTGCTGTGCCACCTTTAAAGCTTTCTTACCAGGTTCACTTGCTGCTCAGAATGAAACATACACTGCTCATCCGCAATTTTAATAATATTCCTATTTAAATGCATGAACAATATTTGGCTCCAGGCAGGTCAATGCAGTCTCTCCATCTCTATACTGTATATATTTCTCGCGCTGTCTTTTTGCCTCTCTCTAACACACATTCATGCAAAAAATAAAATAAAATAAAAATTATATTTATGTGATGCTGATCTGATTAAGTTAATCTCAATTGTACTACTACTGTAATACTATATGATATATTATAGTATTGGTTGCTTGTAATAAACGGCAAAGTAAACGGAGGTCCTTTTGTTTTAACCTGGAAACTGTAAAAATCAAACACACACACACACACACACACACACTCTGACCAGAGTTTTGCCCAAGGCTCTGTCTCTTTTGCCAATTTCCTTGAAAGTGTTGGGGAATGTTATAGAATAACAATTTCTTTCTATCTCACGTCTGTGAGTGTCTTTTTTCTTTTCTCTCTCAGTACTGCTGCTCCGGATGACAAACAGCTACTGGTCCTTTTCCAGTTGTGAAAAAGTGCCTTCCAGCACAAGATGCTCAAGGCATCCTCAGCGTTAAGCCCGGTCTATCTAACAGGATTAAATGGATGGGTTCTGCAGCTGGAAGCTTACAGAAAGAGGAAACGCTATCAAAAATAAAGAGAAGACAACAAATCTTAAAATGTGAGAAAATAAGAAAACATCACTAATACAATATAAAAATGTTGCTTAGTATATGCATACCAAGAAAAAAAAAAGAGGCAGATTGGTATAAACTAAAAATAAGACTAACTCAAAAAAGTGAGAGAGTTTGAGAAAAAGATGGTTTTGCTCTACTGGACACACATGCATTATTCATTCATTTTTTCAGTCAGGCTGGATAAAGCTGTGGTCCTATAGCTCACACTTGGCTTGTCCTATATCTTAGACTTCCACAGTCTGTGAAGCTTTCAAAACTACACTGCCAAACAAAAACTGTGCGTGTGCGCAGCATGCTAAACCACTTGCTCTGCTTCATTTCTGCACAGTGTCCATCTCTGTGTGCTTTCCTACACGCCTCCTTGAATGTTGACAACGCACACATAACTGTGAATACAATGCACACGATGCAAACTTTTAACTTGCATGTAGAAAATGAAAAAAAAAAAAAACTTAACCTACAAGCCTGACACAAGATTCTATTCAATATAAATAATTAAAATATATACTGAATATAAATCAAATGTATGCTTCTTCGTAGCACACACACACTGGTATGTGAGTACATGTTCAGACAGTAGATGTATGTTAGAGACGTGACACACACATATGGTGCATCGCTTCACCTTTGACCTCAAGTGTAACTGTCAAATCAAGCATATGGTCTCTCAAGAAGTAAGCAGCAGTGTGTGTGTCTGTATGTGAGAAGAGCTGATACCTGTGGAGTGAAGAATCTGGCTCTGTGTGTGTGTGTGTGTTTCACAATTGTTTCCCAGCAATGAAAGACATCCAAGGTCAGCGTGACCCACAGCTTGAGCTCTGACACACTGTGTCTCAAGTAGGAAGATAAGATAATCTTAATAATCTTAAGACAGCATGGTAAAATCACAAGTGTATCTACAAAAAGGGCTTTACTGTACAAAAAGTCTGATGCTATATTAACAATCTGTGGAAATATCAGCAAAATCTAAAAATTGTGCATGAATCTAAGATATCAGATTTGTAATACTGATCCTGTGACTACTAAAATGTTTTTGCTTCCACTAAAACTTAAGATGATCTTTGAATTATTCTCAAATTATGCTGGAAAACAAAAACGATCATAAGGTTTTATGCACCTTGTGGAGCTGCATATTTATCATTCTTTCAAATGAATAGTTCAGCCAATACTAAAAAAATTGGCTCAAAATGTAATCACCCTTAGTTTTGTTTCTTTATTGGGAACAAATTTGAAGCAATATAGCTTCACATCACCTGCTCGCCAACGTATCATACAGTATGTAGTGAATGCGTTCTGTCAGAAAGGGAGTTCAAACAGCTGATACAAACATCACGATAATCCACAAGCAAATCAACACAACTTTAATACTTCAGTTAACATCCTGTAAAGTAAAATGCTCAATTTGTACAACTTTTAAAGTATTATTAGCTGTTCACTTCACAGCTTTTCACTTCTCAAGACTTCACCAGTGGATTCTCTTCAAGATACATTACATTATGATGTAATGTAAATTTCTTCTCATCTGTTCCAGATGAAGAAACACCCTCATCTACATCTTGAATGCCCCGAGGTTGAGCAAATTTTCAGCAAATATTGATTTTAGGCTTTATGCTTTAAAGTGAAGGTATGTGACAGACATCACACACAGTCTTCTGACATTTATGTCTCATTTAGTCCCCCCAAGGTGATATTTGGACAAATATATGATCCTGACCTGTGTGAAGTGTCATCTAAAGAGTAAGTCTTCTCAAATCCCACTGCCTTATGACAGACTAGTCTCAGAAGATTTGTGTACTGCTGCTGACATATAAAACTCATATATATTGACATCCAGATGTGTAGGATGACATGAAAAGGTCAATCTAAACTATCTCTGTCATCTCACGATCTCGGTTTCTGATTCTGTCAAAGCTTTACATGTTCATTAGTACATGCACGACTGAGCTTACATCGAGACATCAGAGCCGACTCCATCTCATATTAAATCAGGAAACGTTGCTCAAGCTCCCATGAAATGTACCATGACTTGCGAATTAGACACTTGGGGTCCATAAAACATAGAAAGGCTATCTACCATGCCTTTATATTTAGAAATGATTTATGTTTCCAATTAATAATGTTATCCATTTGTTAAAGAATCCTAGTGATGATAAAAATGTGAAGTAAGCAGAAACACAAATGCATAGTTAATACAATCCTGTCATTCAACAATTAATGATTTACATCAAATATCACATCACAGATGCCTGTGCGTGCTTACGCTTACACACACACACACACACACACACACACACACACACACACACACACACACACACACACACACAAACCCCTGCTGCATGTAGACTTATCATTACCATAGAAATGAATGCTACAGCAGGTGATACTGTTAAGATATTAGCATATTAAGATTGTGAGTGTCAGTCTCTTCACATATAAACATTTTGCAATTTACTTTTAGTAATTAATTTTTAACTGTAAAGGTGAGTTCTAAGTTTGATCTAAATTGCCACTTCTGTGTTCAGTTATCAAAATTGTTAATAAATAAATAAATAACAGACATTTTTAGTCAAACTGATAATTTTTTTCTGAGTTGACACAATGCAAAAAATGCTTGCTGGGGAGTTTATCTCGGACAAGAGATGAAAAGAGCCTTAGGGTATCTCTTAATATCAAAAAGACAGATAGACAGACAGAGACACACACACACACACACACACACACACACACACACACACACACACACACACCTGTCTAAAAGAAGAACAGAAGAGTATGAGCGAACGTACTTTGGTTTCTGATTTTTCCCTTGATATATCTGCATATTGTTTGTATCTGAACTTTTAGCTTTGCTGTCGTAAAAACAGCACCATTTTTGAATAAGCTCTTTTATGACACGTGCCCTATATATAACCACATTATAGGGAATTTTAATCAATATTTCATTGCTGCCCAAAATCACCAAACCAAACCAGAGTGGTTTTCTTCTTCTTCTAAAATGTGAATTTTCAGCACATTGAGGCATATCTTTGATCCGGCTGTGCTGCTGGTGTGGACCCAGTCTGAAAGAATGACACACCGCTTGCTAAAATGCCACATGACAAGCATGCCCAGAAATAAGCAGTGTGCAACACACAAACAAGCCCAAACAGAATGGTTAATCAAACAGAATCAGAAATAAGGGTCCCAGTCACAGTCTAGAGTCTTCTAAAGATTGAATATTTTACTTTTACTACTCCGAAAGAGCTCAATTTTCTTTATTTGCATGTTTAAAGATAAGTACGGATGCAGGTCCTCCGACCAGAACATTTCCTGTTCACAAACACTTAGCTGTATATTTGTTTTATAGGAAAATCATGGAAAACCCCTGACAAAAAGTTCTGAAAATGATCTTGTATTCACCGTCCTTGATAGGCATAATCACTTGCACTGAATCCCTTATTTGATATAAACATGCAATTTAGTCATTAGAAATTAACAATCAAAAATGAACAATAGAACATTTGCTCATTACCAAAATGTCAAGAAGCCCCTATCTTAAATCAAACAATTAGAGAAATTAAACCTCAGGAGCTGTCATGCGATAAATGCAGTAATTACCACACTATTTCTGTAGTCTTCAAAATCCTGATCTTGGAGAAACATTAAGTAGATAAAACGTCTAATAAAGTTGTGGGCAGATCGTTCATTCAATATTAGTTGCTTAAGACGTGATCATGTCTGTTCTGCAATAACATATACGCCTTACAAAACTACCACAAGATTTTACTTGATGTTATAATTGAGTCTAAGCTGTCAATATCATTCACAACAACACATGTCCTCCACAGTATGAAGTGGCTTTAGCCATTATGAGTAACAGCTGTGAAAATCATGAAAATAAACCCCACAAAACATGCATATTAAAAGACTCGGTTTTCATTATTGCAGAACTTTGAGGATGGATTTTAACATTTTCTTTTACTTATTCATTCATTTGTTGTTTTAAACATTAAATTTGTTGTAATATGTATAAATTCTGCATCTTATATTATGCAGTTCCACAACAGCTATATATTCATAAACATTTTGAAATGTCAGAAGAAGAAACAAATACTAAAGTTATAAATGTAATGACTCAAAGATGGACTAATGGAAGATTTCACTTATGTAATGAATGCACAGATACTGGTTGTTTGAAGACGGGTTTTAAAAAGTCCATGTACAAAGCTTCTAGAACATTGCTCTGCTGCCAACTGTCTATACGACGCCTGGTATTTCAGAGAAAGGCAGCAACCAGAAACAAGTCAAAGAAAATCTCAACATATGAATTTGAGGCAAGAAAAAAGCAAGGAAAAGGAAAAAACCTGTAATTTGCAATTTATCCTCCCCTAAATTTACCAACCAGTGTCTGTATGTGGTCTGCGCAAGGTTTAAATTCCACTTCAGCGCTGACGTCTGTCGCACTGTTCTAAGGCAAGCGAGTGCGTCTTGACAAGGTCGTGGGTTTAGTAACCGAGTAAACCGAAGTTAGAGTGATACTCGCCGCTGGCCGTCTGAAAGTGGCCACTCCCCAGACCAAGAACTGACCACAGATCAGATAATCACAGGCTGCAGAGGCCAAAGCCTCATAACCAGTGGAAAATTCTGCAGTCAATCACACTGTATGGCAAGGGATGAATTGATGAAGGGCAGCTTTATTAATTATGAAAAATAAACCAAAATGTTGCCATTATAGAACGACTATTTTACTTTGTGGCTGACAATTAATGTAATGTTATAACTGATAACATGGATATTAAAATTCAAAACAAATACTTAAAATCAATTGTTTTAAATGTTACATGTAGATTTTGGCTTCACAACATTATAATGTGCAGTATGAAAAATATTTCTGAAGATTACATAGAACAACATTATTAAATTGTTATTATTTTTAAATACTAAAATTATTAAATAAACAATAATGCAATATCAACAGCTACAAAAAAGGACTAATAAATGTTCAGCATAATGTGTATCCCTAATAGCAGCAGAATTTTCTGTTGATACAAAAAATAAAAATTTTTCTGACACATTAACTTTTGACCATATTCTAGACCAGATAACACTGAATGGAAAATGTGGAATAAAAAGTCAATCATAATAAAACTTTAGTTATGCATAACTTACTCACCAGACAGGTAAAAACAGGAAGGATGCAAACTTACCTAAGAAGAGGAGAGAAAGTTATGATCAATGCATTAATAAAGAATATTGATCTACTACACTGAATGCACACATATTTAATTAACGAATTAAAGAGAAAAATGCAGATACAGACTCTAAAGCTTGTGCGGTGTTTGAAACAGTTTAAGCCAAAAGATATCAGTGAGATCTACACCAGTTTTACTTTGTAATGTGACTTGAAGGACACGTTGAGCTTCAAGAGGTTCAAATAAAAAAAAAATATGAAAGCCACATACTAGATTTTGATGAACAACTGCAGACCAGAATAGCCCAAAAGGGCACTTGACCCAAAACAGTAGGAACTCTTCATCAGCCAGCTAACAGAAATTAATAAGCAGAGTCTATAATAACAACCACATTTATATTCATAAATCCACAGATGGAACTCCTCATGCCTGAATACAGAACAACACAGCTCGCTCCTAAATTGCCAGCCATCACCCTACAAACATGCAATATATTATTCATAAACCTATAGCATACAGTTTCTCCAGGAATTTTTAGCATTATTAGGAACCTAGCGTAAGCTTGGTTTAGAATTTGTGAACAGTGCTTTAATCTTGAGACTTAAATATCATCATTGAATTAAAAAATATTAGTGTGGCAGTCTGTTTACATGTTCACATTCCTATTGTATCATCTGTATTCTCCTCACAATCTTTCATTGGACTTTTGAAAGATCAATACATTTGGAACAAATGCTGCTAAAAATCAGCACACAGCATCAAAAATATATGTAGAGCTGCAGTGAAACCACACAAACACATATGTGCATTATAATTCTGTAAGTCATTAGACTAAAATTACATGCCAAAAAAAAGAGACTCTAACAGATTTAGGCCATACGATAAGATGGAATTACCAGGCTGGGCTTTGCTATTCTATTGCTTCAATGAAGCTTTTCATACGAGAGCTATTGAGACCTTCGCAGCCCTGTGAGAAAGCACCAAGCTTTCTGTGAAGATGTCCTTCATTGTCCTCTATTCCTCAACCCAAATACTGAAGCAAATCACAATCCTCTCTGCTCTCTGCTCCTTTTAATCAAGGTGGTAAAAATAAGACTATGAGCTGAATTCTCCATTAAGCCTCTTTTGTTTGGTTCTGAATAGCTTTTTCCGTGTGCTGAATCTATTGTGCCTGTGAAGGCCAGTTCATATTGCCAGAAGCCGAGAGAATATTCACAGCCCTACAGTATATTGTGATCAACTCATTCAGCAGACACTCAAAAGGAACTGATCAACAGCCACCTTCAAAAATGGCCAGGGTTCAGTTTTTTAGTTGCAGAGATGATCTCAGGAGATTACAAGGTTGAAAATAAAATCAGCTGAATATTATTCATAAGTAATCGCTCATTTTAAGATGTCTTTCACAAAGTGTCAGTGTTGTGTTTCCAATGCAGTGGTACTGATGTGTGATGGGCTGCATAACTGGACAGGACCCATGGTGCCAAAAAAAAGCAGAGTGCAAGAGTAGGAAAAAGAGGTGAAAGCCAAGGTTTTAGCCTTGTTAGAATTCCGACAGCAAGGTGCACTTCATTGGTCGCGACGATAATTCCGCAGAGCTACTTCATGCATATTCTAATGCGAGACCTCTCTCACCCTCCACTGCATCACTGCAATAAGAATAAAATCTGGTGAAATCCCAGGAGAAGGATGACGAAAGGGAGAGATACATGAGGCAACAACAGAGAAAGAAAAGATGCATAAATTAAAATGAACAATTAATCCAAAAGAGAGTTCTATCGTCATGTGTTTTCCGAGAACGTGACGATCCTTGTTAATCCCCGACTGAGAACCACCATTTTAGAGGAAGTTCTGGTTGTTTTCAAAGTGGTTTCTTACTAGCAAGAATTAAGAATTTATACCGTATGTGAATGAATGAAATAAAATCTATAAAATCTTTATAAATATAGAGCCAGCTGAATTAAGTTATTTCATTTTATTGTCTTTTTCATTGCTGTAGCAGAATAAACCGCTCCTGGTAAAGACGTCTCAATTGGAGCATGTCTCGTGTCATATGTGTGAGCTGTATTTGATCTGAAGAAGGTTCCAGTGAGCGCTCTGTCAGAGCTTAGCAAAACTCTTTTGGGCTTCTTACAGCCATCAAACTCTCCGAACAAAAGTGAAGCTTTTGAAAGGCGGCGAATCCATACCTGCTTCGCACACACTCTCAAATTTTAATAACAAAGCGCCATTCAAGCAGACTTGGCAGCAGCAGCAGAAGAAGCTGAATTTTCCATTCAAAGACAGGCTTGCGGATGTGATGTGCAGTGCATTTCTGTACGGCTTTCACTTTCTAATGCTGAAATTCCGTATGATTCTTATATGGAATGTGGAACTTTCTCAAATTCCCATAGAGCATTAAATATGCATGATTATATTACACAAAGCATGTAGGCCCTGCAATTGATTGTACAATTAATAATCACATTTATCAATAAAATCTTAAATCACAATAACATTTTTTGTCTTTTAAATGTGTTAGAAGTTTAAACGGGAGGCTGAGAGGTAATAAGGTAAGAATAACAGACTCAAATTCAATACAAAGGAGTTTGTAAATATAGGAAGAACAAAATCACTTATTATTCTAACGCATTAACAAAAAGAACATGCATGCCAATATTTCCGATGTGCAGTCTCCAAGCACAATAATAAATGGCTCAATTCCTTTTAATCTAGTGATTTTGACCTTATTTCTCTCCAGTACAATATATCTGACTAAATCAGCACGTTCAGTAATGCTTTTACATTAAAGTGCATTTAATTAGAAAGAAACTCCCCGAGGATCATTCTCTGTGCATAACCCAGCTAATACATATTTAATGGAAAAACTGCATGTCACTTTCTTAATGGGTTTTCAACAATCCTTGGATTCATGATATTAAACAGTCATTCAAATGGCTCTGCATGTGCCTGTGTTAGTAATGAAAGAATACATTTAAAGCTATTAAATGGAAACAAATAGGCAAAAATCTCTTTTTTTCAATCAGTTCAGACTTGTTTGATACAGTAAATGGAGGTGTTGAAATGAGCTATAAAATTCAGCTGAAGACTTTGACCTTGGGGATATAGGCCTACTCGGGCTAAACAATTATGTGCTTATGTTTCAGTTTCAATTAAAAGACATCAGCGTGGTTCTGTGATTCACTAATACAAACTGCCAGAAGAGAATTCAGCTTTAATTTCCCTTAGTGAGAAATTCTCAATTCTATGCAACCAGTATTGCATAGCAGTATTAAATGTTAATACACCAACATGGGTGACTCCATTACAGTTTCTGAGCCTCCCGTATAAACATCAATTAGATTGTCTGGTCTCATTTTTTCCAAACCAAATGATGAGTGAGACAGCTTGAATCAGCAGCTCTGATAAAACTTATGAGCTTCCCCTCAGCCGAACCCAAACCCAAGAGGCATCAACGTACACAGAGTTATGACGCTCATAAATAATTAATTATCCTAAATGAATAATCAGTATCACATAATGAGCACAGATAAATATTCATTATTTCCAAGAGGAAGGCGCTGATTGGAGGCTACATTGGTTTCTCAAGGGGGTGTCTTTCAAAACAACATCAAAGTGAAAGTTTAACTGTAAGAAAAAAGTCCTATGGTAAAACGCGGCTATACCACTGTACAACTGGATGGCTTTCTTCAGTAATCTCGCTCTCGCACCCCTCTTTATCCCTCCCTTTTTCCCAGTCTCATTAGCTTGTAAAGCTATTGTGCTGAGACTGACCTATAAATCTGATATTGCAGAAATAGGATGATGCCTGTTTAAAATTATTACTCCACTTCTGCAAAAGAAAGACGTGTGTGACAGTGGTGTTAGGCATGCTCATAATTACTTCCTGGTGAGAGAGCAGAGCTAAAAAGATTTAACGACCAACAGGTCGAAGAGATTTCAACTGCTGGTTTGACGTTCATTTCTTTAATACTGCTTAACCTTTGCATTTTTGCCAGTTGTGATAATTAATTTTCAGCTGAAACATACCAGCAGTTGAAATCTCTTTATTCTTACTAGTATTTATACTAGGCAATTTGTGCCCTCTATTAACACTGTAATTTGTTGGTGGTACACATTAAGATGATGGTTGGATTGAAATTCTACTGAGGCTTCAACAGATGGCAATGGAGTATTAACTGAGCAACAACAAATAGCCCTAAATTAACATCTGGGATGAGGGAATTGGATGCAGTTTTCAGAATTTAACGCCAGTGTTTCCAAATCTTTTTTTGTCTCATGAACCCCTTCATCAACACCAAACCAGGAATGTGTTCCTTTTTTTCAAATATCATGGGGCATTATAATTAATGGTATTAAATGTGATTTTTTTAATGTAGTCAAAACAAAAATGTTCAGACACTGGAAACAATTTCTTATATTTTTTTTACTAGTGGATGTAGGACAGAAGTTAATTGTTGTAAGGATAGCAAAATAAATTAAACTGTGATAGACTGTATTATTAAAAAAAATCATACAGTGGACAATTATTTTATTCTTTAATTGGTAATGCAACCTTTTGCACTTAATTTATTACAATAGCTTTCTATTAAAAAAGATTACATTATCAAGATGAATTTGTTCTGACACATTTAACTCTGAGTTTGTAATATTTTATTGCCATTTTATAAACTATAGCTAATAAACTGATAAGATGATAAATGTTGAAGGTGTCAGATAAAAAAGCAGTTGTGTATGTTGCATAAACGCCATTAATTGTCCGTTTTACTTTTTTTTTTAAATTAACAAAACCAAAATGAATAATCACTTTCATTCAATCAAGATTACATATTTGTGATTCCTTTTTTGGCATACATGAAGGTGCTTGAAGAATTACATTTCATATAAAATAGTCATGCTTCTTTCTAAGGTTAAGGCTACTTCACACAATTTTCTGTAATTATTAACATATTTAACAGGAGCAAATGATATATAGAAACGGCTCTAAGCACTAAGTGAAGAAAAAGGTTAATTAAAATTAGGTTCATTCCTGGAATGAAACCAAGCCTGAAGGAAGAATCTCTCGTCACTTCAAAACAAAAGAGATTATTGAAAATACTGAAGGAAAAAACTTAGCTTATCCCTCCTCTCTCCCTGAAGGCTTCTTTAATTATTTTCATCCATTCCTCTAAATCCTCCAGTGACTTGTGCGTGGTGACATCATGTAAAATGGATGAGAGCAGTTGAGGTGGCATGCTAAGCACTTATTCAGTTTTCCACAAGAAAATCACATTCACGTCAAATGATGATGTATTACAGATGAGGGATGCTGGAGAACAAGCAAAGGGGAGTAATGTGCTATATGGCTGAACAATGTGTTTATTGCTCGAGCAGGGGTTAGGATTGCAAGTCAGCCACTGATAAAACCTTCAGAAAATCAACATGGCTAGATGTGAAATTGAATATTTCATAAAAATCAAGTGTCCTTGGTATAACTAAGTACAGATGAACTTGACCCTATAAACCAACCCTATAAAAGGGCCTCCTGGAAACATACAGAATGGCTTTTGAGACACAACAAAAGTGAATATCTAATAACGTATATACCTACATGATGTGTAAAGAATTTCACATATTGGACAAAATGGCATCTACAACCCCTTTATTTGACAGAACACGGCATTTATAGTGTTACAAATTATTCCTATGTATTAATTCTGTTGAACATATTCTGTATAAAATGTATTTGTCCGATCAGATTGCTATATTTCATAAAAGAATGCCTAATAATGTATTCTCAATTAAATAAATGCAGCCTTGGTGTCATACTTTTGAACCGTACTGTACATAATTTACTTAATCAGTAAATGAGAAAGGATTGTTTGTGTAAATGTATTTCTAAATATTTTCTTTTACTTAAATATATCAATAACAAATATGGAGGTATAGCGTATCCTTGTGACAGCTTACTATTTGATCTTTTGCATGTGGTGAGGACTGTTAGTATTAGATGTAGGTAACACACTTGTCTGTGGTGGTCTGCACGCCCCTGCGGTGTGGATGAAGGGACACCGAGAAGAGGACACACTGATCAGTCGGTTTAGTGCTAGCATGTTAATGTGAAGCAGCATGGGGTTACAGCTAGCAGAAACAGTTAAACAATCTGGGGCTCTGGATCACTCATTCAGATCAATAATTAAACAGCAGACATGCACTAATGAGGACCTGATGCTATTTAGAACATAACAGTTTGGAAAAGATGCTCAAACATACAGACCAACATATCTCTCAGTGTTTACCACATTTTTAAAATGCATTCTGTTTTTAATGCCCGCCTCTTTTACTGGCTTTGCCCCTCCTGTTTTCAGCCCAATTTCTCTTTGAAGCTCGACAGTCTTTGTCTTTGTAATTCTCTCTCCACAGTTTCTTTTTGAGGACTGAATTGCTTTTGAAGGCTCTTAAAATCCTGTTATACTCTCCAAGGGCGGATTATTATTCTAGAACGTTACTACTGGCAAATGTGCCGGGAAAAAAATAGGTCAAATTCATTGTAACTAAAAGATAATAATAAATGCAGACTATTAACAGACATAAGTAACCCTTATATATTTTTCTGACAGCGTTTGCATACCGAATGGATCTGGAAAGCGGCAGATAACATATTGATATGTCTTCTAAAGGAGGAAATTGACCACAGCAATAAGGAAGGTTACTGACCACATCCATCACGCCACCAGACCTCTCTCTCTCTTCCTCGGTTTAATGGGACTCGTTAATCAGGCTGGAGTCCTATCCGTGACAAAGATCTGTCTGACATTGACAAATTCACCCTTACAACTGAAAATAATGACACAGCAAGTGCTTATAGACACGTGTGGCAGCCTATGATAAGTTATGTATATTATGGCAGGCCATTGCAATGAACTGCAATAGCTTATTGACGGCGCACAGGAGTGTTTTTATCTTTAGTTGTTCCTGAAGAAATATACTGTAGAAAAGCAAAGCCATTTCTGACATGCTTTGCATAATTTTATTTATGCAGAGTTAAATTCTAGGTCTGAGACAAGATTACAACAATAAATCTAAATATAACCGCATTTTGAAAAGTAGTAAAAATGAAAACATAAAACCTTTCTAATACTTGAATTAACAAAAACAAAACAAACGTTGAAATGTGGATGTGGTTTATTATAAATCAACCCCTGGGATGTAATGGTGTTGAAAGCAGCTGGGGAAAACAGCATCCCAAAACAAAAGAGTTTATAAGAGAATATCATCAATCACTGCATGTATATGTGTGAGAAGAACGAATGGGGGAAAAGACTAATCTTGTTTCATATTGGTCCAGCATCTGTAGTGAGGCATTAATGGTGTGGGATTAGTACGGCTTTACTGTCACACTCCGAGATCCAGTGCCTGTCTGACAGAAATACACACACATACAGCAAAACAGCCTGATAAGCTTATCAGAAATCACCACAACCATGAAGTTAATCTCATTCAGACTGCAAACTGACTGCAACTTGTACTACAAATGAAACCGAGATTACTAGTGCCATTTGGGCTGAGAGAAAATCTCCTTGAGACGTTACTGAACTCGTTGACCCGGAGAACAGAGAACAACGGAGAACAGCATGGCTCAAAATTCATATTTTAACTTATGCACACACCTCCATAAACGCAATTCTCTTTATTCTGCTCCATTTCCCCCCACCGATTGTCTCGTGCAATTTTATAGAACAACTTGCTTGTGAACAAACTGAACAAACTCTTGAATACCAAACACTCCTCATTCTTACATGGTTAAGTGAGGGTGACAGTAACCATGAAGGTAACCTCAGCAGAGCAGCCTGTCCTTTGAATAGTGCGTGGTTTATCTTGTTCTGAGTCCAGATAATTGCATCTGATTCCGTCTGTTAGATAAACTGGAAGAGGATTGTAGGGATACTGAATATCAGCTCTTCAGGAAAAGGTAATTACAGGTCTTGCCGTGTTCTCCTGTGATTTCATTAGCCCTCTGAGCACACTAACACACACACACACACACACACACACACACACACACACACACACACACACACACACACACACAATGAGGTAAACTTAACTTGTGTAATCACATCAAGCCATGTGTATTTTAACTCAATGCTTCTCAACTAGTTTTGCTTCAGGGACCATCCAATGGTGACCAAACACAGTAACTAAATTGTTTATTGACCGCAAGTTAACAAAAATAGTCATATTTTTCAAATAATGAAAAAAAACAGTACAATATATGTATTTAAAAGTGACAGATAAATTATTGCGGTAATTTTGAGGTAATGTCATGGAACACATAATACTTATTATTTTGTTATCTTAAGTTTGAGTATTTGATTTTAGCATCAGAATGGACCTGAACTTTTTAGGGGCTGACCAAAAGAGAACCAGAGAGTGAGAAAAAAAAAGATAATGTGTATTAGAGGATGTGATATATTATACTTGACAAATAGTAGAGGTAGTTCCAATGTACCTTTCACAAGAAATGGGAAATGACTTTCTATTCTGTTAATACAGAAGCCTGGCAAGGACATTATCCATTTCTAAGTACTGTAGAGATGAGAACTGCTGCAGGGACAGCAAACAATATTTCACACTTATGATCCAAAGACTCCAGTGGACATATCACCCCTCTCCCTCTCTCTCCCTCTCTCTCTCTCTCTCTCTCTCTCTCTCTCTCTCTCTCTAACCTTTAGTGTTATTGCTGAGTGGGCTTTATGTTATGCCGACTTGAGCTGTCAAGGTTTCTTGTTCACTGTGGTCCTGGTCATTGTCATGACATCTGCCTAGTGTATGCAAGCATGTGTACAACAATATCTGTGTATGTGGTACAGACTTACTGACTGCTCTGTCTTGCATTTTTCTATGTATTACTTTGATGTAAGGTAAAATATTAAAAATAGAAGGCATATGTAAACTGCAAAACAACATATCACACAGTCAATGAAAAGTTTGTAAATTTTGTTTTGAAAGTAGTCTTATGCTCACCAAGGCTGATTTTTATCAAAAATGCAGTAAAGCAGTTATATTATGAAACAGCATTACAATTTAAAATACTTATTTCTATTTGAATAAACATAAAAATAAAAAAAAATAAAACAAATCCTAAATCATTCTGCTGATTTTGTGCCTAGGAATAATTAAAATTGATTATAATCGTTTATTATTATTATTATTATTATTATTATTATTATTATTATTATTATTATAAGCAGTTGTACTGCTTCATATCTTTCTGGAAAAAAAATTCTGGAGTTAGATTAAACAAAGTAATACTTTAATTTCAGCAAGGACACACCAGACTGATCAAAAGACACATGTTTACAAAGAGAAAAAAAAAACCTCTTCACATCACCTTTAAATATTAAGCAAATTTAAGATGGAGGACACACACAGAGTGAGGGCAAGTGGTAAACAAGCAGTGTGAACATACTACCATGTGCACTCATGTGAACAATACTTTTCACACTCTTCCCTCACTCCCTCTCTCATTTAAAACACAGGCTGTACTCATGCGGGTGACAGGCCAAGCCTTGGCTGTCAAAACACTCGCGGCAGGGGACGAGCCCAGCTGAGACAAACAAAGCCAAACGGGCCATGCTCGGTCGCCATTCACAGTCTGAGGGCAAAATATTTAGACAGCTTGTTGCATATTAGTTCACAAAAACAACATATTTGTTTACCGGACAACATAGCAAATGATGAAGAAAGGATGTTACTGTCTTGTAATTTGTCCATTTTAGACATTCACATTGATCACATGTCAGTAACGCAAATGCAGCTTTATTGTTTGGTTGGTGTAAGTACCATCATTTAAATATGACTTTTAAGTCGTATTCTTTCATGTTGTTTCTACACCCTCACACATACTCAATACCCTAGACTTCACGCTTGTTCACATTAACGTCTTGACACTGTTTGTAACCTGAGGACAGCAGTTCTAAAACCTTGTGGAGTCGCGAGCTCACACATACCCGGTTTAAACTCAACCGCGCATACTGTATTCACTGAAGCAGAAACCAGGGACAAGCTTGAAAATAATAAACAATTCTAATGGATACTCACAAACATTGTAGCACAATGTTAACATCCCAGAAGTGACATTTTAGCTGGGACCAACTTCCTTGGAGACTTTAATCTGACAGTGAAGCCTAAATGTTACGCTTGGCTTGCCTTCTCCTCTGACCTGTAAATAACGATGCTTGTCAAAGACAGAGCCTGTGCTTCCTGGTGTCCTGCCCAGGTCTCAACCCTGATCAGAGAGTTATAACACACACGCACACACACACACACAAAGATGCACAAAGGTCACAATATAAATTCAAAGGAATTGACTACATTTAGCAAACGTACTCAATACTAAAAAAAAAGGCAATGGTGCATGGGAAAGCTGCAGAAAACAATTTCATTAGTGCAACTAACATACTTTATGTTCATTAAATTCATTCCTAAACATTCTGTAAGAATTATTTCTCCAGTGAGGGGAGTTTAATAGAGTGGGAGTGAAAACGATGGTTTGCCGTTCACACTTGAATGCTTCTGAACTTTATAATTGACTCCATTAATTTACTCTTACCTGAGCCAAACAGTTTCACAGCACTTTCTGCATGACTGCATGACAACTCCAAACTCTAAATTCTCAGTGTTGGAAAAAACCAACATCTGCACAGGAAAGGTTGTTGTTATTTCTTTTTGATATTTAGTACATTAAAACAGAAATAAATAGAAATAGCCATCAAACTGTAAAGATTAACACGTGTTCAAACCTGCATTTTTGCAAAGCGCTTGCAGTTTCCAGCTAAAATGACAAAATATGATTACAGATTTAATTATTAAAGCCTTTTTTTGCAAATACTTACGGAATACTACATTATTGAGCTCAAAACACAACAGGGTATGATTTGTAAAATTAATATATTTTGATATTAAACTTGATCTGTAGCTCACATGGTACAACAATGCACTTGCAATGCACCTCAAGGCATTTTTAACAGCACTTACTGGACATCATAGAGGTGGATGCTACACACCGGTGGCGCTTGAGGAGAGACTCCGCCACATGATTGTAAAACGCACAATAAAGCGCTATATAAATGCCTCATTCATTCATTAATTCAGCTTCAAAAGGGTGACGAAACATGCAAGAAGCAAAATAATACCATTTTGCAGAAATGTCACCCTGGGTAAGTACAAATAATAACATGGCAAAATCTGCTACAATCATTCTACAGAAGCTTTAAAAGGCAAGTACCCTCATTTCCTCATTAGCAATCTCTTGAACCAAGACAAGATCACACTCTGGAGACAGGGCTGCAGGTCACCAGGGGTTGAAAAAAGTTCACCCTGGAGCATGACAGTGACAGATTGAAAAGAGAGGGAAAGAGCTCAAGGGCAGAACTCAATGGCAGTGGAAAAGCATGCTTTTTAAAGCAAATGGAGATGACTTGTGTCAGCAGTCGCCACACCTGCTGAACCTCCCATCATTCCAGGAAACCACAGAAGGAGACATTGTTCTTTGAATTCTTCAAAAAGCAAACAGCTTTTTACTGTGGAACACTATTATGCCATAAATTGTTATGGCAATTTGTGCCACCACATTAACAGTTAATAGTTCTTCAGCACAAGGCCAGCTAGACTATATGTATAATATTTACTGAGAGCTTTTAAAGAGGATAATGGTCAAATAATCAGACAGGTTTGATGTATATGAAATGTGGATATGAATTTGGACTGTACTCAGTGCTCAGTGTCTGTGAGTAAAATAATAATAATAAAAATAATAAACAAAAAAAAAAAAAGAGACAAAACAAAAGTATAAAAAGAGTGGTCTTTCTGGAAACTATGTATCTGTATCTGTCTGTCTCTCTCTCTCCCTCCCACAAACACACACAAATTGGACTCATTGGCAGCCAAATCATTTGCAGTTCCACTTACAGCCTCTCTTATCACAGTTTGGCTTCCATGAGTTGTACGCATTCAGGATGTCTTTTTTCCCCAAAGCATCTGATCAGTGGGGTGAATCGGTTAATGTGATGCAGACACACTCGTATTTCTCTCATACCTTTTAAATATGTGTTGTAGGGTGAATTTGCTCATGCTAGAAGTTAAGCAAAGCTGCAGTTTTCATGCAGTTCGTCATTTCTTTTGTTAACAGAAGCTCCTTTCCTCCCAAAAGCCTTCAGTTAATCAAACACCCACAGCCTGTGATATAATCCCAATATGAACTCTCTGTCACCCTTGTTAAATACACACTCATTCATATTCAAGCTAACCATAACCTGCTTATGGATGAAGAGCACAAATGTGACAAAGAAACAGTCTCCCCTGCAGCATTCCAAATCGTTTAAAGGATTAGTTCACCTAAAAATAAAACATAGCTCAATATTTACTTAACCTCATATCATTCCAAACCTGTATGACTTTCGTTTGTGAAAAAAAATGAAACAACAGACATGCAAATTTAAGCTGATTTCTAGTGAAAATCCTTCATCCATATGGAGTCTGATATAAAAAAGTATAAATAAATATACTAAATAAAAATGCATGTTCATTTCATGCACAAGAATAGCTAAGACATTCCATCCAACATAACATTTGTGCTTAAAGAAACAAAATAATACAGGCTTGGAATGACATTTAGACAGAATTGTTTAATGTGTCTTCTGTAGAAGTTTGTAAAAGAGTTCCACTGTAACTTTGAAGGTGAAAGTGCAGTATAAGGAGCTTTATGTCTGACTTATGCTAATAGCAGAGAACATGTCATGTTCGTGTTCAAACTCACACAACCAAAATTATGAGCAATACTGTTCACTCCAGCACCCGAATCTACATAAACGTCTTTCAACAAGCATTTTACTTTCAAAACAGAGAGCAATGGAACGGAGAACAGAATAATAAAGAGCAAATACAGTAGACAATCTCTAACTACATCAGCATGAAAAAACACGTTTTTCCAAAGATTTCTAAGCAGAGAACAACAAACTAAAATGAAAATGAAAAACAACAATCAATGTGCACTGGCATTTAAAATCTATTTAATTTACAGGAGCAGTGAACAGTCAAATGAAGTATGAATATTAGAGTGGCATGTTTTAGCCTATCAGAGATCATAACAGAAGAAAACAGCACTCTGGGTTATTTTCAAGGATGCGATCTGTTGACTGCTAATATCTTAAATAAATTCAATGACGAATGGATGAACAACGATAAAAATCCTAATCATTAGAGCTGCAGGATACTGGAAAAAAGAATCACTTTGTGATATTTAGTTTTTCTGTGATATATATTGTGATATGAATAGTCGCTGCTTAGTCTTCACTGTGTAAATTAAATCCAGTAAATCTGTTAAAGCTACCATTTTTTAAATTTTTTATACAATGTGTGTACAAGGATACTTGCTGAGACATGCATTGTACAGTTTTGCGAGTATGTGTGATTTTAGGCACAAATAGACACAGAAGTGAACAGAATTTTGTGCGTGTTTCTCGTGCCAACACTGGAAAAATACAATAACAACTCTGCGGTTATAATCAGTGATGCTGTCTACGCTAGATGCAAAAATAATATAGTAAAGGCTTTTAATATAGGCATAATATAGGCATTTTGAGTTGTTATTTAGCTACAGTGTTAACAAGCTTTTACTAGTGCTGAGATTACTTATGTTGATGATGCATACATATCAGGGTACAAAGCTAAACATATTAAAACAAACCTATGGGGGACCAAGCAGTCAAACCAAGATTCATCTCATTTTGCTCAGCAGATGTAATTTTGTGTGATGTAAGACACACACACACGCTCCATACAGGCCAGTTTACAGAGGTAGTATAAGACGATGACATAGAAATGTGATCATGATGTAAAACTACATCACACTGACAGCTAAAGCCCAGTGCAATTGACACATACACAAATGCACGCCGACACAAATGTGACAGAGGCCACACTGACTCAAGGCAACACACTTCAGAAAATGTTCATGTGCTCAGAAGAAGCCAGTGAAAGAAGGGGAAAATATACACATGTATATAATATATTACATTATATATTCTAGTATATTATATATATACACACATGTACAATGAAATCATGAGGTAGTTAAAAATAAATTAAGCATTAATAAATAAAATGTAGGTGTTGCTTCTTATGGCTTGTTCTTCTTAAAAAGGGATGGATGTGTTAAATTACAGATTTATGAGTGGGTGTGCACTGATCTCTGGTCTGGTGTCATTTTCCGATTTCAGCTGACATGCCATGGCTTTGAGCTCGGGGCATTTTTACATGGAAGCAAAGCATGTAGTCATTTGACCTTTGTGACATTAGGTGGATTATATGAAACACAACTGGTTTGTTTTGAAACACATTAAGCAAGTGTCACACACTTTATGAGACGTTTTACCCTGCCAAAGCAGTCAGCGTCATGCACATTAAAAAGCCAGAGGTTTATAACAGCTCCTCCATTATCATCTAATGATACACATTTGTGGGTGTACAAATCAAATCCTCTCGCATTAGACGTTCTTATATGCAGCAATAAATTCTAAAACAATGCCTATTTTTTTAAAGCAAAATTCATGATAATGGTATGACATAGCATACAAATGTTTATTGGAGTGCTCTGACATGGACTCCGGATGATGGGTAATAGGAAGTCATTGCTTTAAAAAGCCCACCAGTTCAAATTTCGTAAAGGCTAGTACTGATCCATTAGCCCATGTCATTTAGTCTCAAGCGTACTGGGCTCAGGGTCATAGATATGGTTCAGAGACGATCTGATTTGAACAATGAAAAGAAAGAGATGAGATTGGACTCACTGCAGGGCCTAATTTAGTGTGTCTATTCAAGATCCAGCAAGATTAACTGCAAATTCAAATTAATGAACAGTAAATACCCATGACGTAAAGGGTAGATATATACGAGTGAGATGAATTCTTACCCCGTAAAAACATCTCACCAGTCTAAATCAGATCTAGAATTGAAAGCTCACATGAAAAGTTACACACACTCTTAAAAACACCACAATCACTTTAAATGAGCCCTCCCTGTTTTCCATTTGGGACTGATCACAACCCCAGCTCTGCTGCTGCCTCGCTCTGTCAAGCTTCACAGAAACCAGACACAAATTGGCTGTAAATAACAAAGTACTATTGTCTTTTAATGGAGCAACAGCGCTGTCTGCAGCCAGATGCACAATGGGGAGAAATTTAAAGACTCAAAGATAAAAAAAACTGTGAGGTTTGTGAAAATGGGAATGTTGTGGTTGTGTATTTTTTCTTGCTGCACAATTTTTTTTATTACAAATATGCAATTATTTCAACCCAACTTGGTAAATAAAACATGTAGAACATCTGGAGTTACGAACTCACAATAGCCAAAATTGCCATATTTGCATTCATCGAGAAGTGTTAAAATGTGTGAACACTTTACTGTCGTCATTCCCGTTTTAAACTATTATGCAATTACAATGAAACGCACCATTTCATCTGCTCAGTCTGTATTTGTGTGGTCAGTAAACTGGTATAATAATTTGCTGTATAAATACATCTAGACCAGAGATGTGTGTACTGAGAGCAAGAATAAGAGCTTTAAATTATTTGCTAATGCAGCGTAACTGTCTGACCACTTGGACCACTTTTGCCCACTACATATTAAAGAGTTTAAACCATTAGCCATAAAATGGATTACATTTTCTGTCCTTTCCATTTTAGACATCTCATGGGATCTATGACTAGCAACTTTCTGGATTAAAGTCTGAAATATAATCCTGCCTGAAATTTCAACATGAACAAAGTGCCTTCATCCACTAATAAAGACGTCTGTGACCCAGACAGAACTTGTTAAAAAAACCCTTGTTTTAAAACATGATCCTTATGATTGCTCAAATGCAATCATTATAACATATCCTACAATATAACAAACTAGAGCCTGAACATGCAACTTCGTAAAGGACTGGCGGTAAGACTTTTGATGCCATTTAAGCAGTTTAAGACATTTGCGTAATTGAAATCTAGGGTAAAATATTTTCAAATGGATTTAGCAGGTGGAGTGTTTTGCTACATGGCTTTAAACCTCTACTCGTGCCTGGGTGGCACCGTGACCCTTCATTATGTTCATTAGGTTTAATGGTCTTGAACAGCACCAAGTGTGAGAAAATTACAGTGGAGCAGGTCGTGAAAAATAACTGCACCCGTATCCACTGGGAAAAGAGATTATGTGTTAAAACAACAGATAATTAAAGAAATGTATTTAGCTTATAGCTACATACCACACTAAAATGTGCAAATAAATACACAACTTGAGGGAAGCATAAAAAACAGACTAAATAACCATCAGCTTGTCTGGGTATTTCTACAAGACATTGAGTGCGTGCCGTCTACTTGTATATACATCTCATATTACTGTATATTATGCATTTACCAGTGGCTGGTTTGCTAAATTGTAACTGGTGTTATTGTCATGATGTAATGTTTCTACTTAAAACTCCATAAAACAGTATACCAATCTGTGTTTCCTTTTAAAATAATCAGCCTATACTCACAGCAGTGTACCAAATGTGTGATATTGTAGCAAGGACAGTACCTTTTTACTACAGTTCCACTGCAATTTGCTCTTAGGGGAAAAGCTTCACACTAGGTGTGTTTCAAGCTCTTTGCGACACAGCTTTTATTTACAGAGCAGAGACTAATGGCCACAGCACAGCCTATCATTTTATTAGTTCAAAGAGGTCTGCCAGAAGCATATTACTCACCTCAGGGCTCTCTTAATGCTGTGTCTATAAGAAAAAAGAAGAGAAAGCGACAGACGGAGAGAGAATAACATCTAACATGAGAAATCCAATATTAGTTAGAAAGGTTGACCATGGCACAAACCACTTTAATGGAAGTGCTGAGTTGCTAAGATGTGATTAACTCAATGATACTCTAAAATGCGTAACGATTTAGTCCATGCTAATGTGGAATGTCTTTATGACAGCATTTAGAAAGATTATAGGATCTGTCCATGTCCGTCAGAGTTGTTCGGAATGTTCAAAAGTAGACAGGAAATTAGGCACATTTTCATCAGAGAGGCCAAGAAAAAAAAAAAAGACCTTTCCAATTTCCTGTGACACCCTTCCACTTCCCGCTTACTCTGTGTGTCTGACAAATGAGCAATGCTGAAAAAAAGGGGGAAAAAAATGACTGTCTTCAGGTGCTAAACGCATCTAATCGGCTGGAAACAGATTTTAACCCCTCACAGCGTGCTATTGTCTGCTGAGCGAGCCGTATGGAGCTCAGTGGAAACTGATACGCTGAGGTCCAGCTCCATGGAGCCCACAAAGATGAGATAAACAGTGTAATTGGTTCACCACACTCTCTCAGATCAGCACGGCAATATGGGGCCATATAGAACATCAGTTTCTTGCCAAGACATACATCATGGCCAATAAATGCCACTGGCGAACACAGAGAAATCAGGATTAGTTTACAATCTTGACAACACTATAAATCAGTTGGCTGATTGATTCAATCAAACACAGGATTTTTTGTTACTTGGTATCATTTTGAAGAAACAACTAAAATATAAGTTTCAAATACAGATTCCGGAGAATTTGGCTTCAGATACTCAGTTCCAGCCGATCCATCTGAACTGACCTAGCCTCTTCAGAGTCACTGCTGAGTGTCATTGCAGCGGAGGTACTTCCAATAACGGATTTCATGGTTCAGAACTTTAGTGCTGAGATGCTATTAACAATTACGATCATGTATCTCTGGAGAGGTTTCATAACAGCTTGTTAAGGGAGTGGAATCTCTCCCCTCAATACTATGTTTTATGAACTCATATTCTAAAATAGTGCACATCTACAACCATTAAAGTGAAGGGCCCAGAGCTGCCCCTCAGTATAGCAGATTAAATGCAGCTAAACCCTGACCATGACTCTCATGCTGACTAAGTGTGTTAAAGAGCAGCCATTTGCATGATTATTATATTTTGTGTGAACCTCTATGTAAATATAATTTTATCAGTAGTTGACATCTCCTCTCACTGAACCTGTCAGCAACAGAAGGAATCTTCATTTCAGTCCCCTCATTTAAATACTACAATATAGTAAATAATGGATTTAAAAAGCAACAACAACGGATCCAAATGCAATATACTAGAACAGACTAGACTAGACCAGTGTTTCACCATCCTGTTCCTGGAGGCACACCACTAGTTCACATTTTCGACATCTTTCTTATCTGACCAATATATTCCTGGTCCTTGAGTCTCTACTAATACTAGCTGATGAGATGATTTAGGTGTGTTTGATAAGGAAAATCTTTAAAATGTGTAGTATGTTGTGCCTCCAAGAACAGGGATGGGAAATATTGTACTACAGAATAGACTAGACTAGATTAAAATAGAATATAATAGAGGTTAGGAACTTAGAGCAGAAGTACATTATGATATTTGATAAAATAAAAGTTTGGTTGCATTTAAAATTTCCGCAAAGAACACAGTACAAATTAGTGTATCCAGTTCCTGAAGGAACTACTTAAAAAAATGTATTACTTGAGAAACTGATTAAGCAATTGGAAAAATTTAGTTCCTTACGGTTTCCATTCGTAAACAAATTGTAAAACCAGGGAATATGGGAAAAACACAATAGAACATAGAAAGCAAAAACAACAACAAAGACAACAGTAGAAAAAAATAAATTATCAAAAATAATCAAAGTAATAACAATAAAAAAACAAAAAACAAAAACTATGGAAAAACTAAGAAGGTGTTTAAGGAATTTAAGAAGGTGTAAGGAATTATAATTCATTGGTGGCGAAACTGTGGCTCTACTGACACACACCCACACAAGCACATACTGCAGGCAGGCTGAATGTGTGCCAGCAAATGTTGAAGCAGACATTATCTGAATGTATAATTGACAAGGAGGTGAGGGACGCTAGTAGGTGAGTGTAGATTGGGGTGTAGGAGTGTGAGAGTGTATGTGTCTGAGGTTGGCACATGGGGTACACGAGGGCAAGTTGTCTCGAACAGGAACACACGAGAGAGGAATGGCTAAGCAGTCAGTAATTATTTCTAAATCAATATTATGACAGCAGGGGAGAGAAGGAGTGCACGGTCAAATCCCAGCCTGTCAGATTTCAGTCCGGCTCAGTCCTTTGTGCATCTGTAAACAGCTCTCTCTCCCTCTCTCTCTCTCGTTCTCTCTCGCTCTCTTTCTCTTTTCTCTCTAGTGTGATTGATTACAGGGATATTCCTTGTTCACAGGGCTGTTTGGAGATGCTGGAGAGGAAACGTGTATCGATCAGACATCTTAATGCCTGCACCTTTGTGTCATGATCATTGCAAAGCCCACTCTAAATACATGCTAGGCTTAACTTTATTACACACAATCCGGGTTTATTTTATCAATAATACATCCCTAAATCCCACTCATACTTACAAAGGAGTTACATTAACACACAGAAAATCCTCACTAGAAGATGTTCTGACAAACCTGCGCCCAAGTGTTGGGTCAATAGAAAACAGACAGAAGATCTATGGAGGAAAGTCAAATCTCATATAGGCTAATTATGTCTGATAACTCATTTCTTCAGGTCTAGCTCTATCTGTCCTTTCTCCTCACCTCAGGGGCTTTCTCCTAAATCCAGAGACCTGCTGATCAGACCAGATGTGATGATAACAGACTCTCCATATCTCTCCATTTAGCTGGAATATGCCTGTAGGCAAACAATTAATGTGGTTGTACAACTAGCTATAATGTATATACGATTCTTTAATCCATAAAGTTGTGTATTGAAACACTAAATTAGATATGACAGAATTATGACGTTCATAATTTTTCAAAAGAGTTTAATTCAAGCAAATTATGTTCTGCTGATGGCTGCTGAAAATGAAGCCTTACAATCAGAGGAATAAGTAAATTACATTTTTCAGTACAAGAAAATAGAATTGTATTTTTTATTTCCTTTCCAATGTTGCTATTTTACTGCATTTTTTTTTTTTTTCAAATAAATGCTTCTTTGGTGAGCATAAGAGACTATTGAAAAACTAAAAATTATTTTCAGGTTTAAACTGAATTTTAAATTGATCTTTGTATATTCACACATGCTCACACACAGAGAGAACTTCATTACATTGTCTTTTTATTAGAAGGTCAAAGTCTTGCACAAATTGGCATGTAGAAAGGAGGAAATACTGCTTGGTTTGAAGGACCATTTGTTGGAGTTGATTTAAGAAAGAATAATTGCACCTCAAGGCTGAATACAGCCTCTTAATGGCATCCTCCTTGAGAATCTTCCTTCCTTGCTCTCTTTAAAGCGGCTGAACGCCAACTAAAACAGCTTATATGCAGACTTGTGAATTGGTAGAAAAAGGATATCCAAGGTTGTTTCTGCAGAAAAAAGCAAAGAGGATGTGAAAGCTCTTTGCTGCGCTGTGTGACAGGGACCACTTAACCTCAAGACCTTGACTAACAACACACACTAAACTCAGACAGAGAAATGACATACTGTATGCAAATTACCAGTCACTGAACAGGCCCTCTCTTAAACACTTGGGGTCGTTTCGATGATCGCTGATTTACAAATTTGACTAGAAAGGAGAAAACAAACTGCTTTTAAACATGATCACTGCAGAACTCCCATATAAAAGCACATGGGCGAGTTTCGGATTTCTTCTTTAAGTCAATCCAATCCATTTTTTAATCACAAACCTGATGTCAATCAATGCTGAATGAAGGCTATGATTGATCTTTCTCCATCTGCACTTTATAATGCAGATGCAGAAAAAAAAAGAGTCTGACAATGGAAGTGGTTTGGCCCATCGGTCAAAGGCTCATCTATAACACAAATCTACTATGGAGAGAAACTGATATAAAGACAGTTATGTATTTGATTACACGATTCCATTCACAGGTTAACAAATCCCCTCTTAATAAAACTACCCTCCATTCTTTTCTTCCTCTGCCATTTTACCAGCTTGCACAAATCATCTCTGCGCATTCACACCCTTCAGTCTTTTCTGCCACCTTTTCTTTCATCGCCCATCTTTCTCGTTCTCTCTCTCTCTCACCTTCCACCACTTAGCGACCGAGAGCCAAACTCAACATCCCCACCTGAGCCCAAGGTCACAATCTTGCCGGGAAATAAACACTCATCCTCTGCCTCTCCTGCTCATGCTGTTGCCACAGCATTATCTCACCTAAAAGAACATTAATAACCCGAAAGAGGGAATATTCTATCAAGGTCACAACAGCTTACTGATAAATCTCATAATGACATGTTTATGGTTAAATCACTGACAGTGCCGCAATAAAAACATGATAAAATGTATAATGTTTTACTTGGAGTAAACATTCAAATTCTTTGCTTGCGCTTTCTTAATCACACACAAATGTGGTTTAGAATTTGCCTGTTTAGTGACAAAACTAATAAAAGTATGACAGCAAAATGCATTTGAACATCAGCAGAGGCTCCTGTCAGATGAAAGACTCATTTAATCCAAGCCGCCATGTCTACTTCCTCCTCGATTAAAAGATGCTTCCTTCTGTTCTGGGCGATATCATAGTCTGTCATAACGATTCCTTAACACTACTGGAGATTTGTGGGTACCAAAAGTCTTTGAGAATTTGAAATGTCCTGCTATGAAATGATGTATTCAGAGTCAGACTGGCATGAGAAACACCTCAACGCTGCAATAACAATTTTCACTTTCTATGATTTCAGTCTGGCTCTAATCAATATAGAAGCATTCATCCATTAATAGCTGGAGGCAACGAAACCAAAAACACCAAGTGAGCATACTGTACATCAACATGCTGCATCTATTGCAATACATTGAATTGAATGCAGTAAAGGCTTTCAAAAGACGTGCAGAAAATGGCTCTAAAGGCCTTTTGGTGTTCTAATCAAGAGAAATGCCTCGGGTGGAAACTGACTGACAGACACTGATTGCAGACAGGCTGAAATTGTGGGGAACAACTGCAAGGTTCAGAGGACAAAGAATTTGCAGAGAGAAATCTTAGCATACCATCTGATTTTATACAGCTTTGAAATGAAATTACTGTTATTTCTTTCTGAATACATTTTACAAGGTTATTTAATTAGCTAAAAAAAAAAATCATGACGTAAAAATACAGTTAACATTTTATAACCATTTCTCATTTTTATTAAGTTTATTTGATGTACTAAAATTGGCAAAATAGGAAATCTAAAGACAAAACAAAAACAATTACGCAAATTACTAACTTAAAATGTTTCCCCAAATTAAAAAGAAATATAGTAATATAGTAGTCTAATAAACTAGTCTAAGTGAATAGATCACATGAAGATAACCATTGTAGGCTAACAGATATAAAACCAGACATGATCAGTAACTCAATTACCTTACAGAACAAAATCTGATTAGCCTAAGAGCTCCAGGAACATACACATATGGAAACACACATACAACAACACCCCCATCGTCCCTTGTGGATCTTCAGTTCTAAAGCTTAAAATTCAATTGTTCTGATCATTCTTTTTGCTTACATAAAAAAAACTGTAAACACAGACAACATGAGCCAGATGAGCAGCATGAACAGCTGCTGAACCCACCAGGAGAATAATGAAACGCCTGGCAAATCCACACAGCCGTGTCTATGGTAAATACGACTCGTCTTAGCCTAATGAAGATAAATCCTGTGGGTCTTTGGCCTTGAATCCCTGACATTAATTAGAACTAGCATTTAACTAGTAATGAATGATGCCTAAAACACAAGGTTTGGATCAGCATGGACCCTCATCTCAGTACAATAAAAGCCATCATTGTAATTGGCTAAATGCTTGTAAAATATTCAAATACAGGTGTCACGAAGAAGTGTCTGCGTGTACAGTATGTGTGTGTTTTCATGCGAGCTCTCTTAATTTATTCAACCTCCTCATTGCCATGAGCAACAGCCTCTGAGCACTGAAAATCCAATCAGAAAGGGGGAAAAAACACAGCAAGTGCCGTTCAATAACAGGCCTAATGAGTCTGGTATTTAGCCACAGATCTACACACACTCACATATACGCAGCACTGATTGGAGGAAATAGGTTTGATATTCAGCTCCACATATAACCAAATGACTACTTACACTTTTAGTATGTGTGTATGTGTGTGCTATTTTCTTGATCAATCACTGCAGCGCTCAATCACAGCAGGAATGCTAGTTCAAATGCTGCCTTAATTACGGTGGTTTTGTTTGTTTGTGTGTGTGTGTGTGTGTGTGTGTGTGTGCGCGCTTGAGAGAAGCTGGTGTGAATATCAATGATTCCACGGGCATATGGCTGAATGTCTCAGGTGCAGTCAGGATACCAGGGATTTAAAAAGAGACAGGTTGATTCATTAGAAGAAAGACAACAGCTTACACAGAACCAGGGACAGACAGGATGACAGAAGAAGGCAAACTGTAGAAGTATGAGTAGCTATTATTAGTCAATTAAATAGTACATCATTTCACAAAAGACCTGCCATGGGATGAGAATAATGAAAAAATTTGAATTATACAAACAGCCAAGTAAATCACAATTAAGTGATTCATTTGTTGGATGTTCCACAATGAAGATCAAGAACACCTACTAGTCTCAATGGCAGTTCTTTTCTTTATTATTAAAATTTTGGTCTGAATGTCTGATGCCCTGCAGCACTGACCGCAAACTCAATTCCTGAAAGGGCCACAGCTCTGCACACATTAGCTCCAACCCTAATCAATGTCTTTAGGATCACTAGAAACTTTCAAGCAGGTTTGATTTGGAGCTGGTTGGAGCTAAACTCTGCAGAGCTGTGGCCTTCTAGGAATTGAGTTTGAGACCACTGCCCTACAGCATTGCTACTCAAACTACAGGTGTCACATATACAGACATTGTCGTTGACTTCACAGCTATCTAAATTGTGTTTTGCAGAAACAATGACTATTATAAGCATAGACAAGAGAAATCACACCACAAACTGTCACAAAAGAGTCAGCTTCCCTTACCTGTCAATCATCATGTCAGGTCCACGTGTCCATGTGCAAGACAGAAGAGTGACGGAAGGAAAAAAGAGAGAGAGAGAGAGAGAGAGAGATACATTAGAACAGATGTTCTTACAAAGAAACACTGTCAAAAATAATGTCAAAAACATTGCAGCAGCATGCTTGTAACAAGTAACTAGTAGTATGCCAGTCTATCTCTCTCTAAACAATGCCAAGTGCTGTTTCTCCATTATCTGCCAGTGAGCAAGATAACTAGCAAATCTGTTCTGTACAATTCACAACTAATGTTCCCGCAAAGCTCTCTGTTTCTGCCTAGCCTATGTCTTGAAATGTTTTTCACATGAACATTTTGTTCTGCACAGAGCCAACAAGCTCATCTCAAAACGAGAGCCCATGACGAAGTGGCAGTGTGTAACTGTAGATAAATTATTGTTTTGAATCAGATCTTTACAAGTTTATCCAGTTCACAAAAAGCAGCCTAAATTATTTACGAAACATATTAAACGCAGCTATCAACAACAGCAACAACAATTGGGTTTGTAACTTGATGCCTTTATTTATAATGACAACATTATCACAATCAGATATCATTAGTATTACTCAAAAAAAAAAAAAAAGAGAGGTAAAGATGGGGATGAAGAGTCCTACATCACTGTGCTATTGCATAACTTAAAATGTGTTCTAATACGTAGAGAGAGAGAGAGAGAGAGAGAGACACATACACACCAATACGTACATTCTGAAGCTGACAGTTTTTATAATTAGAGCCTAAATACAGCAACAGAAGTGCTAAAACATCACATTAGGAAAGTGTTTGCTTTCACACTCTAACATTTGGTGCACCAAGATGCCAGATCAGCAAGCATCAGCATCTAACAATCATCAGTTATAGAGCAGCACTGCGTACAAAACCAAATCAGAACAGTTTGGAGTTTGAAAAGGTTTTATAGGCCTTACTGACAGACAGTGCAACCAACCAACTGAAACACTGACAGAGAAAGAGATAGTCAGCAGCCTAGTTTAAATTTCTATGAAGTTAAACTTTAGCAAAATCTCTCTTCTGTTGTCTCTGCATTAGAATGGGATCATTTCATTGAAAATTACAACAGGAATGTCACTCTTACAAATAATCAGCCCTGATACAGGCCAAAGAGCGTACAGAAAAAAAACAATCTCCTCTCCTATATCAACCAATCCTTTTCAATGTATGTAGTCTTTAGTATAGCTAACCAATCTATAACCAGCAGTTTAATAGGGATGTTGGTGTAGAACAAAGCCCTATAGGCAAGATACAGCAAACAAACACAAGCATAAAACCTTGATTCAAATATTCAAATAAATGCACAAAATTTATATTCAAATACACAAGTGGATTTGTAAAAGCGAGATTGAGAGAGACAGCCTGACAGAGTGGCTTAACAAATTCAAAGTACGCCACACTTGTAAGAAATCCTTCAGTTTAATGGTTGATGCATTACAGCATCACAAAGTTAGACAGAACTCAAACCCAAAACACCATCTATGTCTCTGATAAATAAAGTGAAGTTGTTACACATTCTCATTCAAATCTCAACTCTGTTACCCGATATTTACGCTTACCTTCACACCTCTCTAATGTCATGTGTGCTTATTATTATGCAAATGAGCGGAATTAATTAGCACCCTGGCCGTCTGAGTGAAGTTTAATCTCTAATTCATTAATACACTAATACACATTACTAATTAGGCACCGGTGCCATTTTATTCCACACAAAAATGAGACTCCTACTTCTTATCTAATCAAATCAATTAAGGCAAGAACCGGTAACTGAGCGCAGAGAGGAAATCAGGTTAATATCTGGATCAAAAGCATATCGCTCAACTGCACCACTTGCATGATTCATATTTGTCTGCTTGTTTGCTGTTCCAGAATGGATAGAGTTTGGCCAAACATTATGTAAAATTAAGGAAAACTGTGTCCATAGTTAAAATGCAGGTCTAGAATGTGCAAGGTTAACAACTAAAAGGAATAGTTGAAACATTTGTAAAGTGTATTATTTACAAACACAGCTAAAGCTAAAAGATTAAGAACGAAGTGTGGATTTTCTCTTTCTTAAGATAGTATGACCTCACTGTATTGTTTTGTTTCTAGAACAGGTATACTGCTCCAATCTAATACCTATAGAGTTTGTTTTTCAGTGTGTGTCAGAATGACCCCAACGTCTCAGGGGCCAAAGACTCACTTCTGTAAAACGCTCTCAATAACAAACAGCACCAGAGTACAGCAATTACACTTTGACTTTTTCTCTCTCACTCACTTCCTTTTTGGAGAAAGAAAAGGCGAAAGGGAGCACCACGAACAAATATGTTACCCCCCTCCCTATGATTTCTAAATATTAACTTGTGTTAACTCAAGCGTGCTAATTATTTAGCGGCCCAAAGGGGACAGAAAGAACACTGGAATCACACAAAAACACACTCATCTTGCTCATAGATCAAAAAACTCATCATATCCATTGCTATGGCTATTTCTGCATCTGTCTGTAGGATTCCAGAGAGATTCACACATGGCTGGCATCTTTATGAGACTCATTTTCCACACTCATGCATCCGGAGAATGATATACCCTTTATAATGATCAAAGCTAAATGAACATGAGGGTGATTACTGCAGCCTATTAGATGGCTGAATGGAAGACTGTAAAGAGAATTGCTGGTGGCTGATGTGGCAACCCTGTAAGACAATTGAGATGAGCTCCTTGTGGTGGCCGGGAAAGAAGCTGATGCTGATTAGATCGTCAAATGACGCTTATGGTGGAATGAACCTGGGCTGAGAGATACCCAGGATGTTTTGCATGAGACAGAATGGCAAGTTAAAGGTTTAAATTAAGTGTCATTTTATTCATATGCCCACATCTGAATTAAATGTGCATGCTGTCTACGTTATTTTAGTGCCTCGTTCACTAAAGGAATTATGCAAATCAGGCAATGCCGCAAACTAATAACCGCTGCCATGATGAATAGAAATTGTAAACATATTTTAACCAAATTCTATTTACTGCCTACATTTTGCAAGTAGTAAAAGTAAATGTAAATGTAAATGTAAAAGTGCAACATTAATTGCACCAGGCAAATAGCATCGAGCATTTTTAAATAATTTATTTCTATAAGTTTGCGATTCTCATGGTAAAAAATATTTTTGTGCATTTAAAGTTGTTCAACTGGTTTTCAGGTTTTTAGTGAACATTTTTGCAGTAAAAAACTACACAGAAAAGTGCTGGCACTGTGAGTTTTCAACAAAAGGTCTCTCACTGTGCATCCCTGCTGAGAAAAGAGCACAAAATAGAGTGATTGATGGATTGTGAGAAAGTAAGAAAACTTGTTTCTCCATCAGAAAGAAGTCACTTCAGAGCATTGCGAGTAATGTAGCAGTAGGGAAGTCATGGGGAAGGATGGAGGAATGATAATGACATTTTAATCTACAGCTGTCAAAATGCAAAAAGCCATGTCTGCAGCATTCTTTATGCATGTATATGTTTCCATTAAATGAGTCAGCTTTTGTGGTGCACTTCAACAATTAAAGAGAAGCTGTGTAAACATCACTCAACAATAAACCGCTAATTAAAATGACTCAAGAAAACATACAAAAAGGTCTATATAAACTCTCTACATCTCTGTGACAGGGCTGCTTTTTCAGTGTCTCCGTGGAGAGAAATCTTCTGGCACAAAATCACTAGCATCATTCTTTCCTGTCAGTGAATCTGTTAACCTGTATGACCTGGCAATGTGTGCCTTCATGACATCACTTCCCATCTAGAGAAAGACTACTTTCTTATCAGGCACAATTGTCTCTTTTCTTTGACCCCAGGCTGCTCTAGAGACGTTCCTGTTGTTAGTGTACATGAAAAGTCATTTTACATGACAAGAGTCTGCCAAAGACATCTTACTATAAAGGACTTTTTATTTGGCCCAGAGGCCAATTTTTTTTATTTATTTTACCCACTTGTGTGCACAATGCCTCTTAAATACACTTTTTGATTAAAATCTCCATAATCTGAAGTGAAATGCATAAGAAAAATGTTTCTCAGTTCACACAAACATGGACGCATGACTGATCACACATGTGGCATGTCGACCAAATAACCACCGAACCTGACCACTACAAATCAGTCAACTTAATCAGAACTGATTTTGCATGAGAGAGGATGTAACTGACCAATAAAATGCCATAGCTGGAATGCTGTATTAACCAATCAACATCCAGGAGCAGAACTATTAGTTTTATAATTCACTTGAAATCATTTATCATTTATTTATCAGTGACAACACAACAATCTAAGACTATGCAAGACAACTTTTTTTTCTAACCCTTAAATCAACAATCTACCCTGTAGTCACCTCAGCTAAGAAAGTCAATGATAAATAAAAAAGTAATGTAAAAATGTAAACAACAATTCATTCATGCTCATATAATAAGCGAAGCAGAAAAAGCTATGGAGTATGTTGTGTGTATCAGATTACATGTAGTTTGTATGTAGCATATCTCTGCGATATTCAAAAAAATGTCCTTTTGTGTTGTGTAAAATTCGTTTTATTGCCATACTCTTTCTGATTTATTTTTTCTTTTAGAAGACTGCATTTATTTGATACAGTTAAAAGGTATATGTTTGCATATTTTTTTTTATTTAAAGTGACCATTTTCTATTTGAATATATTTTAAAATATTTATAATTTATTTTTGTCATTGCAAAGCTGAGTTTTCAGCAGCTATCACTCCTAGCTTCACATTATCGTTTTAATATAAATTTAATATGCTGATTTGGTGCTCAAGACACATTTATTATTATTATCTCTGCTGAAATCACTTTTGTGGGTAATAGCTTTGGAAAAATATGAAGGTGTTTGACAGAATTTTCCATTTTTGGGGGAACCATCCCTTTAAGGTTTTTGTATTTTTCAGCACTATAGTACTGCAACAGTAAGCAGCAATGCAACCGGATCAACATTTCACCTGTGAGAATGAGATTGTTCTGCATCAGGGGATGAAAGTGTACAAACACTTCCTGTACGGAAAAGAGAGACCACAAAAGAGCCTTTGAAAGCAACCCACTTTCAACTGCTGCTGACTGGCTTTTCCCAGTCACCAAAAACATGGCTCACACACCCCTCACAGACAACACACAAGGGCTATACACAACTCGGACACCACACAGAGACCAACATATTGCTGCTAGCATCAGCAGCACGCCGCACCACACGTTCTGCTGAGAGCGGCTATTCTCTAACAAAGAGCTCAATACAGTCTCATACAATCAGCAATGTCCTCCAGCATAAGACTCAGTATTGATGAAAATGTGGTGTTTGAAAGAAAGAAAAGAGGGAAAATTAAATGAATTATTTAAATGGAATTTGTCTGTCTGGGATGCAGTCATGTCCCATGTAAGCCTTTTTGTTAACTGCCCTCTTCACCTTTCAGAAACGTCCTCTCTGCTAATGAATTAGTATGGATTTACGGTAAACAGTGCATGTCTGTATTTGAGCCAAAGGTTAATTTAATGCAACAGATTGGAAATCAAATCAGGGTTTCAACACGGTAACCCAAATTAACGAGAGAGCGACTGTGTGTCTTAGACATATAACCTATATTATATTTCATTGTGTTCTGAATTGGAGCATATCTTGAATGAGGTCTTGAATGAGGATAAGCTGATTTTATGCCCCTGTGAAATCCCGAACACCGTAATCCGTGAGTTAAATCACATTTGTATGCTGTCAGCTTCAGAAGAGTCGCCCCTGCAAAGTAGATAAATTTGTGCATGCCATGTTACAACAAGGATTCAAAGTCAAAATAATAATGTAATATGCTGCCTATCTTGCATGGAATACGCTCCGTCTCATTCTGAAGGCTCATTATGGGAGCTTATCTGAGATATTGTAAATGGGAAAGGTTGTTCAGGCCACAGTATTGATTGTGTAAATGCATTCAATGTATGCGGCTGTAGACACTGCGAAAGTAGGATTTCTGAGAATTTATTTGCACTGATCTTTCTACACTCAGCTCCCTAGAGAAGAGCAAATATTATGTCTGCTCAATATGAAGCAGCATCTCCGAGAAAAATTGCATATGTGTGTGCATTTACCTGCCCTCCTGCAGCTAATGAGCTGCCAATTGCCTGAGCGTCAAACGGCAAAGACGCATCAAAAGCTCTTCAATCCTGCCAGAGTCAGACACATGCAATCAGTACGTAACCAATCAGTGTCAAATTAGCATACCACATCAAACCTCATTTGCATAGTTCAGCCTGACCATACGTAACACCTGACATTAGGACAGTATTAAACTGCTGAATGTTACTGAACAATTTAAATATAGGCCAAGATTAGTCTAGAAAATTTGGGTTGGGCAAATTTTTTTTAATTTTTTTAATTTATAAGTTTATAGGGAATAGACTTGGGCCATGCCACGTTGATACTGAGTATTACAGAAAATTACCTGTTAATTTAGTGCTTATACGTAATGAATGTAATCAACATTGAAGATGAAAAATTAAAATTTTTGTCTTTGCATTTTTAGAGCTGTTTTACAGCAGAAGTGTCCTTCCCCATGTTCCCTGTTAATACTGTAAAACAATCTTTATAAAACATTATCCAAATAAAGGTGCCTAACTTTCAGTTAATTCATATCAAATGTGAACATTTAATAGCAACATACAACAGAAACTGTGGTATATTCCTATTTTAGTTCCACTTTATCACATTCAATACAAAACTATCATCCTTGCAATTAGTGAACTGCACTTTGGGTAAATCATAATTTAAGTCAGTAAATAAAGACACAAAGCAAGTCACAACAATATTTTAAAAACACTCTCAGTGTGGAGTCAATGAGTCTGTTGCTGTTAAGTCTTTTCCTTCACCGCTATTAAAATTCAACAAACGGAGAGGTGGATAAAAGGTGATATATTGAGGTGAGATCCCTCGGAAGGAAAGAGAAGAACAATGGGGCGGTAGTGGCAGACAATCAGATGTCAAATGTGGAGATGTGTATTATATTTTTACTTGATAATACTTGATGACCCAGCCACCACTGTTCCTATGAGCAGACCGTAAGCCAATGTAGTAGGCGTATTACAATGCATTTCTCCAGAATGAAGAGTTAAATAAACATCCAGAAATGTTTAGGTGTGGGGGCTTGAGATGTCTGCTTTTAGAAACTCCTCTCAATGAGACTGTGACTAAGTATCTACAGACACTAGCAAATGTAATTATGTCTAGCAATGTTTTTTTTTCCCAACAGAATGTTTAAAGTATACCGTATATATTTATTAAAATAACACCCCCAGTCTTTAGAAATCCTGTAAAAGGAAGACAAGAATTTGATTTTATTCAAATAACAGCAGACCACTAAAATGAATGAACCGATTGTTAAGAAGTTAATCCAAATGAACAAACTGCCATTTAATTATTACCTCAGTCAGTCTTAAACAAGCAGTCACTGATGCATTTCCTCCGGTTAAAATATGAGGAATAGAGGTTAGGAAAAGAAGTCTGCCGGGAGTCAGTGGAGGTGCTGAAAAGCGGCAGGCAGCAGGTTAGAGTCCACCTGGCACTCAGCCTGAATCTCAACAGCCAAAACACACAGTCACAACCACAGGAGAGAGAAATTTGGAAAAGACCCCATGCAATGTGTTTCACTTCCCCCACTGCTCCCTGAGAGTGAACAATAACTTCACCATCCATCCCTTTCTTCCTTCCACAACTCGGTCTCTCTCCATCTGTAATGCTGCATGCCAGCAGTGTGGATGAGAAGAACATGACTGGAACTCAACCAATTGAGAAAGAAATCACAAGCTTTTAGCGTTACTGTCATAGTGCTTCATAATGAAAAGAAGCTTTCTGTAAAATTTAGAAGGACATTAAATAAAAACGTCAAATTCAGAATAGACACACACATCTTGCTTGGATCCTAGGAGGTATACATAATACCTGCAGAAAGCGGTCCATTAATTTTCTTATTCACCTCAATAGCAGCTGTTTGGCTGGAACAGGACACTCTAGACTACTGCTCAAAAGTATGGGAATAAGCATTTTTAAGGAATGTATACGTGTATTCATCAGTGACACATTACAGTGACTGTAGAGACTTTTACATTGTTACACACACACACACACAACCCTTTGTATTCGTAAGAATTCTGAAAGAAAAAGAAAAAAAATATACTGTATATACATATAAAAATTCAGGTTTGCCATATGAGGAATAAATGAGATTAAATGAGACAGAAAACAGTTACTTTAAAAGCGTAATAATATTGTTTATAGTGTTTTCGTATATAGTTATAGTGTTTTTTAAATAAATGCAGACCCCAAACTTTCGAAAGCAGTTTATGCAATTTCAATGCTGACTTTCTTTTCAGCCAATTACATGAGCCACACAAAATTTATATTGTGTCTACAGAAAATCCAAACCTGACCTTGAACAGTTTTAACATAACTCAGTCCCTACAATTCATGGGTTATTTTACTACTCACAATGATCTGCTGAGAGTTGGGCAGATTTCCAGTGCATTTTTCATTATTCTAGTAAAAAAATTATAATAATTAGCTATTGGCAATACATATGAAATATATTGAAATTATATTGATGTCTGATGTAAATTGCCGTTTATAAATTTTGTGTTTGTATATGGTGATTTAAGTTGTGTAGAGGGGAATTCTAGCTCTGTCAGCTGATTTAACTGCGAAGCATTGGTTCTGTACATATATGATTGTGTGTGAACATTGCATAGAACTAAATGACCTCCATTAGACTGATAAATCAACCATGCAAATCCACCTATTACGTTCAAACCTCTGCAGGCAAAACACCAAACCTAAGAGAAAAAAAAAGGAATAGCATGTCATTGTTTTTCTTTTTCAAACGGGGACCACAAAGCAGAACATCCTCACTAAGTCTCAGGCAGTGGTTTATACTATTTCTCTACATTATCTAGAAAATTTGTTTTTGTGGAGACCACACACGCACTACTATTCAAAAGTGTAGGGTAAGAGGTTTATTTATTTATTTATTTATTTTTACATATAAATTAGCAAATATACATTAAATTTATCAACTGTGCCAGTAATTTTAGCTACTTCATTTTAAAGCTTCTGACTGTTTCATTTCATCATCAAGACTGCTACAATTTCAATTTATGTCATCATCGTGTTGCCACTAAGCATGCTGAACCATTTTCCAAAAAAAAAATAAAGCTGCAAAACATTTAATCTTGACTGTTTTCTTTATTTAGGCATTCAATTACATAAAACGCTATGAAATTGATGAAAGTCTTTTTAACAGTGGCTTCATTACAGCAGGAATGGCACCTGGGTGCAAGAGACAGTTCTTCCCTCATACAGCTGCAACTGCACAGATTTAAGCTCGTTTACCCATGATTCCCAGCAGCCAGTGATATTCGTTCCACCCAGAAACTCTGCTATGTATTGCACACAAAAAAGGCAGGGTGACATCACTGCAGTCATGCTACATTAAGCAGTTTTTTTTTTCCAATGGAGTCTCTAAACACACTTAAAAGCACTCCTCTGCTGTTTGCTTAACCAAAGTAGATCAGCAAGCGTTGCAGAAAAACTGGCTAAAATCTTAAAAACAAAAAAAAAACCTGATTTAATTTTTTTACATTGAACGATCAAACCCCACAAGAGAGTCTGACATTTTATATATGTTTATTTACTTCATGCACTGGTTTATGATTTGTACAGCTCGGTCTGACAAATATCAGAATGCAATATGTTAAGAATTTGAATATGGTCTCGACTTTGTCTATAGTAAAGCTTCCATCAATGCTTTAATGCTGTTGCATTTTCCTTTATTCTGTGCTTGAGGGAAAATTACAAAAACATGCTTTATTAAGCTTTGCTTGTTTTCAGAGCCTAGAGGGATTAAATTAAAAAACTGTATTATAAATCATGGGCAAATAGAGAGAGAACATCAAAACCAGATTCTCACTTAAGTAAAGAATAAAATGATGTGTTTGCAGAACAAATACAGAACTATACAGTCACTGTGAGTACGGATGGCTTTACTTACTAAACCTTGACCCGTTGTCCAGCCATGCAACCACCCCATACAGCGGCTCTCACACTGTGACCTGCATGACTATCTCTCTTTTAACAGGTTTCTGATGCTGTAGGAAAGCAGGACTCAGCTCCCCCTCCTCCACATGTCACAGTCTTAGCAACAACCTAATATTGCTTGAATAGTGCTGGTCTTTGCGTCAGAATGTGGAATGTGTTTAACTTGCTTATAAAATTAAGAAGTATTTCAAATACAGTTTAAAACAACGACTTATAATCATATCTTCTGCATTAATTATGCTTATAGTACACTGTTAGAGAGAGCAATAAATTATGGTTATGTTTCACTACTCGACTAAATATCACTGATTAGTCAAATCACATCCAGTATTTAAATAGCACAGATTAATATCCCTAACTGCATTGCAAATGAGAGTTTGTAACATAATGCATATTAAAAACACTTTGGCACAGAGTCAGTTGAATGTCTGACAAAGTGACACTCTTTTTTCATTTATTTACAAGTGCTGAAGTCTCGGATTTCATTTTCTTTCCAATGGCTACATCTGTAGAAGGAGAGCTCAGAGTAAAATCACAGCCACATACAAATTGGGCTGTTGGGAAACCAGCCAATGCTTATACAAAGAAAGAAGGTTTGACAGAAGAGCTGAGGAGCTGTGAAACTTCAACGCTCTTTGCTCACTGCAGCTAAGGAGTAGCATGTTTAGATTTTAGTATATCACGTCACTCTGAAAAATCTGACTGGTCATTCATGGTATTCTAAGGTCAGATATTTATATATTTCTATATTTTTAGCATTTAAATCCAAGATAAAACAATGGAAATTCATCATGCCCCATAGAGGTATAAGTTATGTCATACTGGAAAGTAATACTGGAAAGATTGTACCGAAATGAGCTCCAGCTGAGGGTCTCTTGGGTTTTGAAGGTCAGTATGCGACTGGACCCTGGGGATGTCCAATAACAAGCACATCACAGTCAGGAGACTGTTAACATGGAGAGAGACTGCTGAGCCATCGGCATACACTGACCTAAATCATGTGAAACACACTCACCATGTATACTATACTGGGATATTCCATACTTCATTGGAATACAAAGCCATTTAGCAAAAGAAACAAAACGGCATACACACAAGCATGACAGAAAGGTTGAAAGACAGCTGAATTAAGATGCAAAGGAAAAACTAATACATTTAAAAAAAACACTTATAATTTATGAATTTTCCTATTGTCTGACTGAAAGAAAGGGGTTTGTTTACGGTCTAACTGCACCATATGTAGTTCTATGTATATGCTTCTTGCAGCTGTTGGCCATGGTATATGCAGCAAGGCATTTTGAGACATCTGATCAGACATACGGAGTTATTTTAAAATATTAACAGGTGCTCTTGACCTGGGTAGAGCACACACATGAAAAGTCACACTGCATTATGATCTCTGATATTCAAATACTTGCACCTGGGCTGTTTTGGTGAATTCAAAACAGTGTTTGAAATTACATGAAGGCTGTAATTGATAGCTACAAAGGAAAGAAAAGAAAAGAGAAAAAAAAATCATCTTGGTTTGTGCAACTCTATTGATAACACACCATGTCCTAATATCATGATAACATGCGCATAAAAGAGATAAAACCATTCTGTTTAATTCATTGCTGAGGTCAATACTTTTCATGGTAGTGTTCAAAGGTCCCATCTATTTTAGAGTGAACATGGTAAAAAGAGAGGGCTGCTTGTTCAACAGGGGAAGTGCTCTTAAAAATGGTTTAAAACGGTTTACACGCTCTGGATCAAAATGAAAGAAATTGAATTTTCACAAAGTCTCCCACACAAAAAAGCTCTTCCAAGAAATGTCACCATGTTCACTCTCATACAGAAATAAACCAGAACAAAGTGATTTTAAAGAAAAAATCATGTTTTACATAAAATGATCATTTACACTTACAGGAGTCTGCATAAAAACAATATAGACTGAGGGTAGTAAGTCATACTTGGATCCAAAGTAACTTTAAGGGCAACATTTATCACTATTCTTAATGGATGAGTGGTCTAAAAAAAATAAATTAAATAAAATAACAATCATTGTGAGCTTAAGGTGAGATTGACATTCTTTCTCATTTCTGTATAATAACCTTTTATGATAGCACTGAGGTCATCTATCACTCACTGTGTCTACTTAGAATTTATGCAAGTATGTGTTTCACTCAGCAGAATGGGCCTCTCTCTAATACAAGGGTTAGTTTGGTAGGGAAAAGAATCATGGGCATTTATTGCTCCCTGAAGGACTCTTGCAACATAAGGCAAAGGATTATGGCCCAGTGAGTTCAGAGACAATATATGGCCTCTCAGAGGATCAGTTACAGTGTATTTCTGAATACATAGTATACAATCTAACTGCTGCATGCTATTTGTGTATATAACGTTAACTGGCAGAGAAGCAAGAACATACGTTAAACAACATAATTAAAAATTAACCCTGAATCAATGTTATTATAAAGATACCATTCATTATAATGCAAGATGCATGTTCATTCCTAAATAAATCTAAATGTCCACTACTGTTTGTAAACTCATAATCTGACCATGCAACCACACCATGACCACGTGGCAGAATATCCAACCAAACATCAATACAGATTTAATGTTGCTGATTAACTATGATCACAATTCCTAGGCCTGTTGAATCATATACATAGTGTGTAATTTATATGGCTTCTTTGGCACCAAGTTACATACATCAATCTAAAAGTTTTTAAAATAATGTTTGTGTGTGTGTGTGTGTGTGTGTGTGTGTGTGTGTGTGTGTGTGTGTGTGTGTGTGTGTGTGTGTGTGTGTGTGTGTGTGACTTTTTAAAATTCAACTTTGAAATTTTAATGGCCGTTTTAAATTTAGGACTAATGAGGTCATTTTTCACAGATCACTCCATGAAAGGGCAGCAAATGATCAATAACCTTGCCATTATAATATTCAATCTTTTATCTTATCTTACAAAATATTGCAAATGGAAAAATATATCCATATATTAAAATGAATACTACTGTATGTGGTATTTAATAAATGCTTTTTTTCATACAATAATGATGTCAGGTCCAATGTTGTCATATTTGTATGATTGCATAATTTTGAACTAAAACATTTTTAATATTTTTAACATTGCTTAATATTAATAAGAGAAAAAAAAAGGAAAAGGATAACCCTTCAGTATGCCCAATCCAAGCATCCCAATATATAAAATACATTAGCACATGAAAAACTTATACTAGTCAAGCAATTTCACAAGGTCCTGAATGCAAGATGATAAAAAAAAAGCATTCCAAAACTGGGGTCTTATAAGGTCAAGACCCTATTAGCTTTGATTGCCAAAGACACCCCCTTCCCCAACCCTTCAAAAACCAACCCATGACATCCCACTCCCGTCAGCTCCAGAAATCATTTCCAAAGTGACAGGTATCTCAAAAGCTATTTGAGGAGATAAGAAAGAAATTCCATCACATTCCTGATTGTGGAAATGTGTGCCTGTGTGCGTGTGTGTGTCTGTGTCGGTGTGTGTGAAAGAGTGATAAAATATGTATGTTCCCGCTCAGTGGCAGTGTGGCGTTCTTCATGGCTGACTTTAATTACAGATAGAAGGATAATCCGGCCATAGTGACTGGAAACTAAGAGGCACAGCCACACACATGCACAACCTTTAAATGCATGCACACAAGCCCACACACACACGCACACTGTGCGGAGTAGAAAGATGATTGATGATGTGTCATAAAACAGTAATGGACGTACAGGAGAGGAAACCCTACGGCAGCCCTTCTGGCAACAAAACAACAAGAAATGAAATCCTTCGGCTCATTCACCCAGGCAGGAGTCAACATTAATGTGTGTGTCTCTGTGTGTGTTCCTGTAGTAGGCTAATTGATGAAAAATGGATGGACTTGTTCTTTTTGAGAATATTTCATAACGAGCCCTTGAGCTACTCAGTGGCCCAGAAATTCTAATTAATAAAGATTCCCTCACTCTCTCAGTCACTATCTCTGTGATTCGTTTTTCTTCTCTACCAACACCATTTTCAATTTAATTAAAAGACTGAGATAAAAATGGCTTAATCTGAAATGAGAAAAAAAACAACAGTAATGAAGGTGAATATTTTCTTTTACACACATACATGGGCAAAGTGATGCGACACTTAAATCTGGCCTCTGACATTTTAATTTGATATGAAAAAAAATACATGGATATCCCATGAATTTAGAAGAGAGTTAGAGAAAGACACACACTCACAATGCCACCTTGTTTCCATGGTGATGAATGAATATAGTTGAAGGATTTTGTTAAAAGCTAAAATGCTGAAATCAAAAAGGTGATACCAGCAGCTCCAGATACCAGACCATTTTTGAATAGCGTAGAAATAATTTTAATGTCATTCATGAGTTTACATTGGACTGGTAGACACGCACAAATACATTGTCTTCAACATGAAGAATATCGTAATGACTCACATGGCAAAAAATGAAATGACCTGTACTGTGAGAATTGTGAAAACTGGGTTAAGATAAATGGCTTTAAAGGGCTGTTCAAGTCAACAACTTCATCATCGAATCACGAGTCCGGACAGCAATCATAAACACACATCTCAAGAAAAAAGACAAAATTCAAGAGTGAAAATTAAATCAACCTAAATAAGGCCACAGCTGGACTTCAGAGACTGAATAAGCATCACCACAGACGTCTGACCAAATAATGCTACAAAGAGTTTTTCAAATCCGATCTTTGTAAACATACTATTCTGCTTTGTAAATGAATGACACAACACTGTCATAATTACCAGTCGTTGCAGAGACATAAACATGAAAGTTTCCCAGCTTACAGGCATGTGAAGTTGTCACTGTAAAAGCGGAGATATATTTTGGTTTGAATAATGAATCCCTGTGGGCTCATACACACAAACTGACAAACTGCAGCTCTATTAGAGAGGTCAGTCTGAGCCACTGCACTAATGGGCATCTACCCCAAAGACAAACACACACACCCATACATTTAAGCAATAAACTGCTGAAGAAATAAATACGCTCAACCTAGAATGTACTTTAAAAGAAGAGTCCACTAAATGTTCTGCCACTATTTATTTACTCACCCTCATGTTGCCCCCATAGGCTGTTATTTTTTTGTTTAGTACAAAAGTAGAAGTCTGACATTTAAACATTAAAAAAAATAAAATACTGTTTGCAGAGACTAAATCTGTTAAGGACAAAAGACAGAACACTTTTATTGTGCATTTTTAAAGAGGCGACAGTGGTATAGGAATATATAAGATTCTTCTAGATTTCCCATGGGGTGAAAAAAAAACATAAATATAAAAACTTCTGTCAGAAGCCAAACAAAATTAAACACTGGGTCGAAAACCTAAGGCTTTAGGCTAAACACGTTTTTTTATGTTTTTGCCCCCTCCTATGTACTGTGCCAGTTGTGCCAAAATGTGCTTTTAACTGTTTGGTCGTCTTTTACAAAAAACTAAAAAATAAAATGTTTTTTTTACATTCTAGCAGACATACTTCATTCTTAAAATGCAGTTAGTAAAATATTATTTTTTGGCCAATTTTGATTCCCCCTTTCTAAATCATCATACAGTAAGCAGCAACAACGACCCCTTCCTTGTCTCATCTAAACACAGCACTGAACAGTCTCTCTGTCAGTGCTTGTAATGCTCACCGCCTCTTTCTCGGACAGCTTTATATGCTTCCACAATGTGGCATGTTTGCAGCATTGTAAACAGTGTGTAACTTTCACCCTATGCTGGTTGCTATTTGACCACGTCATATTATTGTTCAGTACAATTTTCTTGGCCTTTTCTTTTATTCAGCCGGACACAATGTAAAATCTTTTTTTTTTCCATATTTCATTGAAATAATTTCAGTTGCTCAATATTCAGTGCATCTCTAGTCTTAATGCTGGAAAATGCACTCATGCACAATGCACAGTGGTCATGAAAACACAAGCACGCATACACGTACACAAAGACTACGGCGGTGTTTGTCCATAATAAGAGCCAGCAGACAGCTTGTTCGCTCTGTTCAGTGTGGCATATCGATCTGATTCTCCACTGTGATAAACCGAACATGTGTCCCTGTGGAGCACTGTGGCATTGTTCAAAAATGAACACACACACACACAGAGGAAAAAAAACACAATGTATGTAGTGCTATTGTTCTTTTAAATCAGAAATAAGATGTTTTTTTTCTTGATGTCATGAATGTCTTAAAATGTTTCTCTGCAGTCCATCCCTTCAGAGTGATATCCAGAGATTTAAATGTTGTCCTGAACAAAGGACAGCACATATTCACTTGTCAATCTACGGCAAGATCGCCTGTGCTTGCAGTCATTGTTCATGTCTAAACTATGCACACGACAGCTTTGGCTGTCATGACCTCACCAGTCCATCTCCTTTAGTCTGACAGCTCACTCATGGCCAGTCTCCATGAAGACGTCTGAATGAAGCACTGTTAGGAGACAGCTAAATTAACCCTCGTGTACTGTTCAAAAAGAGGTAACTTCCTGTACAGGGAAGAATATCATTTGAAAAGTTTCAGATTCTAGTTTTTATATTATTTGGTGACAGGTCAATAGATAAAAAGTGATGTCCATTTGTGATTGGTGCCAAACACACAGGTTATTTGATTAATACAATATTCCATCAGATGATTTATTGGCCCAGAGAGATCAGCATTTCCCTCTTCTCAAAAAAGAGGTGGGAGTCAGTCTTTTCAATCTGATTGAACCATCATTCATAAATGATTCAAATAACACTTATAAACAGAAATGTGCGTATATTGACATTAATCTTTATTGATTAAGAAATCATTGGGCTCCTGCTGATTCTTTCATGCTTAGGCCATGGTTGATTTGGCAATGATTTAGAAACAGAAGCAAATATTGACTTTTAGCCATGCTAATAAATGGCAGATCTATTCTCTAAAATATCCATGAATAAAAAAAGCTGAACATGTTTTCTTTTATAATATAGACTCCAAAATACTTGTTCTTTGTTTTTTTTGGTCATTTTCCCAATAGTAGCAAAGCTCCTATTTCAGTTTTGGCACCCTGCATGTGGTGTTATGATATGGTGCATGAAAAATCCTTCCAAAACCATTATCAAGCTTCTAGCCAAGACCGGTGATCTCTTCCTCCTGATAAAAACATCAATTTTCGTGAAGTGTTGGAAGATGTTACTAAATACCAATTTCATACTTCCTTGTCTCTGTAAATTGAGGTTTTCCTCTTAAACCTGAGCCTCACTCTACCTGTGCTTCAGGAGACAGAAGCTTTTGGTTGCCTTCCAGCTCTGAAATAGAGCTTCCCAGAACAACACCACAGACTCACCGCTAAAGACTATCTCAAATTTAAGCCCGGTCTATCTGAAAGGATTAAGTAGATGGCTTCTGCAGCTGCTGCCACAGAGAACTAGAAAGCATTTTCAGGAGAGATGACAAGAAAGAGGTGAACAAGAAAGGTAAAATGAACCTCAAACTAAAAAAAACCCTACCAGTCAGGAAAGGCAGCTATAAAATGATTGTTTTAAATATTAATTATTATTTTAAGGCTTTATTTAGGTCGGACGTCTCACTCTTATTCCAATAGTTTCTGGCCCTTTATCAATTGAAATTCATTCAGTGTCAAATAGCTGTAACCAGCTCCCCATTACACCATATGAGTGTTTCAAATTGCCCTCCATTAGCGGGTACTGGGACTCATTAAGACATGTGGGATGACACATGGATGATGTGTCTTAAATTCCTCCCTGTGGAACTGCCACATCAAACATATGGCCAGTGTAGGGGGGGAACAGCTGTGAGTGTGTGTGTGTGTGTGTGCATGCAGAGACATGCTGATACATGTGGAGATTGGGATCAGCACAGCTGTGTGTGTGCGCGAGAGAGAGAGACAGAGTATGTGACGGTCTCCCAGCAGAGAAAGACATCCAAGGTCAGTGTGACCCACAGCTTGAGCTTTGACAAACATCTAACACTTCACATTGGCTGTGTGTTTTTTATTACTGCATAAGGTAAAATTGATTAACACTTTCAGTGTCATTGTTACACATTACATGTACTTACTATTATAATATCTACAAATTATGCATAATTATATGCAAGTAACCCTAAGCCAAACCCTATTCCTAACTCTTACCAAATATAGTGAGCACGTGTAGATAATGAATAATACTCAGTATTTAAAAATGTTCCATTACACTGTAGGACACATTAAAATAAATTGTAAGACAAAGTTGAATTTGTTATGTGAATGAAACATAATCTTAAAATTAATTGTAAAAAAAAAAAAAAAAAAAAAAACCTTCAATGGCAATCCTTTCATCAATCATTACAGTATGCTCACTCAACTTCTCAGTTCCAATCTCGCAAAAAATAACTAAATAAATAAATAAATGTAATTTTTTTTGTTGTTTGTGTTTGTCTCTACACAAGTTGTGCAGTTTATCACTAAACAGTTGGTGTGCAGTTTAACAAACAGATAACAAAGAGTGCGTATCCCCAGGAGAAAAACATATGGCTAAAATAAAAGCGACTCTAATTGCATTTCAGCTCAGGGACTTTAATCAGACTCCTATTTCAATTAACTCCAACACTCATCATTCAGAATTAAAACTGACTGCTGACAGCAAAGTCATTTATTTCAGATGTGACTCATTCTACGTGCCCACTGGTGCAGAAGAAACATGCTCAAAATGCCAGAGATTTGCTGCTGTGAGGGGGCAACATTTCAATATGTGAGCTATAATGAATATTATCACTAACTGCATATTAATTAAATACAACTGCACATAGTAAAAATAAAAAGTGATTCAAGGCAAGAACTGAATTTCATTTTAAACTGCAGCACTTATGATAAATGTTTCCGACCTTCACTTTGGCTGTTCTTTGCAAGAAGTTTCACATTTCTTAACTTTTTGACGCTGTCACCACTTGCCCTGCTGTCAATCCCACAATCCCTGAGCGAGCCTGCCTCTCATCTCCCACTGAGAATGAATAAAGATTGCTTTCTTACATCTGCTCACTCATCGCCACTGGATACATACTGTGATTATAATCATAATGACTGACTCTTTCAACTTCAACTAACTATAATTTACTTCACTTTTTATGCAAACAACTTTATATGCTTTTAAAAAATATATAAACCTTTATATTTTCCTTTCTAATCCTATGTAATAAGAATGAGGTAAACGCTGAATCTATAATACATAAACATAAATGCAAGGTGTGTTTGCTAGTTTCAGTTCGACGCAGTTCTGTCATTTAACTAGCAAATGCATTTGTGCCTGTTTATGCGCCCATGGGCATGCTGGTCTAAAAAAGAGGTGTGTTCAGGCGCATTGGTGGCGAGTTGCTATTTTGAGGAACTGAAAATAGATTGTGCCAAAGACCAACTCAAACCTGGTCTAAAGTCTAAAGTCAATAGTGACGTTTTTTTATTTTTTTATTTAAAGAGTGCTTTAGTAGAAAAAGCGCCTCTGGGAGGGTCCTCAATGCTTGTTGACTTATTACACACAGGGATGCGCAGGAGCGCACATGTCAAATAATAAAAACTAAAGGAGATATATGTATATATATTTATTTCAACAAATAGAGCCCTTCAAATCAGATTAACTGCTTCAGAGTAACTGACAGTTACTGAAAAAGGAAATTTACCTTCAAAAATGCATATTTCTAGCTCAGTTTTCTTCCAAGTTTATAAACAAACACACTCAAAACCTGCACACAACCTGCTATTTTTATTAAGGACACATATACATGAAACAACACACATTATAACAAAAATTCAAATGAGAGAAAGGATGACGAGAAAGCATGCAATTAGCTGCAAGAATGTTTGAGTCAGACAGTTTTGGAGGTAACTCATTCCAGCATCAAAAGAGTGAAATGATGATGATAATGATTGTGTGTTAATTCTTCTGTCTATTCAAAGTTGGCGTGACAACAGAAAGCATTCCTCACTTAATAGGTTAACCAAACCAACAATCATTACTTATTGCTATTGGCAATGGCATTGTTGTGGTGTGAGCCAACATTCATTCCATTGGAATGTTTAGGTACATATTTTTGGGATGAACTTGCTTGTCTATGAAAACACACACAAGTGCATGCTGGGATAATGTGTTGGATTTTAACTTTCAAAATACCTCTAAACACACACACACACACACACAAAAGTGCACACATTGTTGACAGGACAAGAAATGAAGAGTAATTGTGTGTATAATTTAACAACAATTGAAAGAATTTCAGAGCCTGATCCAGAAATGAGCATTTGTATGAGTATAATGAATGAATATTGGTAGATAATCAGTGCTGGTACCAGAAGAGGTCAAATCATTGAACTGTAATCAGTGAGGACAATCCATTTCATAGCAGTCAATACACCTCAATTACAAAAGAGCAGACAATTATTGCTCACCAAGATGTTTCCAGTAGAACAAATCTGCTATGAAGACACAATTACACATGCAAACACACACAGATCGATGTGCTGTGTTCATGACTCGACTGAGCTGCATTAATGTGTGCATGAAGCACCGCCAACATAGGTTTCATTTGAAGACCAAAGCTGTGTCTTGCTATTGAAACCACAGTCCAAGACCAGAAAGCAGTACTATAAAGCTATATATTTAAAAAAAAAACAAACAAACAAAAAAAAACACTTACAGTTGTACTACCATGTATGTTAGGCCAAGACCACACCAAACCTTTTAAAAAGTTGTGGTGATATTCAATAATTCAAATTACTCTAATTATCACAGGTGAAACATACACAGCAGCATAAATATCTTTCAGATTATTGTTCTTACTGGTAATATACAATCTATCATCATACCCCTCAAGGCACTTTTAAACTAAAAATCTCTGATCCAAAAACTAACGCCAGATCTGTGAATCATAAAATCAGGAAAGCGCCTTCAGCAGTGAGGCAATTCCTTTGATAACCACAAAAAGACTACAGCGAAACAAGCTATTGGGAAAAAAGGTACTTGTGTGGGGTAAAACCTCAAAGACATTAAAGCATGCCGGCATTGGAAAAGAGAGATCGTGCAGCGAGAGGATGGAACGACGCAGGTATGATGAAGAGCTTTGATAACCATCACCATCTGCATGTAATTGTCATGATTTATTTTGCTTCTTTCTAAAATATAGCTCATGCCAACTCAGATGCATAACAACTATTATGAAAGTAAATAGGGGGATTTAATACATTAGCAATGACTACATCCTCCCATTTGGAAATAATAATTATATTTTTAAAAAGGTTTATTCTATTTTACCAGAAAAGAAAAAAAAAAGCAGCATATTTCGACGTGATCCAACTAGCTCTCACCTATGCCTTTTAGCAAGTCAGTCAGAGAGAATGTCACATAACAATTAATACAAATGACTCAAATACCTAGCACAAATTGTGCTGAACTGCTGACAGACAAACCCCCCGAAATAAGTGAACAAACAAAAGCTAAATGTTATACTCAAGTTGTTTAGATTATTTTTATAATGCAACATTCCTATGGGGGAAAAAGGACAATAAAATACGACTTGATAGATTTTGTAAGGAATTGAATATATCAGTCAAAGGCAGTAAACACAGTTAATGTGCTTAAAGTGCTCCTAGTTTTCTCTGTAATTGGATTCTACAGAAAATAAAATAATTCAGGGAAATATTCCAAAACATCATTCTTGCTGCCAGCAGCTGTAAAATGTTTGGCATCTTAGAGAAGAGAGACGACCAGAAACATGTCAGTGAAGAAAATCTCTGTATATCAATTTAAGGCGGAAAAAAGCTAACCTATAATTTACATCAGATCGCCCCCAAATTTACCAACGAGTGTCTACATGTGGTCTGTGCTCTGTTTCAGCACAACTCCAAGTGCTGATATTTATCGTAATAAGGCGGGGGGTGCGTCTCAAAAACCTCTTACATTTAGCTCAGGCCGGTTAACGGAAACTGAAATGACTTTCGTCCCTACTCGATATACGGTCCAAGAGCTCGCCGCAGATCACAGATAATCACTGCCTGTGCTGACCAAAGCATTTCCACATGACCACTGGAAAATTCAACCCATAATCGGACCGCAGGGCAAAAGTATATTAAATCAAACATGAACTGAGTAAAATGATGTGATATTACTCTTCAGAAATAATAACGTTGTTCGTGAGGCATGCGTGTTCCATGAATTGTCATTGTGGTTGAGATATCAAGTACAGGTGAATGTAAAGAGTTAATCACACTGAATTGGGGGGCTGATCTGTGTGCGTTTAGCGGCTCTGCGGGGGGACCTGGGCCTGAACCTTTGCTAATGGGCATGAGCAGCAAAGGCTCAGTAAGGAAAGCTAGGTCCAGGTGGTATTCTGCGAGTGGACACACATTAGACTGACACAACCATCTGTCGGAATATTTCAGTCCATAATTCAGCACCCTAACACAGGAGGAAGGAACCTGTTACACAGTTGAGGGTGGGAACAGACATTCATAAATATTCAAACATGTAGTCTTTTTTTATTTTGTTTTGTTTACAGGTATTTCTTTTCTTTTTTTGCATTTTGATGTTTCTCTATAATATAAAGGCACCCGTACGCTCATTTCTCGAAAGAGTAAGTACAGATATTTTTAAGATTAGAGGGATTTTATGATTACTGCAGTAGTGGTTATCCAAAATATTTTTGGCTAGAGGGCCCTTTGTTGAGTAGCTTTTCTAACCTGAACATGATCAAATAAATCCTTAAACTTATTACTTTTTTCCTCAACATCAAACTTAATGAGAATGAGGTTGAGCACCAATCTAATTAAAGTCACACAGAACTGATATCTGTCATTCATAAAGAACTAAGCCCAGACATGAATGACTATTTAGGGTGACTTTTTAATGGTTTCTGAACAATTAGCAATGCCGCTTCGGAAAGGCCCTCTTTAATCTAAGAGAAATTATTTGAGATTTACACAATGGGTAATGGGCACATTATGTGGAATCTAAAATGACAGACTTAAGCTTTAAGGGGTTTTCAAAGTGTTCACTATTAATATGAAAATAATAATTGCACAGAAACGTAACAGGGAAAAAAAAAATAATAATAGGGTAAAGAGAAAATGGTCTGGCCTGGATTTGCAGGAGCTGCTCACAAAATTAGCTGGCTTATAGCAGCCTACAAAACAATGACTTTAATTACTGTGAATAAGGAGGAATAAAACATTTTTTTGTATGTGGGTAAGAGTTGGAAGTTGTGGATTTGTACGTTCTGGTTGCAGGCCAAATGTTGAATTCTGTAAAGAAACGCAAGTAATCTTTGCTAGCTCTCTGCTCTGTTGAAGGAGTTTGAATCTCCACAACATGTCCAACATAAAACGCTAAACACCGTAAGATATTACATAATAGAGATGTGTTTGGTCAAATGTGAAAGGCCTTTTAGGACACTATTTCCTGATCAGAGGCTCATAGGGCCAAAACTGACCATAAAGTAAAAACATATACACACTTGCACACTGGCTTCAGCCCTCTATTTATTTAATGTGACAAAGATGGCAAGTCATATAGAGCGGTTACACACAGGTCTGTCTAGCATGTGTTAACCAGGCTGTAGCTCATGGGAATAAGACTCAGCAGTAAGTGTCTGAATAAATGCTGGTTCAGCACTGAAAAGCAGAAAACTCCTTTATACCATTCACATTTAACTACTCTCATATTGAGGACAAGTCTTGTGAAGAGCAAATCTATAACGTTCATTCCACATACTCAATACTCAAGCTAGCTTACCATTGAATAAAACAGAAAAAAGGGGAGGAAACTACAGAAATGGCTAAATAAAAAGTAAAAATGCATGCATTCTAGAACTGGCTATTATTCACAAGGCTATGTGACATTCAGATCTAAACTATTAAAACAGCAGACAGACATAATAGATCGATGCCTTGGCAGTTTAGATATCTGTTTATGCACAGCTTTTCAAACTTTTATTCCACTATCTTGTAACTCCCTGTGCAATTTGCATTTTCAAACATAGTATTAAAAAGCATTGGCCCTGACAGACTGCCGTGTGCACACTAGGGGTCATTTCATTATAAACACTGACTGCATGCACTATTAATCTGCTCAAACTGATCTCACTCTGCCCTCAAGCTACTGCTCCTTTGCAACATGTGTTAATAGAGTGGTTTCAGAGACGTATTTATGCAATGATGAACCTCAATAGTAAAGAAGGAATATAAAGACACGGCAAGCAGGGTTGAATGTTAAAGAACAAGCAAACTAAGGTGACCCGTATCATGCTCATAAGGGGAAAATTAAGCACTTTGCAGCCTTTTCCTGTTTTGTTGCTGATCCAAAATATAGTCTAAAGTTAGTTCCAGCTACCCAAGGCCAAATCACGAAGATTATAAAATTGCAATATTTTTAGAAGCACAAGTACAAGCACATACACATACAGTGGAATGCAACATTTTGGGCACCCCTTCCAGAATCTGTGAAAATAAGAGAGCTTATACAAAATGCATGTTTGTTTGTTTTTTGTCCTAATAATGTAGATATTTAACACAAAAGACGTTTAAATCTAGTTAAAAAAAAAGCTGAAATATTCAAATAACCCCCTCAAAAACCCTTGGTTGTTAACAGTGTGTGTGTTAACCTGGATGATCTATGAGTGTTTTTTGTTTGTTTGTTTGTTTGTTTTGTGACGGTGGTTGATAAGTCCCATGTTTGTTCTGAACAGTTAAACTGTTCTTCAGAAAAATCCTCCATTTCTTGCAGATTCTTCAGTTTTCCAGCATCTTTTCCATATGTAAACCCTTTCCAACAGTGACTGTATTATTTTGAGATCCATTTTCAAACATTAAAACATGCCCCAGAAGGAAACAAGATGCATTAAAAGAGAACTTTTGAACAGGATGAAAATGTTCAAAGTTTTCTTATTTTGTTGAGATGTAATATTTTTCCATATAGTACTGCCCTTCGGAAGCAACAGAAGATACTTGCATATTTCCGGAAGACAAATTAAGTACTATTTACCCATCTTCAAATATAAAAAGTTCCTACCCCCTGGCTCTGATTTTGTATAATCTCTTTTATTTTGCAAGGGGTACCCAAACTTTTGCACACCATGGAAGCTGGTCATGGAATTATCAAAACTTTCTGCAGTACAGACCAGAGGGAAAAATAAATTGCAAACAACAAAATAAAAATAATGGAAATATTGTTAACATTAATATTTACACCAGAACAAAACTGAGGGATGAAATGTACCCCTCACACTAATACAGGCTGTAAGAAAAATCTGGTGGTCTCCACACTAGCAAGTGTTTAAAGCATTAAAGGAGAGCCTGGTCAGACACAAAAGCACTCTGTAAAACCTAAATCACTCTTTAATGTTCTCTTGAATGGCCATTGATTTTGTCCTTGGGTTAAGCTCCGCTAAAGCTGTGATCATCATCAAGACTCCACAAGGCCATTGCAAAAAAAGTGCATCACATGCGTGGCACTGAACAAAGAACAAATTCCCCATACAGTACATTTATCTAAAATACATCAAGAAAGCTCAACCTCCCTTGTCTTTACAGGCTGGCGCTGGAAAAAAAAGTATGGCGCATTTAGATTATAAAAAAAACAAAAAAAAACAAAAACAACAACAAAAAAACTTAGCATAATAATATTGTTTGGCAGTCTTACAAAGTCTGTCTAAACATCCACTGTGCTCAGGGTTAAGAGGCTTTTGCCAGGTTACAAAATAAAAGAGGAATGCAGGAGTCTGACCTCCATGTCCTGCTTTTCTCCCTGCCGTATGCAGGAATGCATGTTCTTTGTTCTGATCCTGCTTAAATTTTAAATGAACAATTTAGGAGGGAAACTTGTAGCTATGCACTGCTTTCCAAGTCTTTTTTCCCCAAATCTGATTGCGGGGTGGTGATAATTATCAAAGAAGAGTAAATAATGACTTGTGTAGATAAAAAAAAAAAGAAAAGAAGAAAAAGAAGAAAACACTTTAGAATAAAGTGTCATTTGTTAACATTAGTTAATGCATTAACTGACATGAACAAACAATGGACAATGCATTTATAACACTACTTATTCATTTTTGTTAATGTTATTTAGTAAAACAAAATACAGTTGCTCATGTTCACGTTAGTTCATAGTGCATTAACTAATGTTATTATATATTATATTACATATTATATATATATATATTATATATTATATATATATATATATATATTATTATATATTATATATATTATATATTATACATTATATATTCCCAGATAACAACCGGTGAAACAAATCATCTGGGTAACTATTCACTCACTGGGAAAATTGTAATAATAAATAAATAAAATATTAAAACTCAATTCAGTATTACGAGTAAAATTATTTAATTTATTATGTCATCCTGGTATCACAAATTCCCTCTCTCCTTTTATACACACACTGCTGCTGCAATGATTGTTTTAGACTGTAATGGATTATATGATAACTAACAAACTGGTAAGATTTCGAAACCTTTTTGTCTTAAATCGATATCTTTTAATTATTTCCAGTGGTGAAATTTTGTGTAATACGTGCTATGACTGCACTGTCTTTCTTAAATATCTCCTTCTTAAATATATATATATATGGGTTCCAGAAGAAATGTAATCTCTTTTATTGCAAAATGTAATATATCATGTTTTAGAATGTGTTTTGAGAGTTACCCCACAGACTCTATTTTGTTTATTGGTAACAGTCAGGTGGTTGAGTTGTTGACAGTATCAACCTCATGACTCTAGTGCTCTAGTCTCTGTTCTGATTGGGCTGATTGGCCCATGATTAAGTAACCATGACGACAGATGAGTGAGAGATATTCAGCTGTGCGCTTTGCTAACCTGATTAGGCATGAAAAATCACAGGCTGAAATCTCGACTCTCACACGAAGAGTGGTCAAAGAGTGCGTCCTGAGAAAATGAAATGAATGCTATTTTTAGGGATGCTATTAGCAGGAAAGATGTAGATCTCGTGGTTAAATGAAGCCACTGAAGAGAGCACATCACTACAGATGACTGCTTAACTAAGACATTAGGGGGGGAAAATACAAAAGACATGCATAGAGACATTTAGAAATCATCAAAACACCTACTAATTTGTAGCAATAGCAATGCAAACCAGATGTAACACTGTAAGATTCAATGTGATTTTTTTTTCTGTGCAATGTTAAGTTGTCTAATTGGGTTTTTTTTTCTTCTCTCTCTCAGCATCTCATTTTTACTGACTATTACAATATGCTAAGCAGAAGGTTAATAACAAACGCACATTATCTAAAGAAGACATGCTAAATTTTCTTTAAGAGAGAAAGCGGAAATGAGAAGACGGCATGACTGGGTCAATGATGAGATAAAATGACTCAGAATTCCATTTTAGATCTCTAGCTAAAGGTTAATTAGATCCATGCGACAAACACACCTGTTTGTGTGGGTGTCGGATAGGAAGGTTATCTCTGGTTCTTGTGTCTCTGGGGTTCTATCTTTCAATATTTCAAAACAAAAGAGATCATTTATATCCTCCCTGCTTAATTATTTCCACCAGTAATCGTCAGGGCTTCTGTGCTGTAATATGAAATATGAAAAATGGATGACAGCGGTTTTGGCAGGTTCCTATTAATCAATTTAGTCATTTGCTTGTCAGGGCTGACCGTACTCATATATCATATATCATACATGAATGAAGATTTGTGGAGATGGCAACAGGGAGGAGAAGTAATATGACAAACAACTATATCCTGTACACCTCTTTGGTTGCATGCACCACCAAAACATGAAATCTGATTAGTACTGCCTGATTTAAGAAACCATGATCTGGTTACAAATGACTCTCAGTGAATCCTGTGGCTAAATAAGACTAATGGGAATCACAAGTCATTACATTCCAATTGAAAATGTGTTGCGTACTTGCGTAGTAAGTTCATGAACAGTCAAATTACTGGAAAAAAATAGGCAGCTGCACATTCGCGACAGAGTTAAAATAAACTCTGTAGGCATAACGTTAAAGCACTGAAATAATGAATGAGGTGTGACTCAAAATTTCATCAGCTGAGAAACAAGGTGGAAGATGTACGGTCACACACCCAACCACACACCAGAGAAAGTCATTTTTGCAAGATGAGACATTCTTGTCGGTGTTCACCAAGACAAATAATCAATCTTCCAATGCCCTGCTGTTCTCATGAATCCCAAATGCGCTGAATAAAATATAAATGACATCCCACCTAAACTTCTCCGTAATGAATCATCAATGAATCATTTCTCACATTTGGTGAATCGAAAATGACTCCCTCCTGAGTGATTCTCTTTGATAAATCATGAAAAATGCAGACAGCACTGATTCATAAATTATAACACAGAACTTGTGGATTCTTGTGGAAAATGTGGAGTGCTTGAAGTTCAAGGATCGCAGAAGAGTTCAGAAGGCTTCAGCACAACATATTCTGCTTGATTAGTTAAATTAGTTGTTTTTGAGACACAAAAATCAGCACAATCTAGCAATCAAGCTTCTCTTATATGACTGCAAAGGTAATTTGTAAGCTAATTTTTTGATGGAAAACAAATTGCTCAACAGCATGCAGCTTTGTGCAAATAAACAACTTTCCACAAAAGTATTGTATTTGGCTAACTTTTTACGCTAACACAAAGACTTCCACTTGATCTATTTCCATTACATATTAAGCAAGCCTCTCTGGCAGAGGTTCCTGACATGATGTGGGGCAGCAGGGACCATTTAGTTAGAAAAGATGTCCATATAATGGAAATGTATATACGGTTGTAGGAAGGATATAGGAGGGTTATACATCTTGGAAAAAACATGTCATTCCTAGGTGACTGTTAAGATTAACATATTTTGCAGATGCCTAAAAATGCATGTTCACCTCCTGACATCCATTCTGAGAATCTACTTCAAAGAACTATTAAATGCAGTTATTTTTATGAAAACTTTCTGTTTCCACTATTAAGACCCCTGGTTGGCTGGACTGATCTACTCTTAGGTCATTCTTTACAGACTGCATGAATAAGCAGATGTCAGGTGATATCAAACTTGAGTTTTCCTTAAGGCTGGCTTTCTCCCGAAGAAACAGCACCGCGAGGCTGCATGACACATTCATTCACCATCACCAACTAGCTTCTAAATGCATGTAGTAAGTGATATGATGAGCCATCGGAGGAGAACACCTGTAGCCTGAGCCAATATAGATGTAAGGCTGGTTGATATGGCAAAATGCTATTCAATTTTTATTAATTAAAAAGCATAACCTGTTATATTCAAAATACTGTTTAGACTTGTGCTTTTGTAAGCAATATATTGTTATATATTTAGTACATCACCCAGTCATTTTTACTTAAAGGCCATTAGACACTATCAAATAACAAAAATACAAAAAGTGTCAACCTGTACTCCTATCTTGCACTACTGCACTAAGCGCTACGTTGACAGCACGATCTGCCACAAAAACACCAAACTAATTCAATTGTTATAATTAGTAAATGTTTGTGTTAAAAAACTAATTTAATTACAGTAATTTATTAACATTGCAAGTGTGTAAACCATAGCGGCTAAAAATACAGACAAGTTCAGTGGGCTGGAACAAGAGTGCAGTGCTGCAAAGCTGCTGCTGTCAGACTTACCACCCCGCTGTGAAGACCTGGCAGATATCACACACATACACACTTACCTAAAAAAAGAAGAGAGAAAAATTATGTTACAACAGGCCATCCATGCGCACACACACATACACACACACAAACACACATGCATATAGTACATGCACGCATATGAATAGCGGAAAGGCAGGACCATAATAGTTAGTTCTGTTTCATTCTTGTTTATGAATCCTATTATACAGTTCAGCAATGAGATTCCACAACAAAAGTACAGTATTTGCAGACATACACAAATCTATTAAACTCTCAACATCCTCTGCTTTCACTGACTGCATGTCAGCGGAAAACACACTTTTATTTCTGCACAATAGCAGGAAGGGACTAATTCCACCGCTAATCCAGACAGAACAGAAGCAAGCACACAGCAGGCCGGAAGAGAGACGGACTCGCTTATCAGCTACACTATAACCAGAGACAGGACAGCAATCAGGAAGGGAAAAGATAACGGGGAGGACTTTCTTCTCTGTCTATTACAAAAGCCCAGCCCACGAAAGGAAAAGAGAAATGGACTATTTTGGAATTCCATTCTCTGTGGAAAATAAAAAGCTGTTTTTAGTAAGCCCCCCAAAAAAGGTTTGGAAGATTAAAAGAAACCCTCTTCCTAGTTCTTCCCACGAGATAATTCCAGTGTCCATGTAGTAATTTTGCATTTGTATATACGTCTATAAACAGTAAAAACCACAATAACTGAACCCAGAAAGTGCCTATATTGCGGTGAGAAAAATTTACAAGGATGATTTGAAATTATAGTTTGTTGCATAAGTCCCAAGTGACTAATTATGTGAAAACCTCAGAATAATTACTCGACTTTTAAATGTAGCAATATGGCAGAAGAAAACAAATCCTTCTAAACACACAATGTTAACATTTTGGTTCACAGTCCTAGATGTTACAATCATCAAACTAATCCAGGCATAACAAGTTTGGACAAGAGTTTGCTTGGGCTTGCTTGATCATTTTTTTTTTGAATTTCAGATGTAAATGAGGATGTCAAATGACTGAAGACTTCCAGTTAATGTTGTAAAATGTTGCTATAAGACTTAAGACTGTATATTTTACAGTCTTATATAAACAATAGTCTCACAGTAAGATCTTGGGTTAAAGTAAAGGCTGACTAAGTTCACAGTGTATATTACAAGTAACAATTCCTAAGGAAAGACAAAAAGGTAAGTAAATGCTTGAGTGTAATGGTCTGTGCTCTCCTGTGGTGTTGATGAACATCTATGTAGACACAGGATGGAAAAGAGGAGACATCGATTAGACAGTTTAGTGGTAACGTGTTAATGTGAAGCACAACTATGGCAGCATGAGGTTACCACTAGCAGAAACAGTTTGAAGAACAGTCTGGGGCTTTGGATCTCTCATTCAGGCATCAATATTTAAGCAGCAGACATGCACTAATGAGGGCCTGGTGCTATTCAGGAGATACCATTTAGGCTACATGAAGATCTATGGCCCTCCTGCATACAGATATTTCAGCCATTGCAACCCATCAATCTCTTTTCCACTTCTCCATTCTTCTCTTTCACAGTTTTGACTATTCCTTTGTGTGCCCAACCTCTTTCTTCTTCAAATTCTTACAAAAGCTCAATTTAGGGAGAGAGAGAGAGAGAGAGAGAGAGAGAGAGAGAGAGAGAGAGAGAGAGAGAGAGAGAGAGAGAGAGAGAGAGAGAGAGAGAAAGAGAGAGAACTTGAATATAATATAAATATAATAATGTATTATTTTTTAATTAATATTATACTAATACTAACAGAATAGTGGATCAACTATCATCTCTTAGGTCTGAGACATGTAAATGTCTGACATCAGCTGATAACACATTAATATGGCTGTTTAAGAAGGAGGTTGACAAGAGCAGTAAAGACCGTTACCGATCTCATGCATCAACCTGCCAGCTCTTTTCCTCAGTCTCTGTCAATATCTTTCTCCGCCTTTGGTCCCCCATCAAGATAGAGCTTAATGATGCTCGTTAATCAGAGTGCAGTCCTGTGTGTAACAAAAGCCAGCTCTTCACAAATGTATTCTGCTCTAGAAATTAGCAGAATTCAAATGTATGTGCTTTGGGAGAGTGATAAAGTCATCTCATGCACGTATACATATTCAATAATAACTTGCTTAAGAACAGAATGCTAATAACAATTTAATTTCATGTGGCACATTCTAACCTCAATTCATTCGTCTAAATGCATCTTTACTGGGCCATTAGGCTTAACCACTAGTTAGAAAGTGGGGGGAATTTGTATTTAAATACATCAGATAATGGAAGTACAGTACAATACAATGTGGTTTCTCCACCTAATGATACTTGATTCAAAATATTTTTTTGTGACAGTCAGTCGAAATAATCATGGATATGAATAAAATATCATATATACATACACTAGGATTTCTAAAAGTATTTGCTCACACATCCAAATAATCGGAATCAGGTGTATAAAAATCAAGCACCTAGACATGCAGGATCTCCAGCCTGGAACTGTGATAGAATGCCACCTGTGCAATAAATCCAGTCATGACATTTCCTTGCCCCTAAGTATTCCAAAACTGTCATCTGTATTATAAGAATGTGGAAGCGTTTGGGAAGAGGTGTTTTTCAGGAGCTGGGTTTGGACCCTTAGTTCCAGTGAAAGGAACTCTAAATGCTTCAGCATACCAAGACATTTTGGACAAATCCATGCTCCCAACTTTGTGGAAACAGTTTGGAGCTGGCCCTTTCCTCTTCCAACATGACTGTGCACCAGTGCACAAAGCAAGGTCCTTAAAGACTTGGATGACAGAGTCTGGTGTGGATGAACTTGACTTGCCTGCACAGAGTCCTGACCTCAACCCGATAGAACACCTTTGGGAAGAATTAGAGCAGAGACTGAGATCCAGGCCTTTCTCGTCCAACATGAGTGTGACCTCACAAATGCGCTTCTGGAAGAATTGTCAAAAATTCCCATAAACACACTCCTAAACCTTGTGGACAGCCTTCCCAGAAGAGATGAAGTTGTTATAGCTGCAAAGGGTGGACTGACGTCATATTGAACCCTATGGATTAGGAATGGGATGCCACTTAAGTTCATATGCGAGTAAAGGCAGGTGAGCAAATACTTTTGGCAATATAGTATATAGTATATGTAAGCATTACAAAGCAAACTTATGAACATTATTATGGTCAGGTTCGTAATAAACAGTGCACCGATGTCTTAAAAGCTAAAAGCAGAACAGAGATTCAAATCTGAAAACATGTTCAAGCGACGTTACTGTACTTCCATTATCTGATGTATTTGAAATACAATTCCTCCACTTTCTAACTAGTGGTTTTTAAGCTTCATATTATATAGTAATGAAAGTTAATGTTCTTAATGACTGTTATTAGAGGGAGTCTCTGGCTTGACAGAGTCTAGGTGGGTGGTCTCTTAAAACATACAGACCCAGACAGACAGCATGCAATACACACACACACACACACACACGCTCTTGCTTACAAACAGAAATACTGTATATTTGCACAGAACTAGTCTTCTCAAAAAAAGGTAAAGAGAGAAATCTGGAAGAAAAAAATGCAAGAGAGGTGTCAAGATCTATGATAGCAATCCAAGGTTTCCTGAGAAAAAAAAAAGCCAGTAACGGGAAAACAGGGGTTATACAATGTTTTCAGTCCCGATAACTGTGGCATTTTGGCAAGGATTTACACATTTTCAACCTCGGGCCTGACTGAGAAAAAAAAAGATCTCTTGAAGCTGAAGACATCAACAAATGTGCACTATTCCCATCTCTCTCTTTCAGCAGTTTGCTATGTGGGCTGCATGTCACACTACAGACTCATGCCTTAGGCCGCTGGAAACTCATCTTCAGCTTTCCTGCTTACTCTCAACACATCCATCGTGTTCATGCGAGAAGGCGCATCTATATGTGTGGTACGGCCTCAGGACATTTCACTGCTGGGTGCTCCAGACTGGAACCAGGAGCTCCGACATACTGAGCTAATGACTAGAGCATCTATCACTATTGAACAGAATGAAGAGAAAACCACCAACAGACTTTTACTAAAACGGCCTAAAATTTGGTGATAATAATCATCATATAAAATCAGAATTTATAAAAAATTAATTAATTAAATAACTACAGATTATGACAATTTACGATAAAAAAGTTTGAATGTTTAATTGCTACCAACTTGCACTGTTTGTGATAAATTATTAACATTGGTTAAAATGTAACAAAGAACAACAAAAATTGAGAATGTCTCAAACTGAATTGAGAAACACTTAAAAGGTTGAATGCAAATGAAATATTACTGTTAACGAGTGTAATAGAGTTTAAATTAATTAATAAATAATTAATTAATACTTTTGTAATTAAAATTGGTATGAAGAGCCATGAAAAGCCTGCTTGACCTTGACAAAAAAAGGAACTTAAGGTCTGAAAAAGATCAAATTAAAAGGCAACCATGATAAAGCTCCTGGCAGTACAGCAAATATATTTGCAAGAGTTTGCTGTTATCCCTTACGGCCAGATAAGTTCAGTTTCAACTATCACTCATGTTACTTGGAATACAGCATCACTCGATCTGTCCACACCACTAAGCAGAAACACAGGAATAAAATGCATCTGAGGCATCCTCTTTTGTGCATTTTCAGACATTTAGTCATATAAACAAACAGGAAGGTTCAAAGATTTTGCATAAAAAAAGGAAAACAGAAAGAGCAAATAAAAGCGTGAATAGCCAATGAGTTGCTCATGAAAGGCCAAGCTGAGATCTGAAGCTGCTCCGCTGAAACGCACTTTTTACATTATACTCCCTGAGAGGCCACATCGGTTTGTGTATGCGTGTATGCATGAGGGTGTTAGAGACACATGAAACTGAAATGATGCATTATGAGAGCAAATGCATTAGCATTACCACTCCACACCACATTACTTTCCAAATTCAGAATTCCATACACAACTACAACTATTCGAGTTGACCTTTAACCTATTATATAAAAAAACAAGGAGAGAGAGAGGGAGAGGGAGACAGAGATAGAGAGAGAGAGGGAGAGATAGAGAGAGAGAGAGAGAGAGAGAGAGAGAGAGAGAGAGAGAGAGAGAGAGAGAGAGAGAGAGAGAGAGAGAGAGAGAGAGAGAGAGAGAGAGAGAGAGAGAGAGAGAGAGAGAGAGAGAGAGAGAGAGAGAGAGAGAGAGATAGAGAGAGAGAGAGAGAGAAAGAATCAAGGCTCTGTAAAAGAGTGCCTGAGGGAGTTTCTGGCATTTTGCCCTCACTCATCTCCTTCATTTTTCTGCTTCGTTTCTAATTCTCTCTCTTTTCAAAAGGTCAGAAATCTCAGCCTGTCCATAACGACTCCATGTGAAAGAGCAGGTCAGGCCAAAGTCAAAAGAATAATTTTAAGGTCAAATGTTATCTTAGCTGCCAACAACATAAGAAAGCAAGCCTGCTAAGGGCTTGATCTAAAGGCAAGTAAAACATCAACACAGCAGCACACGGCCAAATCTGACTAAACCTTTTAGATCCGTCTACATCATATGCAGTGCTGGAATTCACTGACACTGACTCCACCAAAGGCAAAATAAAGAACATTTTCACAAAACAATGGCTTTGACATTATCTAATGTCAATAGCTAGTATTCAGTCATGTGACCAAGCTGATGACCTGGAGGGCAAAACATCCACAGATCTGCAGCACAAGTGTGTCAATTTTCCAAATATTTAGATCACCTCTCAAAACAATAAAACAAAGGTATGTGAACCAAACTCAATTTGCAATCCATATTAAGCCCCCTCTGCGATATTTCAATCATTATACAGTGCAACAAAACCACTTAGAAACACTGTGCCTTAATATATTAAAAACAGTAGTATTTAAATATCAAATTCAGTAATCTCTGTGTTATTGATGCATATTTTACATAGGAAAGCAGATGAGGCTGGTATATGAACACAGTCTGCTTAATAGCTCAGTGTTTTCCTTATAACGGTTGACTATGGGAGACCACTTAACGTGAAACTCCGCACATTTCATTTATTTTCGGGCTTCATCTGTTTGTTTGGGCAAAATATACATCAATACAGTGTTTACTGAGTTTCACCTTTTAATATCTGCGTTCCACTACCCTTCCAAACTATCAAATGGTGAATCTACAACTGCATTGTGGCAAAATTTTATATCAATAATAAAAATGGGTAGCACTAATTCACAGTTTTTATGGTCATTTTCTGCATATACATTCTGCATATACAACTATATACTTACAGTTATAATAATTTCAAACTATATATATAGAAAGAAACAAGAATAGTATAGGTGTATTATATATACACACACACACACACACACACACACACACATCTAAACATAAGCATTCAAGAAATAAAAAGCAAATAGTAAATAGCAAAAAGTGTGTTCATTACAAATAAATTGATTATTAATACTACAAAGGCAGTTCAATCAAGAGCAGCAAGTGATTCCATCTTTTATTCTATCATCTGATTAACATTAATGTGAAAGACAGCCTATATTATAGACATCAAGGTCATTGCAGTCTGAAGTTTTTGCACAATAAAAAAATTTAAATGACCTCATGTTTTGTGAATCACATTTACACACTGCATTTGAAACTTTCGTCTGGCATAAAACAATTAACGAGTAAATAAAAAAAACTGAACATGGAGCATTGGGATTCACTTTTTTGCCTGTAGCTCAAAATTGGTCTAAATTTTTTTTTTAAATGTTATTAAATAAAATTATTAAAAAAGGCTTTGACTAGATGCATTAGGATTCCGACACATACACATATATAACTGAGGCATATGAGACATATGCCAAGCATTCCTGTCATTTCTAATCACACTAAATCTTAAAACATGATTTATACTTGAGTGAATTAGTTCTGAGATGTGCATCATTAACCTCTGATCATCAACCCAGAGAGCACAAAATTAGTCTACCATTATAACACCATCACTTCGGCAGCCTCACAGATCACAGGTCAGTCAATGTCTTCCCTGTTAATGCTTCTGAACTCCATCTGAACTGATACAGGCCTCATTAACTCAACTAAGATAGTAATTACTGCTCTGAGATCAGCTACGTAATTACCTTAACGTTTGATTGGTAAATCTTTTTAGTGGAGCAGTGTTGTGGCTAATTTGAGATCTTTTCCAAAATGAATAAAGAAGCATGGTCAATCAGTGAATACTGCTGTTCTTTTTATAACAAAAAAAAAAAATGGCAATGACTTTTCCCTCAAATCTTAACAGGCCAAGTACAAAAGCAAATGAAGCCTCTTGTCTCAGAGATGGATAAGAGAGTAAAAAAAGCTAATTATGGATTACTTCAATATCTTCCAAAGTTAGAAACTGCCTCAGGCTGCAAGTCGGCAATTTACCGGTTCACTGAAATTAATGAAAGAGATAATTTGATATGATTCAGCATACTGACACATCAGCAACACACACAAAGAGAACAAAAAGAAAGTCAAAATCAGATTATCAGACATAAAAAACATATACAGTAGAGATAATGGTTTACTAAGAGCCAATAGGGTATTTTTATTTCAAATCTGTAATCGAAAGAATGATTTTGTCAACAAACAATTTTCAGAATATTTATGGAACCCAGTTTTTCAGTATTTTAGCAGTCAGTGATTTTCACTATGTATGATCAGATCTTGCTTCTTCACGGTCAGGTATCTGTCATGACTGACAGTCAAATTGTTCGATTTTTCTCATGTAGTGCGACAAAAAACAGCTAGCAAATTTTTTTGAGCGCACCGAAGCAAACAGGTAACACAAAGACATACACAAGCATGTCAAATACGGGAGAAGATTACATATTACCACTCAAGACAACCCTGCTGCCAAGCTAAACGCATCTGTTCTGAAGAGATGACAATCATCCACAACAGTTATCCACTTCTTCCCAAAATCAGAAGGTAACCACATATACACAAAAAGCCTTGTTTCTGGTGTGTGACAAGATTGCTGCACCTTCCTAGACTCCTTTTGAATTGCAGTTTATGATGGATCAGTTGTTTGATCTATCACAGTACATTCATTATCAGTTCGCTTGTTTAGATACTCATTTACTCATAAACATTTCCTAAGAATGATGTCCAATCAGGGGAGTTTTAGAGGGTGTTGGAGTCAGAGGTAGAGAAAATGATGGTGTGCCGTTCACACTTGAATGCTTCTGAACTTTATAATTGACTCCATTAATTTAGCCTTAACTGAGCCAAGCAGTTTCTGCATGACTGCATGGTACATGCCATTTCTGAAATCCAAACTCTCAGTGCAGACACACCTACAATATATAAATATTTTTTTTCTCTTTTTAGTGGGTTATTAAAATTCTTTGAAATCCTTACAAAACAAAAGCTGATATCTGTGGCAGAATTTCAAAAACAATAATAATGAATGGTGACCTTTGCTGAAAATACAATTTTAGACAATGTTAAATTATAGAGTAAAAATCAAAATTTGTATTACTTATTATATTGCTTCAGAAGATATGAAAGTGCTTGAGATGTACTTTAGGTTGCATTTGTGATGTTTTGTGTTTAGCTTGAAAGCTCTTTTTACTTAAACAAAAAAGCTCAGATATTCTTCAAAAATGTGAAATATGAAATGGAGAAAAGAAATATCAGCAATTATTGAGAATTTTTATCAATATTTTGATTAATCAAATGCATCCTTGGTCAGCATAAAATTTCAGAGATTTAAAAAATATATACACATTTTAAGGACTCCAACATTTTAAATGTAAATGTGAAAATTTAAAAAAGAAACAAGATAATTGCTAACAATAATTGATAGTCACAGACTGAATAGACAGAAAGCTAAAGAGAGACAGATAAAAATGGACAGAGAAAAGCTCAAAGGCAGTAAAAATGTCTAGACATGAAGTGTCCTTTGCACTATATGGAGATTAACAGAGACAACAGATGTGTTGACTGCCACCACGTGAGGCACAGTGGAGTCCAGCACATTAACGCTGCAGCCAAAACATTTAATGAGATGACAAAGCACACACATACATAAATAAATCACACCTTTGTGCATATATTAATAGCTAACGAGCTGCACGCTGCTGTGTTTCGCTCTCTACATCAGTGATGTGTGATGAGTTTTTGGGGCGGCACTGCCTCACTTGCCTCCTTAGACAAAACTCCTTTTTGATATTAGCAGAAACTGAAGGTGCGACGATTTCCACAAAATCATGGGTTTTTTTATAAAGTCTCACTCACTAATGAGCCCACAGTATGTCCTGCCACGGTCAGATCTAATGCCCCCAGACAGGAGATTATGCTTCGATTTCTTCAAAAGCGCACAGCTGAATTTCCATCACAGCTGTTCACTATGGAACTATTTTTACCACTGGCCAATTTATGCTGCCACATTAGCATATCAGCCTGCTGGGATCAATAGTTTTCCAGCACAACAGACTAACTACAGATGTAGTTACTGTGATGGAGCTTTTAAAGAGGATCTAGAGATCTAGTAGTCATTCAGACAGGTCTGAATCATCAACAGAGTGAGAATGAGCCAATAAAGTCTCTGAGGTTTGACTGCTGTCTCTGTTTTGCAGGATGCTGATGTCTCACTGTCGGACAGTTTAGACAGCTAATCATCTGTACTGGGAATAAGAGAGAACACTTCATGACCAACATTAAATACAGGCTCATTATGCCTGGCTTAGACTGAACACACACACACACACACACACACACACACACACACACACACAGTAATTGTGTGCACATTCTACATACACACAGCTTCTCTTATCATAGTACACACTCACTCACACATTCACACAGGCTGTCTTTTTTCCCCAAAGCATCTGATCAGTGGGGTGAATCGGTTAATGCGATGCAGACACACTTGTTCAGTTTCTGTCAAACTCTTTGAATGTGTGTTGTGAGGTGAATCGCTCAACGTACAGCAGAGCTAGTTTCCCGGCAATTCATAATTTCTTTTGTTAACACAATCTCCTTTACTACCTAAAGCTCTCATTTAATCAAACACCCACAGCCTGTAATATAATCCCAATATGAACTCTCTATAACCCTTTATACACAAACACAAATCTGTAGATTTGTTCTTTCCTTAAAATCGGTTCACGTGGCTGTCTAATTTGCCTTGCTAAGTTTCAGCATCTCACATTCTCAAAATTTCACTGTCACCTCTAATAGGATGTGCATTGCTATTCAATACAGCAGTGCACAAATCTGCATAACCAATTCATGGAACACCTGATGGCATCTTCCTAATCAACCATTTCAATTTCGGAAAAGACAGAGAAAGAGAAAAAGACAGGCAGGCAGACAGCCAACAATTACTCAGACAAAACAGGACATTTTTAATAAACCTGCTCCCAAATTCAAAAACACTCTGATTGCGAACTGCATACCAACGATCCATATACCTGACATTTAAATATAGTCGAGCCAGGGAATCATTAGCCAACACTACGTGACTGACAGGCTGCCAAAAAAAAGTTAAATTAAAGGATATTTCACAATTTTAAAAACAATACAATTATTTTTTTTAAATATCATAGGTTGACAGACATTGATTATTTTACATCTAGAGGCAAATGTTTACTTTTCATATTTGGGCTAAACTCACAATTGAAAATGGACATACAAATAGCTTAGAACAGTGTTTGTCAACTAAGGGGCCTGAGCAAACGGTTAACGATGTCAGTTTAAAATGTTAACTGAATTAGATATGAAAAATAACTAATTTAATAATAATTTTTTTAACACAGGTAACACACTGGCCCCGCCCCAAGACCAGCACATCAAACATTTCATACAGTTGACTGTTGACAAATATGATGCAGGGCAACAAATCCACAAATGTTATGCCTTGAATTTCAAGATAATGGGAAAAAATTTCTTGATTCATATTTTTAGAAATCACATAAGCAAGTGCTGTTTCTCTTGAATATAATGAGCGCCAAGTTCAGTAAATAAGAAGTTAATATTTTGTTACATTTTAAATTATTTGGTTTTTGCTCAATTTTACTGAAATCCTGAATGAATCAGTAGTTTGAATGAATCAAATGAATTAATGCCTCATAAGAACATTTACCACCACCGGCTGGCAGTTTGTATTGATTTGAATCATAAATAAAAGCTATGTAAACTTCAATTGAAATTTTGAAGATTATTGGTAACAAGGCTTTTGGTTAACACTTGCATGAAGGAAAAAGAACCTGAAATGGCTCTCAAATTATCTTTTTTATGTTACATTGTTTATTTATGTGTTGTCATTTGTGTAATACATTTTATGTTAAATCAAACACTACATTTCTATCTAAAGCTACTATTTGTAATGTCAACTTAAAACTTCATTACTTCCTTTTCTTTAACAAAAAAATATCTTTAAATGATCTTTTGGGGGTATTTTCACAGTCAAATGTAATTTGCAAATAATTAGATTAATTAATCAACCAACACATAGCTAACTAGATTTTTTTCTTAAATAAAAAACTAATAGTCCATGTAAAGCAATATAAAATGTGTTCTGAGTTTGTCACATCACACATGGTGTGTGACATCAAAGTACGGCAGGAGTTATTCGAAAGCATGCAGAGATATTGCTGTTGGGGGAGGAGCCATGCTCACAGTGGCTACTTTGCATTATCAAGACATTTATCAAAACTGTTAAACAGTCTAACTCCACATTTCAGTACTGCAAAGGTCACAGTCTTTTTTATGTACTTAAGCAATATATTTACAATTCTATGAATTGCCTTTACATGGGCTTTAATATCTATTGAAAATAGTGTTTGGGGCCTTCAGCTCAAAAGGGCTGAGAACCGGTGCCTTAGAATGCATCCATAGAGATCTAGTTTAACATATGAAGAGACAGTATGACCAAGTGGCGCCTGCTTCTTGTGTGTTGTACTGGCACTCTTGGAAGTTCTCTCTGTAGCAGATGGCAATCTTCCTGTTTGAGATACCTGGAGCAAACAAACCTAGCAGCACAGCAAGTGGTATAGAGTGCATGTATGCGCACACACCCATCCATCTATCCATACACAAAAACATCTAAGTCCATCCAACATCCAAGCCTTTGAATGCGAAATCCCACCACACTCTCACATTGAGTTTCTCACAGGAGAGTTCAAAGGAGTGCAGACTTAAAGGGGTTATTGATGTATGATCATGTACAAACACTATGCTTCCAGGCTGAAGTAAAATTATATGCACATGTCCTAAAGTGACCCAAAGTGCTGTCTGTGCGCTGACCAGTGTGAATTAATGCTTTGCATTTCTCATAGTGCAGTGCTTCTTAACCTTTTAGACCATTACTGTCAAACGCAATATTAAAAGGCCTAGGCCTATATATGCTGTGATAATGACAAAGCTACTTGTTTTCAAAATGTTTATATCATTTTTTATGAAACTGATCATAAATTTAACCACAATTAATTCTTAACTAAAAGCAACATTATTTAAAAAATAAATCTAAAAAGCACAAAAAATTATTTTAATATAATTGTAAGTCTGTCTCAATTGTAAGTCGCTTTGGATAAAAGCGTCTGCAAAATGACTAAATGTAAATGTAAATATAATAACTTTAATTAATGAATACTTTTTAATTCAACTTTAATCATCACTTCTGTAAATTTTATGAGTGAATCCTCATCTTCTTGCTGGGAACCACTGTTGTAGTATGTAGCATGACATATCAGAACAAACATGTGTTACTGGTGCCCAAAGTTGTACATGGCATATGCTACTGACTCAGACTACAGAGCAAACAATTTTCAACTGAAGGCAGAAAATGAGAAGGCTTTGTTTAAATACAGAATAAAGATTCTTTAGGATTAGCCAAGCTGTGTGTTCGGTGTGACGCACCGATGGCATGCTTGTGGGTATATGTTGTAGCTGCCTTGCTATTACTCAGCAAGACTGAGAAAAGACGGCAGGGCCTTGCTGATCATAGACCACATAATTAAATATTGATTGCAATTAATCACTTGAAGGACAGAGACAACTTCAAACATGGTGTGTGTGTGTGTGTGTGTGTGTGGGGAGAAGCTGTAAAGCTAATTTAATGCAAGGCTGTGCCGAGTTCTTGAAGTACTTGATAAGTATTATATTAGCTGCTGTCCCAATGACTGATAGCTTTGAAAAGTGAGGTCCTTGCTTACTGCACTCAGAGTTGTTGATGGGGTAAGAACCAATGTGATTTACACTCTACAAAAAAACGCCATTCTGGGACTAACGGCACATATACCTGTAGAGCAAAAATAGAAAACAAATCAAATAGGAGAGGAACATGATGAGTTTGGATGGAAAAAGGCCAAAGACTGATAAACGAGTCTGCCATTTTTCTGCAGTCTACTTCTGCATTAACATAGACATTGACACTGGCTGCTTGGTGATGGTGGGAATGAGATAATGAGACTTTCCTGTCTGAAATGTACTGCATATCTCCTTTTACTCCCTTTGGGACATGCCTGACTCCTGCTGCTGCCTTACCTAGTCATGCTTCACAGAAAGCACATACAAATGGAGTCTTAATAACAAAGGGCCATTGTATTGTAATGGGACAACAGCACTGTCTACAGCTACACTTAAATAATGGGGAAACTAGAGTGCGAGAGTTTGAAATGTAGAATTGGGAGAAGAGAAAAGAAAAAAAAACTGAAGAAAAAAGAGGGGCGATGTTTGCTGTTTCCATCTAGCCGTGGTTGTGAATTTTTGCTTGCCTGCACAAATTCCTCATTTACCAACATGCAATTATTTAAACCCAACTTGGTAAATAAAGCATGTATAACATCTGGAGTTATGAACCTACATTAGCCATAATTACCAGCTAATAGAATTCCCTTCATCCAAAAGACTTCATTCTTGGAACTGCAATAATGCGTATGTGCGAGTGCTTTACTGACCTTATTGACTTTTAAATTATTATATAATTACAGTGAAATGCATCATTTCATCTTCTTGCTCTCAGCCTGACTTACGAGTGCGGTCACTGGTGGTGTTATAAATGGTGGTATAAAATGTACATTATACCTGAGGTATCCAGACCAATACCATTCAAAAATGTAAGAAATCCGTAAGGACAATGTGTGCAATTTTTGAGCGATAAGCACAGCCAAATGGAAGTGCAAAAATAATAATGAACACAAATAATTTCCAAACAGGTTATTGAAACACTGGAACATTTATTCTATGAGTTACAAACAGGTTCTTTCATAGGGTTTGGTATAATATCTGGGTTAGATTGTGGAACATAATCCACTCTCAGAAGTATGCTTTGAAAAGCTGTTTATATAACCACGGTACAAGCCAAAGTCACCTTTCCAAACATATTGCAGAACCTTCTAAGAACATAAATGAGGCCAAAACTGTCTCTCTACATGTAACCCTAATAAAGATATTATCACCTGTTTTGCTTGTTTAGTTTAAATTTACTTAAAGCACCAGAAGTTTGGATTAGTATGGAAAGTCAAAATCTACTGTATGTGCACAAGTGAAACTAAACCCACAGACTATGGAAAAAAGAAGGAGTAGTATTTCCTCATAAACTAAAAATAAAAGCATTATATTTCAGTCTTTAAAATTCCCACAGTCATCAGTCCAGAGGTGTGTCATGAATAGTTTCCACACAAATTAGTCATCTAATCCGAAAGACTTTTCATAAAAACAACCACTGTGCTATTCTGTGTCACTGTAGCAAGAAGAACCGAATCTAATATTCCCAGAACTCTCAGCAACACACTTATTAGCTCAAATTGTAGCAGTGCAACACAGCTTGTTTAAAATTTCCAGCAGAGTTTCTGGTTGTGGGGATCAAGATAGACTCTCAGCGGTTTGAAGCTTAGTGGCAGAGCTTTTATTTACAGAGCAGAGACTAATGGCCACAGCACGGCCTATCATTTTATTAGCGCAAGGAGGTCTGTCAGAAACATATTACTCACCTCAGGGCTCTCTCAGGATAAAGACAGTGAAAGAGAGTTGTGCATCACATAAACAGCTCCACATTGGTCGAGAGAACACAGCACAACAGGATCCTTGTGTATTTTTAGTGGAATTTTATGCACTGTTTTATAAGTAAGGTGATTATGCTAATAACACTCTTAACCCTCATATACCCAAGCATTGACATTCATCATAGAAAAAAAATCTAACATCTCACTAAATACAAGTACCTGAAAAGGCATATTTAGAGGCCAAAAGTGCAGCTGAACACTGACCTACATAACAGATTGGCCAGTAATTAAGACAAGTTAAACTTCAGTATGTTCATCTCAGAACAGCAGTCTTGCATCTATAAACTTTCATTAGGCTATACTGAAAACCTATGAATTACTGAATGGGATATTTTGTGAGGATAACATAAAAACAAATTAACCAATGAAAATTAAATATTTGAGAAAGCATTTTTATTATTTTAGATTTATATTATTCATGTAATGAAAGTAGTAGTAGTAGTAGAAGTCGTAAATACATGTATTACAGGCCATATGCTTGCTTGTAGATTATAACATTTGACCCAATAAACACAGCAATGACGTCATTGGCAATGTTGTGTGACTCTGGCATGCAGAAAGATTTAAATTGTATATATTCCTGCCAGAATTGTTACTATTATACATTTTTAGAGTCTGAGCTGCTGTTATATGCGGCTTTGTAGAATGTGATTTAGGGACACTTCAAGCTAACAGCCTTTGGAGTTTCTGGAGCTCTGGGAATCCTCATTCATTATGACAGTGTTAAACAGTTCTGAGGTATGCTGCTAAATGCCTCCTAACGCCTGCTGGAGCTCAAGGGGATACACATGCGTTCACACTGGAGACTACAGGAAAGCTATGTTAGCTGAACATCTAATTCAAATTGAGGGGTGGAACTGTTAATTTCCATGAGTTAGCGTATGTGTGTGTGATCAGCACAGAGGGAGGCCAAGTTGTCAAGTAGAAATGGTGAAGGAGGATCGGCTAACCAGCCAGCCATTATTTTCCAATCAATACTGAAAAAGACCAAAAGCACAATATGCTGAAATCCCAACGTGTACGATTTGAGTAAATTTTAATTGTTTGTCTATTTCGAAACATGGCGCTCTCCTTTTCTTTCTCTCTGTATGATTGATTACATGGATATTCCTCGTGTGCAGGGACTATTTGGAGATGCTGGAAAGGAAACGGGTATCGATCAGACGTTAAGTGTGCACCTTTATGCCATGATCATTGCAATGCCCACTCTAAATACACCACTAAGGCTTAGCTTCATTACACATGGCAGAGGTTATTTTGTGAATTTAGCTTTTACCATTTTCAAACAAAAAAAAGGTCAAAAAAAAAAAAAAAAAAAAAAAAAAAAAAGTATTTTTTATGGATTATATGAAAAATGTTTATATAATTTTTTTCTAGAGCAATAACTGTTAAAGCTGCTTGCAGAGTTCAATAAAAAAAGTAAATAGGAAAACAAAAAAAGGTATGTGAGGCTGTCAAGGTCCGTACAGTCTCAAGTAAATTAGGACAGATGGATGGATTCCAGCGAGATCGTTTAATCAGGTCTGGCTCTGTAAATCTTCTAAAGCTCCACAGGCCAATCTGAGCTCCTGAGCTCTGGTGATTAGGTCTGATGTGATAACAGCAGACAGATAGTTTAATCAGCTGTGTCGCTGAGGCCTGTGGAACGGGAAGAAGCCTTAGTCTGATAGACGAGAATACAGCTGCCCATTAGCCATTTAGCCCTGTGCTTGTTTCATTGACAAGACGCCAACATAAGCTCAATACTCTATATAATGATTTTCCAAATGAACAGTGATTCTTGATTTCTTTGAGTGTGCTCAGGAGGGCTGCTATTCTGCTATAGGTTGTTTAAGATTATATGAATTCTGACTTATTAAAACTGAGAAAATGCAAAGAGCAACTGAGTTTGATCAGTTGCTAAGCATTTTTTTTCTTTGAAATAGAGATTAAACAAATATAAATATTAGATGAAAACATAAAAACAAAAATTAAGTTCAAAATAATAATAAATACTATAGTATTCTATACTATAAATATTTATCAAATTAACTGGTCCAAAAATGTATTCATATTAATATTTACCACTTATATTAATATTTAGAAATGCCAGACTGTTTGCACTGTATTAAACATAGCAGGTTAACATTAAACATAACACACTCAATGAAATGAGGAGATTGTGTTCTCCAAGGGATTTATGTAACATACTTGTATCTGAAAACATCCTGATTACATAAAAGTTCCAAATATAGTCTTAACATATGCTATTATAACATAAGAATGGATGTTCATACCTTCATAACAGCTGAAATTTGTCAGTGGATTTAACTATGGGCGCAGACCAAGCAGCCAGATTACAGGATTATTAATTGTCCAAAAAACAACGGTAATAGAATGGACAGTAATCCTAATCTGAATGTAAATTACACTAACATAAAATGCATACAATTGCTGCTGAAACAAAAAAGTTCTTAACTTCTTAACTTCACATTTCTTAAAAAAAAAAAATTAATAAGATCATGTAATCATTAAAGAAAGTAACAGAATTTAATTGACAAAACTTTTATATTTGCTTTTTTGTCTTCAGTCTTTATTTTGTGGTAATGATTAGCTGACTTTACATTTTTCTTTTCTCAGATTTGCTGAGCACATAGGGTTAAATGTAATTTATCTCACCTTACAAGGTGTAAAGAAGAGAGCTGTTACCACACACAAACACACGTAACCCGCTAATTCCCCAGATGTGCAGTACAACACCATATAATCCGTACAAATTCTAATCAAATCAGCATTCCTTGCTTCTCTTTTTCCACCAGATAAACCTATCTTCTACCATCGCCCTGTTATTTTGTTTTGTTATTTTCTCCTTCCATTATCACTCCCCTCTCCCTTCTTTTCTTGTCTATTCTCAGCAGGAGATGAGAGTAATTGAACTTTATAACCGAAGTCCATTATCAACCAGCATTTTAGCAAAGCCTCGGCTTCACTCTACAATATACATCCATCAACCACCCCAAAAGCAAAGTGTCCAGCTTCTGTTGGAAGAAATTGCATATTCATGAAGTCAGGCTCTAGGCAACATCTGGCACAGTGAAGGACCTTAATCATAAAAAATGCTATAAAGCTTTATAGTTTTGACATTGTGGAGCCAGTAGTAAATCAGTGTGAACAATGCGAGTAGATTTATAATAAAAACTTACTGTGAATGGAGAATGAAAGAGGAATATCCCATAATTCTAATAATGTAGATGCTCAGCCCTGGTGGAAAATGACTGTATTGTTATAGAAACAAATAATAATAATAATAATATTTTACAATTTTATGTCAGTTTCATTTACTATTAAAAAAAAGAGAAGAAAACTCCACTATACATTTTGGCCGGACATCTTGTCAGCTTTCAAATTCGCATTAACTGAAGGATGCAAGATCAGAGTATTTTTTTAAAAAATGAGTAAGCTTTTAAAAAAATGCTATTATCCTATTTAATCTTCAGTGGAATACAATATAGCGTAAAACTATGTTAATCCCACAATGCCAGATAATTATATTTTTTAGCTTTTGTCTTTCAAAATGAAATCTTTTAGAATGATTCCATTGCTGGGAAGAGGTAGTGATGATCCCACAGTTTCCTGTCAATGGATTTAATAGGTACACAGAGAGTGCTGAAGTGAGACCTACAGCAGCGGAGCCTTCTGTCAGATGAAAGGCTCATTTAATCCCAGCAGGTCTTCCAACTTCCTCTTTGATTAAAAGCTGCATCCGTCTGCTTAACAAGCCTGCACCATGCATTATACCAGCCCTATTTTTCCATCTCGCTGATAAATTTATGAACGTTACGGTATAGGTGCTTGCATGCCCTTAAGCATTAAAACTGGGCTGCTGTGGGAGTTCCCTGAGGAAAGGTAACAGAGACATACTTGAGCATGTTCTGCACGTCTATATGATAACTATGCCTCAAATAAAAACCTAAAGAAAAAAAATTGCGCAAGATACAACATTATAACACTGGACCACCAAGTTCTTCTGTGCGTTTATGCTTAGATGTTGTAAATAAATCTCCTCTCATTTTAATGAAGATAAATATAGGAGGCTTTGTCTCTAAATCCCACACATAAATCAGTAGAGGACACCAGTTAACTAGCATTAAATGTGTGCGCTGCACTTTCACCTGCTTATAAAGTGAAAAATGACAGAAAGGTTAAAACATGGGCCTGAACTTGTCCAAATAGCATATATTTCTCTAATTTAGTACACTGATTTGACAAATTCAGGCACCTGAAATAGATAACAAATAAAATACAGAAAAAGACAAAGTTCACGTCACAAAAAGACTTAATGAACAAGTAAATATAGCACAAATGTTCATCAGCACAAGGCAGAACCTCTTGCACAAAATATGCTCATACACGAGACACATTACATTATCAGAGTAAATGGCTTTGGCATTTAGCTCCAGATCTATAAATGAGGCTGGTATTTAGCTACAGATGTGCTCTCGTTATGCAATGAAGAAATGAATATTTAGTACAGGCTAGAACCTCAAAATGGTCTTTGTATTTGTGTGGGAGAAATCAACTTTTGCACATACATTTGGGTCACAAGAGGAGAGAAATGGATATGAAATATAACAAGTCAAAACATTTATTTTTTCGCCTCTGTGCGTGTACCATTTTATCTGTTTGGTTTTAGTATTTGAATAAAGCATGTGAGCTGTTTCAGGAAGTCAAACAGAATTGGTCAACATTTGACACACACCCACATTGCTGGGCATCAAAGAAACATAGATAAGCTACTAGAAATGGACATACTCAACACTCCTACATATTTTGGGAAAACAGATTATTATGTATGTAAACCAACTAAACTTTATTATACATTAATCATGTTATCAGCTGCAGCATGGTCAATGACCTAAAAAAAACTTAAGAAAGCTACATAATATACAAAAAGGGCTATCAGTATAACGTGCTAACTTAATTAGTTATGAAAAAATAATACAATTAAAATAGTTTAATGGGTAACGCACTGGCCCTGCCTCCAATAAAACTTTGCTGCTACGGGATTGGATTGGATCGAAATTGGCCAATACTTTGAATTGTCTAGAACATATTGAATCTAAAAAAAAATTTTCCTGAATGAATTAGCCATATCAACCAATCAAATGAAATAAAGGCTCATACATACATACATATACCGCTACCACTTTAAAAGGGACATTTCACCCCCCAAAAAGTTAATCATTTACTCAAACCTGAATGACTGACTTTCAATTGTTGAACATGAAAGAAGGTATTTTGAAGACATGGTTGAATTTAGGCTGATATATATATAAATAAATCTCTATCTATATATAAATACATGCATGCATGCACGTATGTATAGATGTATTCATTCATGTAACATTTACATGTTAAAATCATAAAATCACGATGTAAAAAAGCAAATCACACTTTGCTCTGGATTGGACTGCTTTTGCAGTTTTAATAAATCAATTTATTTGTAATGAACACATTTATATGATTTTTACATCACCATTTGCTTTTATTACCTTTTTTATTTTTGTCAAATTCCAACAAAATATAATTTTGAAGGTGAACGGAGAACTCAAACTTGCAATTTTGTGTATTTCAGATTACCAAGGACAGACACATGCTGCATCAGCCTCACTGAATTGGTAGAGTGCACATCACTTTAAAAAGGGACAAAAAAAAAGCTGAAAATAAACATACAAAAACCACACACACACACACACACACTTTAAAAGTGCGTGTGAAGCTGGAAACTAGGTCTGTGGTATTCAAAGCCCCACTGTGACAAGAACACTAGAACAGTAATAATAACAGAAATGATGACCCCCAACTCTGTGTCATAACATATTAGCCTACACATCTTAAGACATGCTGTTTTGTGTTTGTGTGTGTGTGTGTGTGTGTGTGTTTTCAGAGAGCTGAGTGAGAAGAGTAAGAAAGGGAAAGACAAAGTAAAGAAGAAAGGCTGTGCCTGCATTAATTAGGAAGCCCAAGGCTGGTCTCTCACTATAGTTCCACACTCTTGATGTCTCCATCACACGCAATCAAAATTGCTTTGATTTCCCAGTTCATTTGCATAATGGACCTGACTCTCCCTGCATGCACAGTCCAAACAAAGAAAACAAACAAAAAAAACAAAATTAAGCAAAGAACAAAGTGTGAGCCTGAGTAAATGAGTAGGTGTGTGTGTGTGTGTGTGTGTGTGTGTGTGTGTGTGTGTGTGAGAGAGAGAGAGAGAGAGAGAGAGAGAGAGTGAAAGGAAAACAATTAGAAAAAGACGGAGAGACAACGACCGAAGGGCAAATTCACAGAACAGTTGTGTTACTTTCGCACGCAGCATTTAAGTACAAAATCCTATCTTTTTCCATTGCCGACCACAATCATGTGATTGAAAGGAGAGTTGTGACTGGACATAAACAGACATGCAGTGCAGACAAGTGTACTATGGCAAACATAAGAGACATAAGATTCTGGTACAAATTACTTTCAGTACGAATTCTACAAGGCAAATGGGCAAAAAAAAAAAAAAAAATTACTTTAGTGAGCAGAATTTCTACAATAAAGGCAGCACATGCAACTGAACAATTCATTCTCCCAAGTGTGCTGTTGTTTTACTCATTAACACATATATTCTACACTTAGCACACTTTTTCTAGTAGGAAAAGTATGCAGATAAATGAAAAAGAGCTGAAATTCAGAATAACTACATTAGTTACATTGTGTTGTTACTTTGATCTGTATCGACATGATTCATGACTGATGACTCATGGGAGGCGGAGTAAAAGGTTGCAAGTGTGTGACCTTTACAGACACCGTCTGACACTTGACACATTGACAATTGGTGCTAGCCAACATCACGTGGCATTTCATTTGTGTCAAAGACAAATACAGTAGCCTGAATCAATCATATTTCCACAGCCCACATACAGTCTGATGTTAATGAAAAGAAAGAAAAGAAGCTGAGAGAGAGACAGTGACCCACATACTGTATAAGAACCACACACTGTTTAAGTAAGCCATCTCTGCCTAAAGGCTACGAATATGGATGTGTGCAAAGATGGTAAATGGTATAATCTGAGTGAGCCATCTTAGTCACTTTAAAAAAAAAAAAATGTTCTAAAGAAAATGTGACTGATGCTTGTCTGTGCCAAACTATATGATATAGTTGGCAAAAAAGAACAGTTACACATGGTTGTTCATTGACAACATCGCATTTTAACACTGATTTGTTCACATTCACTAATATTAACAGAATTTAACTTCCACTGAACTACAATATATTAGATCTTGTGTCTTTTTTGGTACACGAATATGAAAAACAACTGAGTGAACAAGATTGAATGTAAATGCTTCTTAAGTAGTTGCACGCTCACATCTAAAATCTTCAAAATGCCATAAATGTCTTTATAGCCTGCAGTTATTCTGGTTATACTGCACACATTCATTGAATGAGACCATCTCAGTGTGAAGTCCAGAATCAGCCCTCTGCACTGTTCTGAAATATTCACAAATGTGTCTCGGTACACAACCAAAACTATTAAAAGCTGGAATTCATGATGGTCTTTCTAAGGAGAGCTTTCCCCCGATGCCTGTTCTTACATGCTAACTCATAAAACAGCAGGCATGTCCGAGTCCTCCGTAATGATAAACTGTGTAAGGTTGTGCTCTCCTGGAAGGAAGTATTAGGGGTTTAACCCTAAGACATTTGCTCATTTATATGTGTGACGTGGCACAGACCAATCGTTTTGTGTCACCTCACAAACTGTAGAGTTTATTTTGGTTTCATCTGTATGTTTTTTTTACACACTCGAAGACATGTGGAACGTTTCGTTGCCATTGACATACATTAAATCTATATTGTCCTAATGCATGGTGCGGAGGAGAGTTTGAGTGGCTAAAGACTAAAGAACCACAGCTGAAGAACTAAAAGAAAATAGTTGAGTCTCGAGGTCAGAAAACCTTTTTTAAAAACAATTGTCAAACAGCACATGCATCACATGTTGTTTGGGAGGGTTTCAAGAAAAATTCTCCTTGCTCATTCAAAAACAATCTCCAGCATATTCACTTATCAGACACGCCTGGAACGTCAAATGGCACTGGCTTCTATGGTCAGATTAAAATAAAAAAAAAATAAAAAAGCTTTTTAGCAGCAACACATTGGTGAACACAGGGATAAAAGGTGGGGGAGTAACATGGGGTATGTGTAAAATTAAATATACTGCTGTATTTTTGATGTTGTGGGCCAATATTTCAGCTGGAGGTCCTGGACATCATGTTTCTACACATGGCATCATGGATTCTATCAAACACCAACAGACAAAAAAAAAAATCTAAGACTGACTCTTAGAAATAAGGGGCAGTGGTTGGATCTTCCATGGGGACAATAATCCAAAACAAACAAAAATAAACACAAAAATAAGTCACTGAGCACAAAATGAAGCTTTTGCCATGGCTCTCCCAGTCCACTGACCTGAACCCTGTAGACAATAAGTGAGGTGAACTAAAGAAGAGAAGCACCAACATGATGCTGGTATTCTGACGGATCTGGAGAGATTCTGCGTAAAGGAATGCTCACTCAACTCTTCAGGCATTACTTGGAAGAACTTAGCAATAATTGTGGCCAAATATATACTAAAGGAAGCATTTATTTTCCCTTTACTTTCATTTGTTTTACTTCAATGCTTGTAATTCAATTTAAATAACAGTTTAGAAGAGCACAGTTTAGATAAAAGACACTGTATACCACACACACACACACACACACACACACTACAAAAGTGACACATCAGGGTTGCATTTATTTGCCATTTTAGCATTTATTTCTGAGAATAAAAGGGACATCCAGAATCTATGATTCATAGTACAAAGTTGTTAATGATGAACTTTCATGGCCTAACCATAATACTTGAGCTGAAATTAGTTTACTAAGAAAAATGTGCAAAGAACATACTGTAAGTGTGAGTTGTCGTTACAATGAAAGACGTGAATGGTTTAGGAGACTGGACTATTTATAACACTATGTGAGTGTGTGTGGAAACACTGTATCCTCTTTAATGGAAGTAGACAAAATAGAAAGAAGGGAGGTTTGGGTGGAGTGCCACCCAATATTTGCACAAAACTGGTGTTCCACCCCACGTGGAATGTGCATCATATGCACACACTCAGTAGCATTGTTTGGCACCGAATTGTCTCTTTAGTGTGATAAAGAGTAAATATTGGCAGCAGCAGACGCTGATAATTCTCTGGTGGCTTCACTCTTGCCCTCAACCGATCTTATCTACTGCACTCAACACATACACACACACACCCTTACCCATAAAAATATTAGCAGTGCACAGCTAGGAGAGAAACCAGCTAAACTAAAGATCTCACAAAGCAAATAATTATGCCTACAATTACACAGAATTTTCAAAGCAAGCAACATTCTGTTAGTCTACACTGCAAATTCACATGAACGTGGAGAGTATGACTGCAGCAGTGGTCTCCACTGTGGTGCCTGTGGCCACCTGGTAGCCCGAGTGGAGTCTCTGAATCACCCACCAAGCATGTTCTATACATAGCATGAATTAGGCTGGGTGACAAACAAAATCATATGGATTAATCTAACATGCTACAACAAAGCAAAAACAAACACGACAGCAGCCAGGCAGTTTCTGCATGTCCCTGAGTGAATAAATGTTGTTATTTTGTTTGATGAAGAAACTCAAACTCACGTTGATTTCAGCGTCTTTGTCTCAATATACAAGCACGTGATGATAGTAAGTTCAATCTGCAGAGTTGCTCTGAGAGTCACTTCACAAATGTTACCGTATTTTATTTTTTTTTAAAGCTGCAGTTTGTAATTTGAAATGAGTATAAGTACAAACTTTGCAATTAAAACAAGATTAATCAAATTAATCAGCAGCACTCTTTTCTGAGAAAAAGATTTGTAATGGATCATTCGTAGCTGATACACACACAAAGCACACAGAAAGAAAAATATAAAGACCACAGACACCAAACAAACAAAAACCCACATACAGGCACACAAAATATACCAGTTCTGAACCACTTGTTCTTTTATAAAGACGTAGCTCTCTCTTTATTGAGAGCCACATAGAGCTTTCCCTCTGTGGCCCTTAAGAGCCTAGAGGAATGCTGTCCCAACTCAACCCGAGAAGGGGCTTTGTCATCCTCTGTCAGCCACAAAGGACATTTTGTCCTCAAACATCAGTTCAGTATTTATGCGATCACAAACAAAAAAAAAAATCTACTTCTAAATCAGAAAATTTGGTTTGTAAGCCTGAGATCATGAGCCTAGCAGCTCATCCACCCACAATATTCAAAATTATTATTATTTTAAAATATATGCTGGTTTACCACATTTAACACTGATTTAGAATCAGCTGATGTCTGTGGTAGGAGACTGCAGTCTTTTAGAATTGCTGTTGATGGAGTTGAAAATGCAACCTTGAGAGTCCGTATCTGTGCTAACTACTTGACAAACTGTTGGTTCAAGGGTTTACTCAATAGAAGTCATTGACACTGAATTTATGCAGAGAATTCATTTTACTACTGAGAGAGAGTTAAAGACATGTAGACATGTTACTGCATGTAGTCTTGGAAAGCATGGCTGAAGATCTTAATTATCTATTAGAATGATTCCGTTCCATACAAGAATAGATCATACTTTACACTCCTACTCTGATGTTCTACTTTTACTGTTTCTTTTTATTTTCTTTGGTAGGTGTCCGAGGGCCTCACAGGACCATAATACATCCTTCACTTGCTGCAGAAGACCGGCAGACGACTATTTTAAACAAATCAGTAGCCCCATTTGCACTTCAATAAACATCTTCCCATATAATCCATTCAAGAATACAGAATTAATCTAACCAAAAATTACTATTGGTTTGCAGAGATGAGAATAATTCAAACGTGTAGAAAAACATTTGAATTTTAACAATATCTGTTCCGTTCTGTTTACCCTGGGGGGTTATTGCTGCTCTCATCTATGCTAAGCTGCCCAGAACAGAACCATACCGCCAATCCAAACTGTATGCTAACTGTGAATCATCTTTTATGATAGTGATGACAGAACTATAACTATCAAGCAAAACAGTATTAAATTCCCTATTATGATCTGTGCTTGGGAGAAAAACAGAGGTAAGGCCATGAGATCACGTTTGACCTCTCGGTTTAGTTCAACCACAAGAACACAGCTCTAAAATCAAATCTGTTTCAATATTAATCAAGACAATATCGAGTAATATTTAATTAACTGGTAGTTAGAGCAAATAATAATTTCATTAATAATGAATAATTATTAGTGCTTAGGCACCAATTTACTTGGTCATTAAAATACTTTTGCAATTGCAGCCTTCTAGCACTCCATTTCTCCTGCAAAAATGAATACATTATCGCTAATTAAAAAGTTAAATATTCATGTAAATATTAAAATTAAAATAGCAGACTACTAATACTGCAATAGCCCATCTAACAAATAAATATGACTCCAAAGTAAATATTGCTGCAAGGAACTATTTAAGGCAAGCAAATAATCAACAATATAATAAAGAGCAAATCACGAGCAACAGAATTAACAGCCTAAAACAAAATAAATAGTATTTTATTTATTTATTTATTTTTGGTCAGGAAGTCTAACAGCAGCATCTAAAAAAAACAGTATGAGAGCTGCATCTTTGAAGATGAGGCTTTAATAAAATAGATTTCTTTTTTTTTTTACCTAAAAAAAAAAAATTCTACTAAATAAATCTAAAATAAAATAAATGTTTGAAAGGATTAAATATACACAATACAATAACCTGTAAAAACAAGGCATAATGTACTGTATTAAAAAGAAGGCATTTTACCATATAACAAAACAATAAAACATTGTATGGTGTGATATATAAAGCAGCCTATGTAATTTGGAAAATAAATAAATAAATGATCACTGGGTTTATGTAAAGGGACATGTCTTAATAATTCTTAATTCAGGTAAACCAAGGCTTCAGTAAAGTTGTTTTATGTTCCACAGATGATGTAACATCTCCCTGATTTTAGCCCACTAAGTTCCAACAGAACATTACACTTAAACAGACGGCTCAAGGTGAGAGGGACAGACACTCAAATAAATACATGGAAACCGGAGGATGAAGCAGTCAGAAGGTCTGAAATTCCTCAGTACCCTGTCTGCTTTAAAGAAGACTAATGCCTGTTTTCTGCTGAGCTCTTCAAACACTATCAGTCAAAGAGACAGAGCAAAAGTAGAAAGACACCCTCCAATCGCATGCTTACAAAAAACACAAACATACACAGCAGCCTGAGCTAACAACTCAAAAACGCTTTTATTTCACACACCCCCCCTCCCTCCAAAAAAAATCATAAAATGTAAAAAATGAATTTTTCAAATTTAAATTCTGTGTGGTCTTCCTCACTGCATATTCATTTAGATGGCTGCTTAGACAGGTAGTTTCTTCACCACTCAGCCTTTATTAACAATCAGAATTGTTTGCTTAATTAGGTTAATTGCTCTGGGAATCTCAGCGCCCGTCTACAGGGCGCCACTTAGATTCAGACACCGAGTGGAGTCTTCATACAAACCCATTGTCCATGTTTATGCATTTGGGAACAACTGACCCATTTAAAATGATCTACATGATGATGACTGTGATCAGTGGCATCTGTCACAAGCGTGATTAAACAGACTGTATAGAGAAATAAAGCTTTTCTATTTACACTGGCCTGAGAGCCATTAGTGATTTAGCATTTCTTACAAATATAAACATGAAAAAAATGAATAAAAATATACAAAAATTAGCTATGGTATGGCATATAATGATTCCAGGGTGTTATGAGAGATTGTTGCTATAGTTATTAAAATGTTCTATTTAATTGCTAGATGGTAGCTTAGTCAGAAGCAAAGATAGCATAGCTTATTTAACAAATGTCCATTATAAAAATCTGCTATCACCTTAAATAGGAAAATAATAAATAAATAATTTGCACCTAGTGAGTGAACAAATTTACACAATAAAACAAATAGTGTTACTTGGTACAAGTTAAGAAAAAAAAATCTGATTGCATCATGTTGTTTGGATTTTGTACTTTTCTAGTGGAAAGAAAGTGCCTAGCTGGAAAATAACCAAGACGGCCTTGTGTGCAGTAACTTTGGATATTCTCATCCTTAGATATTGTTCAAGACATTTTATCAGTGTAAATCCATATGATTGATATAGCTCTTAATTAGATTTTTTTTGCTGCAAAATATGATTATTATACTTTTTGTATAAATAACCAAGGGCACTGATAAAGGCATGCTGAATCTGAGGTTGTCATACTATTGGCATGACAGCCTGTTGACAAGAAGTGGTGATGAAGATTGCAGGGGCATGAATAAATATCACTTCAGTCACAGTCACATGCACACAAACAAGCATCTATTGAGGCGTTAGTATTGGCGGCATATCGTCCTGTCTGCTGGACGAGTGTGAGGAGACAGAAAGGGGGGGGGTCAGAGGAGGTTATGTGATGGATCTTTCCGGAACGTGACAGTGAAAGAACATGTCTGATGAGAGGAGGAAAAGTGCTCTTCAAATGCCAACCTCCATCAGAGGAAGGTCACATCAGAGCATTGTGGGTAATGTGCCACACGGCAGGGAGGTCACTGAGGTCTAAGCCTGATAATGAGAAAACCAGAAACCATCCAGCAAAACAGGACTGAACAAGATGTTGGGCAAAACAGATTAATCTACAAACACCAAAGAAGACCTCTTCCTGTCTGACATAATCTGCAAAATATTCAAATGGATGCTGTGGGGCAACAGTCAAACAAACATGTGGAATATATAACAATAACAATAATAATACCTATATTAAAATGTAATTGACTCCTGTGATAACAAAGCTGAATTTTTAGTAGCCACTGATCCGGTCTTCAGTGTCGTATGATTCTAATATTTGTCTCTTAAGAAACATTTCTTATTATCAATGAAGAAAACAGCTTCTTTTCATTTCAAAAGAATAGCATTCATTTGAAATGTTTTCTTCTTACCCAAATAACCAAAAAGAGCTTCCATGAACTATTAGCCACCGGGGAGAGTGTTTACAATATCAGAGCAGAGTCACTATCAGCATTCCTGTCTGTGAATCACTTAACCTGGACGACCTTAGAGTGCGTCTCTTCAAGACATCACTACCCATTTGGGAGAAGTCATCCAGTCTTATCAGACACACATCCTTATTCTCATGAGGTCATAAGCTATCTGCTGTTCCAGGTCGGCAGCCACAGAGTGATGTGGTGATGATATTGCCCCCGAGAACAACTGCAGAAAATAAAACGGCATTGAATAAAAGGTTTTAACTCAGATCACAATATCTATCTTGTTGTGTAAACATCTGTCATGTGTTTCAGTGCGTACAGTCAGCCTGTTTTGATTAAATACAGCTCAACCAAAAAAAATAAAAAATACACCCACAAACCAAAAACCCTGCACTTCAAACTAGACAAGGTCAGGAACAGAGGAGAGAGGGTGTTAAAGACAGAGAGACAGAGGGGGCTGGTAGCTGTATTATGAATATTTTGACCCTTTTGTGTGTTTTGTTGTGTGGTCTCTGTGATTAATGGAGTAAAACGTGTCCTCTGGTTCCATAAGGACTAAAATCATTCAATTGAGAGGGAAAAAGTGCTTGTGTACATCTTTATGTTCCTCTGTGTTTGTGTGTGTATGTGTGTGTGTGTGTGTGCTACCAATTTAGATAGACTTTTATCATAATTTCTAAAGCAATGAGGTAAATTTTACTCTGGGTTTAAGTTTTGATTAATTTGCATTCAACTGTAAAGAGTGCCATCACAGCTGTTCAGTAGCTCAGGGTCATTAAACAGAGAGATTAATGGCTTTTTACTACTCAGAGTGCTGACCGGTGGATTCACAATGCACACACTTTCTAACAAATGAGCACAACGACAGACAGGAAATGCTCACGCATCACTGAGCAACAACCAGCCGTGGTCCAATAGCCGTCACCTTTGACCACTGAGCTTAGTACACTTAGATATTGACCTTGGCATACTGGGTAACCTGAAATGCTGAGTCATCTCCATTAGTGGATTAAAATTGGATACAGAAGTGTGACAAAGTGACATTAACCCAGACAACGTTAGTTTGCAAGCATATTACTTAGCCCATTTAAACACACCCTAAAATCATCCTATATATTTGCTTGACATGTTACAATTTGACAAAAACATCCATTAGTTGCCATATCATCAACTAAAATTTTCATCCTGTCATCTACAATTATATGCCACTATAGTCAGAATAAAATGTACAGAAATGAAAGTAATTGTTATTCTAATTGTTATTCCAATAATATGGAATATTAACTTATTTTGAAGGACATTAGAAAAGGTCTGTTTAAAAAAGTAATCTGCAAATATTCTGTCATAAATTTCTATTTTCTATTTTAATTTTCAAATCATATTTAATGCATTATTAAAATACAGGTGCATCTCAATAAATTTGAATGCCATTGAAAAGTTTATTTATTTTAGTAATTCAGAGGGATTATTTTAAAGGCTCAGGAAAACCTGATTAGCTGATTGGCATGTCACCATATTATTGTTTTTGCTGAGATTGTTAATTTGTGGGATAGTTAATTGATGCGTTTTTTGTTAAATGTGAGCCAAAATCTTCACAATTAAAACCAAATACTTAAATAAATTCAGTGCACGCAGACTGAAGTAGTTTAATACACAAGTTTCCCAATTTGAGATTAATTACTAAAATAAACTTTTCCACGACATTATTTAATGAGATACACCTGTACACACATTTGTTCCATACTAAATATAATATTTACCCAATATAAGATAAATTTACAACAGGTTTAGATTAGGCACAGCACAAATATAAACTCTAATAACTAAATATAGATGAGCGGTCTAAAAAGGCAACCCCAGCCAAAAAGCCTTTAATTTTGTCTATGTATTGAGACTGTGGGTCAATGGGTCACATATGCCTCATCATATAATAATGGGAAAGTGATGAGCAGAGCATTGGAGAATGGATCAAATGTGTCTAAATCTGGTCTCTCTGTTTTAGGCCCTTTTCTAGGCATTTTCTCCATGCTGACATTTTTGGTTTCTAGCCCTCTCAGCATTCTAGTCTTGCAGCAAAGAGGAATTAGTCCAGCCCCAAGTAGTTAAGCGCTATATATCCAGTATGGCTGGAACAAGTACTAACAGAGGCAGTCTTGACAGTATTTGTGCTAGATATCTGTAAATGATAGAAAAAAATGCAACAAACATTGAAATAAACTTTAAATAAATGCTGCTGAATATAGAAGATGTGCAATCCCAGAGCAACCCAGAAGATCTTACATGCATCTCCCAGAGAACATCCAGACGTGATGTTTGTCTAGTGTAAAGCATTCGGCATTACTCCAAGCCTGTGCCTTGCAGAGTGTTTACACTAGAGCAAAGAAGATGTACGTCTGTGTATGTGTGTGTGTGTGTCACTGTCAGCATGAGAATTTGTTTGTGTGTGTATGAGAGTGACAATATCCTTGATTTTAACACCCACTGCAGGCAGTGCCAAGTGTAGTGTTTGTTTGTATCAAGTACTATAAGAACATCAAAAGCTCTTCAGTAACAGGTGCACACAATCTACAACCTACCACCTATCATTTGTAAATGGTAAGATCCACCATACTGTGCTTGACACAGACTTAAATAATTTGAAAACACCATCTAAAATTTACATTAAAAGGAACACTCCACAGGCTCATCAATAGGCTATTTGGCTGTAGCTGTAGCTTAGCATAGATCATTGAGTCCGGTTAGACCATTAGCATATCGCTTTTTCTATTTAAAACGTGACTCTTCTATAGTTACATCATGTACTAAGACCAAAGAAAAATTAATAGATGTAATTTTCTAGGCCGATATGACTAGATACTATACTCTCATTTTGGCATAATGATCAAGAAACTTGCATGAATCAGGCACAATGATATTATGCAGAGTCTGAAAATAGTCACAGGCACTGCTTAATATCATTGCACCTGCTGCAGTTATGGTACGGCAGCAGTTTCTAGTTCATAGGAAAAATATCAAAACTCTTTAGTCATTTCTGAGAGAGATACTAACTGTCTAATCAGGTTTAATGATATTTAGTCAAGCTAATCTATGACTAAAAGTGCTACTACCAAATCCAGAGATCAGCTGAATGGATTCGAAAATGGTCAAATAACTTTTTTTAATTCTAGGGGAGTTAAAAAAAAAAAAAAAAAAAAAAAAAAAACTTTATAGATAATACAAGGCGTAAAATAGTATCGTAGTGTATAAAGTCGCAAAATAATGATAAGAAATACTTTATAGATGCTTTATTGGCTAGATGCAGTGACATGCAATATGAAAACATTATTCCATATTGCATGTCACTCAAATGATTTACTGACTGAGGTCAATGGTTGTCTTCGGATTGTGCATATGCGTGTCTGTACAACTGTATTATGTTGTCATTGTAAATGTAGTAGCATTTAAAATAGCTTATCTGATGCAGGAGAGATTTCTTGATTAAAAAGTATTACATAAAGTATGTAATAAATGACAAACTGTTATAGTTTATGTAAATATATTACATAAAGATGTGTACGTATGTAAGTATATTACATAAAGACTTATTTGCACTAAACTGACAGTCCTAAATGATTGTCTGGACTGGCTTTAGATAAGCAGTTGCTGATGTGTTTCTATCCCGATATCAGTATTCTGTCTGGAGTCAGCGGAGTTTGTGAAATCCAGCAGGCAGACGGTCATCAGGCCATCAGGAACACAGCTTGAATCTCAACAGCCTGAAAGCACACTCTCACACACACATACACACCACACTGTTATTTGGACAAATTTGAAAGGCCCCTTTTATCGTGGATTTCGCCCCTCTTCCCTGATGGAACATAATGTTCCTCATCACACTCATTGCAATCTATTTTCCTCCAGAGAAAAACACTTCTTAAAAAAAAACGAGAAAAAAAAAAGAAAACTGTGTACATTTTAAATGTATTATTTGGTTAGCAAGATAGCTAAACCTAAATAAAGAAATACATTTAATGGACTACACCTGTATACAATGTGCCCAGAGCAAACCTGAGTGGTCAAACAGTAGCTTACACAGCATTATTATGTAACCGTGCAGTATTTGCCACCCACCTTGATATACAGACTGTGACAAGGTGAGTAAAGGCACACAAATAATTTATTTTAATTTTTTTAATAAAAGAGAACAAAAATGAAATGAGCAAATGGTACTTGGAGAGAGTGAATGTCTGAGATGTGCTTTTAACTGTTAGGGCACCACCGTGCACGCAAACAGAAATAAGTCTGGTTTACTTGTCATTTTACGTAATACATCACGGATGAAGTCTAACCGTAAGGTGGAACAGATGTGAGAAGGCAGCACATATCCTCTATTCTAAGACTGCTGATTATTTTGGACAATCCACTCTGTACATAGTGCATTCATCTTAATTTAGACAGTAAGGGGAATATCATCTTCAAAGCATTAATGAGAAAGTACCATCCAAAACATTAATCACACCTAAATCGCATTTGTAGTTATGCAGCAACACATTCCGTGTGATCATTTTTGTCTGAAGGCTTCACATTCTTTATTTTATTAGGAAAAAAGCCTAACAGTGCTTAGCTGTGTGTTAATCGGTTTGTACATGCCACTGTGCTATTCAAAAAGGCCCTCAAGGATGACTGCCATACATCAAAATGAGTTGGTCATTTGCATGCCACATCCACAAATGTAATATTTACATTTGTGCATATAGCTGTTTGCTAGCATCCTTCATTTATTACAAGGAATTACAAAACAACAGTCCTGCTGTTATGAAAATTGTGATACATGTCTCAAAGCTTCTAGAAATCGGTTTACCCATTCATCCAAAAGTCATAAGCAAAATCAAAATGATTGATTGAAATGAATTGATATTAAAATGGTGATGAGATCAGAAGAAAACAGAAGATGGAAGTATACCAGGCAAAGATATCCATGACAACATATCAGCTCTGAATGTGTGTCAGTGGAACAGACAGAAAAAAAGAAAACACACACACACACACACACACACACACACACACACACAGTCAAAGTAGACGAGAAAGAAGGAGAAAAAGAGGGAGGAAGATGTGAACAGATGCGCTGTTGCTCTGAGTGTCAGTTGTGATTAGCAAATAAATAAAACAAGCTTGGGTCCGAGAGCTGTGTGTATATTATGTGCGTGGGTGAACTACGCTTATCTAATTATACACCAAATGCAGCCCAAACCTCTGACCCCCTCTGTGCTCAACTCAATTACCCTCCCTGACAGTGTCACACCAAGACAGAACCGCTGCAAATCTATGCTAACAAGACAGCCTAACAGCATCTATTTGGGTGTTTCTTTGAGTTCCCTTTCAAACAAGTTCACTGACTCAAAGGTCCTGTTGGTAACGTGCTGAAGCAGCTGTTTTCCATGCAAGGTAATAGGTATATACACATTTATCTACTTGAATGCCTACAGAAATATCACCACATATCAAAATCAGCAATAGACCTTGTTTAACTCCAACCTTATAGCCACTATATAAGGCTTTACTGTTTCACCAGTTTACATTTATATGGTTTTTGAATTGTTCGGTTTAAATCATAACGGATAAAACCTTATTTATTTAACTTATTTGGATTAGCCTGGTGGATTTTGGCATCTTAGAATACCAGTTTACACCCCCTAGGATAGAAGACATGTTGTCTCTAAAACTAATAAACTAAATATTCCTGTAAGAGCTTTGACCTTAAGCTGCTCACAGGTTTCATTATATTTCTCATTAGTGTAACTGATTAGGTGCTACACCTTAGTTTATATGAGGCAGAAAAAGTATTGCACTTTGTAGACAGAGCAAATATTTGATCACTGATGCCCAAATATCAATTTTAATAGAGGACTCAGCTAGAAGACAGAAACAGAAAGAGGGATGCAACAATTTTTTTCTCAAATTTCGTCTGATGAATAATCATGTTTTTAACGATTAGGATAATTATTATGCATTTATTCATTTCACAACATTACTAACATATAAAATACAAGGAAAGTATTTCATGTTTTCAGTTTTTCCATTGTTTAAATTTCTATTGGACCTGGGGTAGAGAGTTTGGAAACATGGCGAAAAATCTACACACGCAAATGTCACCCTCTCCCTCTGTCTCTCAATCGTATAATTAATTCAAGTAGTTAATTAATTAAATTAAATGTGATCTTACCGCACTTTCATCTCTTCTCTGAAGTGGATAGAAAAAAGCTATGAGCTAGCTTCATGTCAGGTGGTTCTTGCCTTCACATTGTGATTTTAAAATCGTTCAGTGAACAGCTAGCCGTGCGTTATCCCTTATGTATTCTCTCTTTAGCCGCAGTTTGTTTTTTTAAGACATTTTCTCGTTGTACAAAAAAAAAAAAATAGTCCCTCACTAATCGACAGACATTTCTATGGTGGAAATAAAGGGTCACTGTTTGGTTGCTGTGTCAGAGATAATAATGTGTGTAGTTGTCACTAACCACTTTATTTTAAGCAGGCTCGCCGCTAGCTACAACAGTTGTGTTCCATGTAACAGAAACACTTGCTTTAACGGAACCTTTACAATTAATTAACCGTGATGAAAATATAAGATATAAAACACAACAGCATCATGTCTGAGAATGTGTAGCATTTTGAAAAGGAGACGTCACGGTTCCACATCAGCAGGAATAGTCGACTCTAGAGACCAGGAACTAAATAGTCCTTATCTACACCTTTACAAACAAATAGGAGAGATATAGGTACACTACCATTCAAACATTTGAGGTCAGTAAGACATTTACTTTAGGTTTTTGAAACATTTTGAAAATCTTTTCTTATATTTCACCCTTGGTGCATTAAAAATATCCATAAAAAAAAAGAAAAAAAAAACTTTTTAAAATGCTAGTGTAATTGGATAAACAATGCAAAGTTTCACTGTTAATCAATGTGAAAATATAACTTAAGTAAAAATATGTAAATGAAAAATGAAACTGAATCAATAACCAACAACAGTTCCCAAGTCTGCATTATATTATAAACCTGGATATATTTATTGAATTTTCCACATTTTATGTCTTGGAGTACATGCACTTTTAAAACATGCTGCAGAAACAATAAATGTATACATAAACAATGCTGTTAATAACTCAGAGTAAAAAGTATCACAAGAACAACATTCAGCTTGCAAACAACCAAAACGATTTCTAATGAAATTATAACACCAATCAATCCAGTCCTAATGTAATCAAGGAATCGTTTTTCCACTACACTGATTCACTTTAATTACAATAATCATCTTCAATCATTCCTTACAATGTAACTATACAAAAGTCTACCCTGGTCATGTTTACTTTAAGTGGCAATAATTTGATGAGAGGAGTTGATCAGTATAATGGATGCAACACCCACATGTTATGAAAACATTTTGTGATAGTATGCCTAAATTGACCTTGACTATATAGTGACACAAAGCGGCAGCTCAAAAGTACTGAAGTTTCTCACCAAAAGATTAAATGAACTACTGTGACGCACATTTCTTCCACCACATCATTAAACAATGAAACATTGCCAATATAGATTTAAATCACATCTGTGACACAACGCAATAGCACTATACAATCTGCCTCTGACTGAATGTGTTGTTAATGTACAACCTCTGACCTTTCATTCTATTTCCATCATGTCTAAGGCATCTAACACGCCAAAGGCAATTTTTGCTTGAAACTGCAAATGGCTTTGTTTCAATTGAGTCATAACCTCTGACACTTTAAAGAATGTGTGCATCGCTCTTGGACAATCAATCGCTGTGAATAAGGCCAGTGACACCATAAAATGTCAAAAAATATTTTATTTGGATATATTTTTTTTTCTAGTGAATTTCTGATACATAAATGATTCAGCAGGTTTCAGCTGAAGTGCAGAATTTTCATCAGATTCATCCAAATTAACCTGATAGATCTTCACAAAAACTACTTCAACATTTTTTAAGAACTACATTTTTTGCAAAGGAAATAAATAACTTAGTACGTGCACTTTTACTTTTGTGTTGAAGGGTCATTAAATAATGACTAAATCTTCACTTTTAGGTTACACATTTAACAAAGTGCTTTGAATACAGTCCTTTTTTACAACGATTGTATGGATTTGGTTCGTAGACATGTAAATGATCTATGTTTGAATATGTGCAGGTATTTGGATATGTAAATCAACCCATGAATGTCCCACTTCACTATTGCAATGCATTTGCCCTAAAATGATTGTCATTTGTTGATTTACGTTGCACACCTGTCCTTTTGCAACCCCTGTCATTAGATGGCTCTGATTACCATCCCCTAATTACAATTACAGATTTTGTTTAGTTGCTCCTTCATGCATATTGAAATGTAAATGTTCTCATCTATGAAGAACAAGGTCACGTCTCGTGGATGCAGGGCCGATGGCCAGGCGCCTCAGAAGAATGGAAGCACAGAAGCAGTGTGTAACAACATATTAAACAATCAAGTAGAAGGTAAATTATGCTTTAAATAAATAATTCAGATTTAATTGCTGGCTAAATCATTTATTTCCCTTATTTCGTTGCCTCCATCTGTAGAAACCTTGTCAGTGGCGGAAACACAAAACAAATGCTTTAGTGCAAACGACCAACTGTAGAGCAAGTTTGGAGAATTTGACAGGAAAGGTTAGGGGCTATAAAGCTGCGTAGAAGCCTGAGAGCTTTTTTTCCTCTTCGGTGAGAACGACTTGCTGTTGTACAAACTGAGATCATCAGACCAACGGAGTGATGATTCACTGCCTGACATTTACATGAAATATTTCTTTGGTGCCTCAGTGTATTGGCCTTTACATGTGGATTTCGAGAAATCTTGTTCCATCAACTCATCACTAAGCCCAGAAGATCACAGCTGAATATTATCATCATTCTGCCAGGAATCGAAATGGTATTAAAAAGGTACAAAGCTGACAAAGAGAGCTTTGGAAGAGCAACTAAGCTGAATTTGACAGACATTTAATAGACAGCAAATTAGATATCTGTGAGCAGAACTATAGTCTATTGTGTTCTACTTTTTGAGATATGCCTGTGAAACAATCAATATTTAATGCACAGAATTTATGACACACATATGTTTTATGTATTTTTTATACTATTATTGATTTTTTTTTCCATTATATAATTGTGAAATGCTCTTCTATTTTATCTACACACACCACTAAACAGGATTCAAAAACAAATAGATTCAGAATAAGCTGAGAACAGAGAAAAAAAAATCTTAATTATAAAAATATGCCTAACTGCATTCAGTCCTTTGGCAGTCAGTGAGAATTAAAGCAAGCACTCATACTAATAACACAAATACAGACATGCAGAGATGCACACAAGCAAACAGAACCACAGGTTCTGCTCTTCCTCAACTCTTCGTAAAAAACAAAACTATTACTTAAAATTTTAGAAAACATCGATGTAGAAAATAATTTTACTGCAGCAAAAAAAAAAAAATCGAAGAAATAATAATATTATTAATATAATGATAGAAGTAGAAATTGCTGGATTGTTAAAACCCACAAACAACCACCCCTTCACAATCTCAGTACAAAAACTACCACTAAATGTTGCCATGGCAACCAACCTCCCCATCCTATTTCATCTGTCCTCCCTCGTTTTCTGCACGCTGAACAGAATCTGTCTGAAAATCAGCAGTCATCATCACACTTGTCAAAAATCAAAGAAAGGCACATATGGATTTAGAATTCAATTTGCTGTAACAAAAAAAACCAAAAAGAAAAACACAACAACTCTGTGAGCAGACAAGCATGCACACACCTACACACAAATGTTCATGTGGACCCTAATGGTATAATAGGGATTAAAGCTGAACAAATGTGTCCTGTGCAGACCCTGTCAAAGAGCGTTATAAATCACAGGTAATTAGATGCCATCAACCCCCATTTTCCTCCCTTTGGTGGAATGTGTTTATGTTAATGTCACCATGGAAACATAAGGAAGTCTCAAAGAATTCCAAAACAGGTGGGAAGAACGTTCAGCAATAGTGGAGAAAGAAAAGCGTCCTCTCTACCTTTCATCTCACTGCACTCTCGTGTTGTAAAAGTCACATTATCGGTACAGTAATCAACTGAACCTAATGGTTTTAACAAACAATAAGAGCACATAAAAAAAAATGATGCTTTTATGTGCTTATTCTCAAATACTTCTTTTGTCATTGTGTTTATTTACATGCATTCCACTTGTTTTCATCTTTTGTGTGTCTATGTGTGCTGCATTAATTAACTTAACTAACTTAACAGAATGTGCACCAGCACAAAAATTTCCCATTCGGGACATTCTTTGGTATGTTACTGCACCAACACAAAAATCTTCCAGTTGGAGCATTTTTTGACATGTTATATGATGCCTGAAGATTCATTGTTAACACACAACATTAATGTGTTTGTGCCATATGGTGTAGTTCTACAGCCATATTACATGCAGCTGTTGCAAACAGTACATGTAGTGATGCCCATTAGGATATACAGTATGGTGGGTTATTTTAGTCTATTGAGAGATGTCATTCCACCGTATGCGAATTTGCAGTGTCATCATAAACTGCACTCTTAAAAGAACAACATCCATTATCATAGACCAATTTGACTAAAAATCAACAAACAATTGAGCTGTTAAACAAAATAATGCAAATTAAAAAAAAACCTCAAGGAGCCTGCAACGCAATTGAGCCTTTACAAAGCTCTACTCTGTCTGTCGGACAAAAGTGATATTATGAGCATTATAAATGATCAGATCACCTGTCAATAAACTCCCTGAAAAGGTTCAATTACAAGCCAAATCAGTTTATAAGACCACTGAAATGCAAGCATCTGTATAGTATAGTTATACACAAATTAGAATATTTTATAGGACAGCTCACGCTGTTTAGCTACTGCTCAAAACTGCTTGCTTGACTTTAGTGTCTTTCATCTGGAGATTCTGCATCAATGCACCAATGTCAGCCGAGGGATGTAAAAATGTATAGTACTGTATAGTACCCGGTACTGTCCAGGGCGCTCTATCTCTGGACAGTATCCCTAGCGCTGACGTATATATGTTGTATAGCTGTTTACCCACAATGTTTACACATACATGTGTAAACGTACATACACACACACACACACACACACATATATCTCAAGCACTATTCTTCTCTCTCATCAAATAGCAAACAGAGCAAACACAATTGACTGCAAACCTCAATTTGTCAGTATTTTGTTAATGTAAAATCCATTTTGTTAATCCGACAGTTACGTTCTGTCCATGGTTGAGCACATTGACTGAAATTCAACTCAAATAAAAACTGACAGAGCTGTCTAATGGAAGTGAAGCAATGTTGGAGGTCTGTGGGCGAATAGAGGGAAAACTGAAGCCTGTTTAACAAAATCTGATTTCAGAGTCATGAGTTCCATTAACATAAAATGGAAATGCTGACACTTACAGAATCAAACTCAATACAATGAATATAAAAAGTAATCAAATCATTTAAAGCTGCCATATGAAAGCCCTACAATCACATTTCCCTATATGCATCTCTGAACCTTTTCTATGTCTGTGCACCGTAGTGAAGCTATTGCAAAATAGCATTCTTGCTTTCAAGGAGAAAAACAGGCAATTTTCTGAGGTATACTAGTGGCAATAAAACACGACCAAACTCAAAATATCAATAATCAATATGCATTTAGAAAATTGGTATAATTTGAACATATATGCAAAAAATGCACACTGCAGGCCACATCAGAACTGGCAAAAATGCACAAAGCGACAAAGGCAAGCACCATTCTGACACGGAAATTTGCATTGTAACATGGAGGCCAATAATGTGCTTTGAATTTCCAATGAACTTTTCTTTTTTTTTTTTTTTTTTTGGAAATGGCACTCTGACTTTGACATTTTGTTTTACAACAAAGAAAAAATTGTTTTAAGCAACATATGGTTAATTGCTAGGTATAATGTTTAGTTAAAAGTTAACAATAAGGCTCAATTTAACAAAAGAAATAAAAAGCGATTGTCTATAAAATCTAGTTCAGCATGATGATTCTGAAGAAAACACAGAAACTGATTCTTTAAATGTCAAATTGCTATTTTTTTAGATGTGGAAAGGAAATACCTTTTCACATGGGCATTCAGGATGAAAGTGATTGTGGTTTTTTACAAATCCTCCGTAGTGTTTTCCCACTGGACAAAAAAATATGTGAACCTATATTATCTGCATGCAGAGAGCTCAGTTTAAGCCATATAGGCAGTCAGCACGAACCTGATGGTAGATACAGAACATAACCTACTTTTTTAAACAAAACACATGGGTCATGGGCTAACATTGTGCCCTTATATACAGTATGTGTGTATTAACAGATCTATCATGTCAGTAAAACTGATAAGACATCATTAAATAAATAAACCTCCGTAGTGAAGGAAAGCATTATAAGTATTTATTGCTCCCCTAAGGTCATTTGTGGCATCATGAAAAGGATTATGGTCTTGCGTGTGAGGGGACGACATTCCACAGCCTGTCAAAGGATCTATTAAGAGCTGCTAGCAGACAGTTTTCAAAGATCAGCTATAAACAAAACGACCACTACTGCACAAGCCATAAAACTACCTTAATCTATTTGTAGATAAACAGTCCAATGAGAGGTGAGGAAAGCTAATGTAGAGTTTCAATGGGAATAATTTACAGAAGATTATTTTAGAAGGTTTAGTCAACATATAATAAATCAGTGTTTGTATGCGAGCGGCTGCAGCAGGAAACATCTTTATACAGCAAACCACAGAATTGTCCTCAAGGACAAGTAAATCATTTGCACTGCAACATGCATTTTAGACGCAAAATACAACAATCCACTTCACAATGAACATACACAGCAGCTATGCACTCAGGAGGTTGATATGAACTTGAAAATCCATCAAGCTCATACATTAATTCAGACACGAGTGTAACACCCTATGGCAAAATCCAATCTTGAGAGTAACACAAATAGATCATCACTGGTTAAGTTTATTTAGCCTACTGAAACCTCGCAGGAGCAGTATACAAAACTATGACAGCAATGAAGCTTTGACAAAACGTGTCAGCACTACATGCTTATCAAACCAAAATCACATGGGAATTAATAACATTACAATTACTTCCCTAATTTGACATCATTATATATTGTTTTCTCATAAATCGACAATGAATTGAACACTCCACACAACTGTAATGTTCATTCTGTCCAAGCATATGTTCATTGAGTGCCTGAGGGACCGTATGCAGCGGGCTTGTCATTTTAAAGTAAACAGACACATACAAAGAACATTTTCTGAACAGACTGAATCAAATGAGCCTTTTAAATACTTGGGTTGACTTGTGAGGATCAGAATCAGAAGTTTGAAGACAATCTACAGTGAACCCAGACAAGCATCGATTCGGTTAAAGCAGCAGATCTCTGGAGGGAAACATCACCAATTAAAAACAATTTTTGCTTGTTTTTTTTTCAAACTTTCTTCAACCCTATACCCAAACATAAAACTACACCATTCAAACAATTTTACAAATTTTGTAATCCATGCATGGGATATGGTCAGCATGCCTTACCACAACATAGCAACAGTAAAACATAAAAAGCAATGTAAACTGGTGTGAGCAATGCTAAACGTTGGAACGTTGCCTAAACATCTGATGCATGTGGCGGACAAAATTAGAAACACTTCAGTAGTTTCAAAATTGCCATCTGAATGGTTGAATTCAACTCGATTTCAGCAGGATGTATGCATCACATTCTTTAAAGTTCCACCTGAAAACAAAGATGCCTCAAGAAAACTGCCACAATAAGCACTTGTCAGGGTGAACCAAATGCTGGATTTTTAGAAGTATGTGTAATATGTAAAGTTCTTGGCATAGACTCGTTAAAATACACAGAAGAGTTTTACACACTGGTCTATTTTTGTGGGGGCATTTCCACGCCCCTAAACATGATGCGGCAAATAAGATTGGTTGTTTTACCTGTCAGTCATATGGCCCCTAGGCCAAAAGCAGTCAAGGTTCCCAAACCATCTGCCATCATTCTGAGAGTCCGGCTAAGCAAGACTAGAATAAATGTTGACAAACTTGGACTTTTACTCATCAATTCATGAAGAGATCAATGATCATTTCACTAAATGAAAAAAAAAAAATCAGAATTTTCCAAAATGAAAATGTAATTTAATTCTACTTTATTCTGAGAAACTGAAAACGGTCTCAGTGTTTTGTCCATACAATGAAAGTCAATGGGGTCCAATGCTCTTTGGACCTCCTCAATATTCAAAATATTTTCTTTTTACTTCCACAGAGAAAAGAAAGTCATACAGATTTAGTACAACATGTGGATGAGTAGCGAATGGCTGAATTTACATTTTTGGGTGAATGAACCCCTTAAAGGCAGTAAGATGTGACCTCTGTGGACTTAAAATATTCATATGATGTCGTAGTTATTACTGTCTGGTCTTAACGTCATAACTGGATTCTGTGACCTTAAAAGAACTCATGTCATTAACATTCATGAACCAATACAATTCAGATTCAACATACTGTACCAAGGAATATACAGAAAATTATAAGCACAGATGGTTGAATGCAGCAAGCCATTTGTACAATCCTCAAAATAATGCACATCTCCAACAATCCATTGTAATAAATGGATCAAGAGATGAAGAAGCACTTGTGAAACAATTACAGCTGTCCAGTTTTCAGGAAATTCATTTTGTCATTTTACTACTGGGACCTATTAACAAATAAATAAATAAATGATGCTTTGTTTTTTATTTTTTTCCCCCAAAAGGGAAACTGTGGTGCACACTTATTTGTTGAAGGCCAGGGATCATCTGAGAGTATTAAGTAGTTTGAACATCGAAGTACATCGGTACATTGAAATCCCAGTGCTACCTCAAACAAATCCCCCTCATTAAATCTCTGTAATAAAGTGTAATGAAAACTCAATGTGATACAGGTTGCAACATTCACGCACCTACCCAACCTCTCTGAGGCTCTCTCTCTCCCTTTAATTCTGTATCCACCTTGAACTTCCAGCCCCAGTCACAAAACACTCACAAAAAAGGAGATGGGTCAGGTTTGAATTACTGATGTTGAATCTCGGATGTATGCGGTGTGAGGGCATTCCCTGCACAGGCCAATCAATTCTAGCTAACCTACTGATCCCGGAAAGCCATTAAAAACGCAGAGTGCGTCTAAAATCGGTCAGTAGGCTATTGATTACATAAAAAAACTGATTAAGGCAATGTTCCAGTCATCAAACCTCCATATCCCTGCATCCAAGCCAAACGTTCCTATATTGTTACACTCTCCTTTTAAATCACACATATCTAAGGTTTTATTCTTACTAATCTCATGTTTATGAACCGACCATGTTTACGATCCAAATTTCTGATTCAAGAGCACGCCACGTGGTTTATACAGAAGCGGGACGAAAGGTAAACACGCTACTCACCTTATTAGAGTATGGCTGCTTGGCAAGGTTTATCCCGTCCCGAATGAGTTTATCCCTGATCATGATCTTCAGCTTCAGTTTTGGGTAGACTTCCAGCTCCTTGCGGTTCCCCAGCGTCAGATTCCTGGACGCCCCCATGTACCCCACGCTGCGTGCCGCTCTATCGCTGCTCTGTTCGGTCCATGACCTGGAGCCCCGCAGCCTAGACTCGCATTGCTCTACCATTCGACTCGTGTATATAGGTGAGACCGGGGGCACCGGCTCCAGGGTGAAATAAAGCCCGGTGGCGGTCTCCTTTTCGTGATCTCTCAACCTTTGCACGGCATCGTGAATCCGCTGGCGGTGGTGCGGAATGAACACACCGATGGCATCCAAGTCCGGGTCTCCGATTTGTTTGCAAACTTCCAAGTCGTCGTATCCGTTATCCACAAAAGCCTCGACGTACTGACACAGCTGAAGGGTTTTCAGCCATTCGTAGACGATGTTGGGTCCGTTGGTCATCATTTTGAACGGCGTTTAAGCGTAAAGGTGCGTTTACCTTTGTGAGCAGGTGACTGGCAGCGCTCGCGTCTGCGGTTTACGTGAATATCCCAGTCAAAACGCCATCTTCATTCAGCATTTCCCTCAACTTTTTGATAACAGGGGATGTCTAGAAAATATCCACGAGCCCATAAATGTTAAACAGACGGTGCCGTGCACTTCGGCGTTTATTAATACTGACAATGTCGAGACCCTTCAACTTGGCATTGCCGTATACTCCACAACTACCGCCCCCTTCGCCGCGTTTAAAGAGCCATTCACCGGCAACGGTTAGCGTCTAAAGTGGCTATACTGATAACCATCCGCAAAGACTACATTTTCCCCTCGTTTATTTAAACTGTTTGCAGCAGCGCCGAGAAGAAACGTGAATATTACGCACCGCGTGGGTTTCCGATGCTCTTCTCCAGCTCTCTCACGAGACCGTCCTTCCTTCCCTTGTGTCTGTCAGCGCGGCTCAAAGCCAACTCTTTTCCTCTCTGAAGACAAACGAAACCGCGTCTCTCCAGCTTGGAGACGAGCACATGTGGTTTCAGACTTCTTGCCACTATTTGCTGAGCAGCGTAATCGCGTTGGCGGCGAAAAAGATCGGTTTTCCTCTGCGAGGCGGCGGTGGCGAGCAGACACGGTTTGAATCTGGGCACGCGCTGTCAAAACTGTCAGTTTGTCAGAGTTTGGGGCAAACGAAACCCTGGCACGGCGCTTCTTAAAACAAATAAGCAGGATTGATTTCCTTATCGTTTCAATCCGAAACTTTGTGACTTTTATTTTTTTGGCAAAGCAGAGGAAGGTAAACGGTTGCGGTGACGGCGGGCTGCTGTCCGTCTGCTGTGCTGCGCAGAAGCGCGTGTCTCCTCTCTGCTGAGGAGAAGAGGATTTAAATCAGAAGCGCCGCTGCACGCGCTTTTCACTTTATGCTGCAGTCTTATGATGCCCCCTACCTTAAAATTGGGCAAAATAGATATTTGGACTAAGATTGTTAGTGTTTTGCATGCTGAAAAGAAAAGAAAAATAAAAAACTAAAAAAATGTTGTTGTAAAAACGGAAATAAGTTAAGTTGAAGAACTAGAATTACTAAGCTTAAATGTAAAGTTCAATAATTAAATTGGCGAAAGCAAATAACAAAATTGCTAAACTAAAATATATATATATATATATATATATATATATATATATATATATATATATATATATATATATATATAATTTATAAGCTAATTTATTAGCCTAAGTATTGTAACAGTAGGCTATATAAATGATACTAAATGAACACGGTATTTATTAATGCGGTATTTGGCAAATTGAGAAAAGATTGATATTCATAATATTAAAACTAATTCAGGTTGTTTTGGACACTCCTAGTCATTTCAGTGGTGAAAAGTGTTTCAATGGATTCACTCATATAGTTTCATGCATAATTGTGTACTCTTTACAACAGAAAATCATTCTTGGGGAATGCTTTTCATAAAAAACGTTTAGTATTTATTTATTTTTTCTTTCAAATTAGACCTGTTTTTATACTTTAGGCAGAGCTGTGCATTAGTGCGGTTTCATCACCATTTTCCCTTGTCTTACTACCCCTCCTTGTGGTCTTTTATAGTATAACAGCATCCTTTTCATATTTTCTTACTGTTTTGAGATACTACATCAATATGGATTATAGTACACCTACATGATTGAGAAGGGTGAATTTAGCAGATTTGGGACAAATAAGTTTCATCATTTCTCTTTAAAAGTCAGCAGAATGTATAAATTAATAAGACCATTAAGTCAACAAATGAAACGTCACTACACAGACACAGACACACACAGACACACACACACACACACATCCAGCCAATCACAGCCAACTCACTGGCAAGTAAGGTATACAGGTATGCTCTTCTTTATAAAGAATACAAATAAGATATTATCATAAATAAACATTTTGTTCATTTTCGTTTAATAAAATGTGACAGTTTTAACTATTTTGCTCAAGAATCAATTTTAAGAACCATAAGCACGAACCAGAAAACACAGGAAAGATTTTTAAATCGTTTTATTTTTCCATTGCACAGTAATTTCTATCTACAGAAATTCTAAATTGTTTGTGGCAGCAGATAGTCATAAACATCCATGTGAAATTTGCATAAAACTGTACAAGAAATTGGCTACAATGAGAAAATACTGCAACCCACTGATAACCGTTATATTCAGGACAGAAAATGAATGAGGCTCTTCTGCATGTTAAAAGTGTAATATTTCAGGTAAGAATGTTCTGTCTGAGACAAATAAAACGATTCATTTAAAGTCAACATGAAACATTTCAAAATGAATAAATTAAAAGAAATTAATTCCAAGAAAGCAACAAGAACTTTTTTTTTTTTTTTTTTTTTTCGCCTTAGTCATGAAAAGATTACAAAGGGCAAACAACCAGGTTCACATCGAGAGTGAGTCTGAAACCTCTCTGAAACAGACATGAATGAACTGAATCGATAAATTCTGCTGGAGTTAGAACACTTATTACTGACATTTACAGCATTACAGTTCAACACGGCTGATTGGATACTTTATCGATTTGACAATGACAAAATAGCAACCTAGGCCATCAAGTATTTCCTGGGAATATCTCATGAGTACATGAGCCACCGTCCAATTGTTGGAAAAAAAATTTTTTTTTTGGTTTTGAATTATCAGGGCCCAAAATGTATTTTCCAACACACGTAATCAAATGCATGGCCTTTTTCGAATGAACCACGCTTATATGCGAGAATTTCAAGGAAAAGCTCACTCGCTCGTGTTGAATTCAAAAATCACCCTGCTGTGTCGATGATGGCATGAACAAACGGACCGCACAACAGAAAACAAAGATATGAAGACAAGTAACAGAGCGCGACGAGCTCAAAATACGTCCTCCTCAAAGCATATATAAAAATAATTTTTTAATAATCGATGATTAAAAATATGACAAGGATATCTATTCAGGGAAATACAGTACTGCAGAGAAAAATACACATCGTACAAATATAATTTAAGTAGTTAATCGGGAGAGATGACATACGAGCGAGATATTCAAAAACAAACCCGGTCTTCAGAAACACTATAACACCATGGCATGAAAACACGTCTACAGAGAATATAGAGTCCAACACAGAGAAACATTTAGAGTCTGAGAGAGATTGGCTTCGTTTTGTTTTGTAGTTCCCCCCCCCTCCCTTTTCTTTGTTTGAAGTACGGCATACGAAACACACGAAAGGCAGACTAGCACACAGCCAAAAACATCAGAAAAGTCCTCAACACTGTTACTGGTGAAATATGCAGTGGTACTTGAGACACAAACAGCCGTCGAACACAGTCAATGGAGTACAGAACTCAGTGAAAGAAAATCTTTGGCGTCTGAAAAGATATGGCAACTGTCTTAGGATCAGTATGGCCTGGACCACTCGCAATTTACGCTCCCAGATTGTCGAACTACTCCTTTCATTCACAGAATGGCAAAAAACTTTGGGCAGAGAGGCAAGTGAAAATCGGTATCTGGAACGACAATGGAACACGTAATCAATGCAACATATATAGCAGCATTTCTTGCAAACCACAAATAAATATAATGGCACTAAAATGTGGTTTCAAGGGAGAAATGGGACGAGAAAGACGTTTGCTGTACATTTTTTTTTCTTTTGTATTTGATGATACTAAATTCTAGCTTTCCGGTTCGGAATGTACACCTAACACTCACTGCAAGTTGTTTTCACAGATGATGATCTTGAAGTACGTTCTGTGCCGCTGCTTTACACGTGAAGCACCAGTGTGTGAAACCAGACAGAAACACGTCCTCCTGACATTCAGAACTACAGTGAACATTGTTTCCAAGTCACTGAAAGCGTTCCGCCCTACTTCAAGCTCATAATCGAGTCTCAGGTCATCAAAGATTAGAGCTGGAAAACCGCTCCAAATGTCCAGGTATGAAAAGAGCAGTTTCCGAAAGTACAGTAAGTGCTTTTTATTTAACAAATGAAACGTGGACCAAAATAGTTACTAAAGTACAATCTCTACATGTTCAACTAAAGCGTCTATATTAATTCTACGCGGTATGCAGGAGTGAGAAAGCTGGTCTAATGGACAAAATCAAATCCCAGAGTCAACGCCGAAGAGACTGCGATGTCATTTTCAGTCACAACAAATGTTCTAGCTGTTGAGGTCTATATGGCTGTCTACCCAACAAAACATGGATAACTTTAAACCTTCAACTTTCTTCCACAACGCAGTCCAGACCAGATATTTTCTGTGCGGAGTTTCATAGAAAGTTTAAACATCTGTATAATGTATCACATGAAAATACCATCATTACTTCGTTACATATTTCATTCATTTACCACATAGATCTGTCACTTAATTCTCTGGATCATGCCGACTTATTGTAAACCCTCACGATGGTACTTTAATGTAAAGCATTATTTAAAGTGATATTCACAATAATTCCATAAAAATATGACCACTGTATATTTAATTAGACATTTACAGTTGATTTTACAAATTATTATTATTATGTTTTGCTAAATAAATAATTAAAAATAAATAAATAATCAAACGCTAATTAAACCAAAGGGGCAATTCGAATTGAAAAAAAAAAGAAAAAATGTACAGAGTAAGTATATTGTGTAGGTTTTTGGAGAAAGGAGACGTTTTCTCTTCTTCTGAAAGGTTTGACTCCTCCATGTTATGACATCTTTTCTCAGTGCTTCACCTGGTGTCTTCGTATTTCAGTTTTTTCTCGACAGTCAATAGCGAATATGGCATTTTTACAGAGATTTATATAGAATTATGTATATATACTCTTTTTTTTAGATTTTTTTAAGACGTTTGTTGTTTAGTTATTGTATTTTTTGTTTAGTCTGTCTGTCTTTTTTTGACTAATTTCTGCTCTCCGATGTGGGAGGCAGGTTCGTGATTGCAAAAAAACAACAGCACAAAAACAATTCAAGGACTGAGAGAAGAAATGGTATTTCAGGGCGTGCAAAGCCCAGCCGCCATGAGAGGGGATTGGCGATATTAAACGAACAGACAAAAAAAACGGAAGAGTGGACGCCGTCATGGTATGATATTCCTCAGATTGGGGCCGCTCTCAGTTCTGTAAGCAGACTGTATTTAATATTGTGCTAGGAAAGAGCGAGGGATCCCACTGGTCCAGCAGAGGAGAGATAAAGATGGGAGTGGGAGAAGGATTACGGATGAACAAGGCTGTGTAGGAGAACTCCTGAGTCCCTTTGGGCTCTGCTGTTTTGCGGAGATCAGAACTGGTACCATTTTTTATCCTTACACTTTAGCATCATCTGCAACAGGGAGTAAAAAAGAACACCGAAGTTAGAGACGCCGGCCGCACCGCAACGATTATAATGCGCAGAAAATGAACATTATGCAATGCATAAATGTTAACTATTTTTTGCGAAGTGATTCATCTGGTATTGGCGCCGTTGTACCTCATGAGCGTGTTTGGAGAATGCGTCAGCGCTGGCCATCATGGCTGCCGTCCGCTCTTCCACCTCGCTCAGTTTTTGCCCTCTCTCATCCAACGCTATCCGAGCTCGAGCGAGATCACCCACGATGCCTGACGCTGCCCCCTTCATGCCTTCTATACCCCCGGGACCTGGAATGTGCTGAGCGAGACTGCGTGGTGCTTTTCCGGCTCCTGACTCGCCGACTGAAACGCAAATACAGAAGAAGAGTGTGAAAGGAAGAGGAGGAAAGAATGCTGCAAATGAGGTGACAGCACAACAGAGCACAAATGAGCTCTCTGTTACGACAACATAAAACAGAACTCATAAAGATGAGACACAAGAAACACCTAGGCTAGATGTCACCGTTGTTACCAGTGTTATTTTTGCATTATTTATTATACAACCACACACACACGCGCACATATAGATACATACAAGAAGTATTAATGCATTAATTATACTTTGTAATGCACTGTACAGTCTCATGAATAATTGTAACCACAGTTAAAACATTACAACACTTAGTAATCCATTGATAGACTATAACACTTTATGATGCATTATACATAAAGCATTTAAGCGACATATGAATGCAATAATTTAGCATTGATTTGTTAGTTTTTGCTACCTTATTTCAGTTGGCTTTTTCTGTTTTCTAATTTTCTATTTAGGTTTTTTACCTATTTATATTTTAATTAACAAAAACTTTTTATATTTTTTAACTAAAAATAACAACATCGCTAATAGGTTTTTATTTCTCTATGTAGTTACATAAACATAATTTTGTATGCAAGATTAAAATGTATTATAAGTATATATAACGGGTAAACAATGCTCAATAAAATACATGCCATATACATGCCAAAAAAATTTAAAAAAATGGACTCTTCTGTAGTTATATCACGTATTAATGAGTTAGCTGCCGTAACATGGCTGCTGCGTCATATCACTGCACCTGCTTTGGCCATGGTACGTCAGCAAACCTCCTTGATTACTACGCCAGCATGGGAATATATTTCCTAATCGTATTGGCCTTGAAAATTAAACTTTAGGCATCTTACGGAAAAGAGTGATAATGAAAAAGAACTCACAAAGCTCTTCTCTGTCTAGAGACTGTGCTCCTCCTCCGAACAGACCCTTAAAGAATCCCCTGTTTGGAGCTTCAGGTGTCTCCACTGGAGTAAACAGCTCACCTAGCATTTCCTGTTTCGCAATGAAATCATCGTCATCATCTTTAACGCTGACGTGAATACAGTGAAGAGCCTAGAACAACAGTTTTGCTCACCTGTAAGTTCTCACAGACCTCCTGGCTGTAGGTGATCCTCTGGATCTCAGTAGGAGAAGTCAGGTACAAGGCCTGGCCGAGGTTGGTGAAGCAGAACGTTCTCGCTATCCGCATATCTGTCAGGGGTAGGTAATTTACATCCAGCAGTGGTCTCAACCCTGGCAGACTGAAACAGCATGACACAGTGAGACATTTCTTCAGCTCTGGGATTTCTCACCTCCTCTATTATTCAAGAGCTGCAACGCTGAGACTGTGGCAGCGCTGATTTTGTCCTTCAAAATATGCCTTTAAATCACAGGAAACAAACATTAAGGATATTTGTAGACGCTATCTGCGATAATACCCCCAAGGTATTCATGTTTGATGGTTAACTTTGACCTTCGTACTGACAAACACACACAGATGTTTGCCTGCCTTTCCGTTCCTCTGAAGATTTATAAGCCAAAGCGATTCGGAGAGCAATACAGTGATTAGATCTGTGTTGCAATAGCAACAGGCCCCCTGGCTCTGACTTTGCTGAACAGTGGAGCAAGACGACAATATTGTATACTAAAAATAGCCTTATTTCCAAATTTACTGCGTGTGTTACAGTATATCAATATCAGGCCACAAACTATTCCTCACATCACTGAAACAATCACCAGGCAGTGTGCTGAAAAACAAAAGCTTTAAAGGCTGCCTGAGCTGAGTTTTGGAAAGTGTAGCATTTAATATACTGTATATGTTTTTTAATATCAATTCTTTACATATTAAAATTGCATTACAGTTGCTAGTAAGCGTGATATTAAATTTTGTTCAGCAGGAATGCATCAATTAAAAAAAATACATAAGATTTCTAATGCTAGTTTCCACAAAAATATAGCACTTTTTTTGGCATCAATAATTATAAGAAATGTTTCCTCAGCCCCAAAAAAGCATAAAAATGCACACTGGTTATAACTAGGTGACATCTTTCAGAAAACATTTAAAATAGTACCCCCAAGGCAGTTCATGTATGATATTTCATGTATGAAAAAGAAAATAATGCTTCTTGCTAAAGGTTTATCAACTGTAAATATTAAAATAAATACGTTTACATAATATTATTTAGAAACCAAATATAATATCCGTTTTCCCAGTTTAATTATGGTGGACTTATAGATTTTAATGTATTTACACATGCACTTAAATCAGCCCTCATCTGGCTTATGTTAAGGGCATCTTCTCTCACCTGAGGGTCATGATGTGTCCATTGGCACAGAAGCAGGCCACACAAATGCCAGTGTTCATCTGTACCACATCTGCCCGCAGCACAAAAGATGTTTCGGTGATGTTGTGTTTAAATACGCAGGTCTGAGAGGGCAGGGAAATGACTTTGGCCTGTTTCTCAGAGCACAGCACAGCATACTGGTTTTCATTCAGTTCCTGGGATGTGGATGGGGAGACAGACACCGGCCGTCTCTTGCGGACCTTGTCCCGCTCCTCTCCATTGGCCGGGGCATTGGGTTCGTACCATGGCTCAAAAGCAGAAGGGAGGAGAGACCCTGTAGAATCTAGGAAAGCCATCCGGAGAATGCTGCCCTTCAACCTGACAAGAGTTCCTGTACAGAGAGGGTTGAGATGTCAGAGTAAAAAAGAAAACATCTGAATCTTCAAATTAAAGGAATATTTTATGTTGAAGTATTTGTTGAACATTTCATCCAAGATATAGGTAACTTTATTTCTTCATCAGAAAAGATTTAGAGAAATTTAGCATTACATCACTCTCTCACCAATGAATCCTTTGCAGTGAATGGGTGCCGTCAGAATGAGAGTTCAAACAGCTAATAAATCCATCACAATAATCCACAAGTCCATAATTAATGCACTTTCACTTTAAACCTTTGCTTCTGGCCAAAACATGAGGCCATAAGCCATAATGCTTCCTCCAGTGAAAAGGTCATCTCATCTGAATCAGGAGAGAAACATCCACAGATCAAGAAACGCAAACAGCTGTACACAACAAATCAATAGATTTTGATGTGAGAAGACAACAAACGATTAACTTTTTACCTTACAAACACACAGCTTTTTGCTTTACCCAATGTTAAATGATGGACTGGAGTTGTGTGATTACTTGTAGATTATTGTGAGGGTTTTATCAGCTGTTTGGAATCTCATTCCACTGCAGAGCATCCAGTGGTGATGTAATGCTAATTTTTTGCCCAAACCTGTTTCTTGGGCTTGAGTGCATTTTCAATCATTTTTTATTTAAGGGGTGAACTACTCCTTTAAACCTCTAATGTGCTATCTTACCACAAGGGGAGACAATGACTGGCTGCAGAAGCCTCTGCTCTCCAGCAGGGGGCATGTTGAGGGAGATTGCCAAGACTGTGCCCAAGGACGTGCCAACCCACAGACTAGGTGTAAGCCCGCCATCTGCTTTACGGTTGTACGTCTCACAGAAATAGAAAGATGTGATGGCCTCTCGTGCTTCCTTGTCAATACTGGTCACGCTGGAGCTCCGTGAGCGGCTGAAGGAGTTGTCCCTGTTGTCTAGGGGTATGGAACCCCGCGGGGGACATACAGAGAGTAGGACAGTAGAGAGAAAAACACAAAAAGGTAAAGCCCCCACTCTGAGATGACAGCCCACAGATTCACATCATCACGTTTTCCATATCAGCCCCTTGGCCTTGAGCAGAGTTAAGATCTAAAAAAAAATTCTGCCTTTGTGATTGTGGTTTATGCACAAGTTAAAATATAGAATATACTTCAGTGGTGAGAAAATGACCTTTAATGTGGAAAATGAGGCAGTCTCTCCAGTGTGATGGAGACAAATGGTATTCCCAAGATTGGAATGACCAGATGCCCTATTTTCCTGGAACACTTGCATATTTTAGACCCTTTTGCCCGACCTCATTTATTAGAAAATTTGCCTTACTAGAACATGTTAAAGGGGTCTGAAAATAGGATTAATCTGGGAAAAACTAGACATCTGGTCATCTTATTCAAGATGTATTCAGTCTAGAAATGAAAAAAACAAACAAACAAATAAATAGATAAAAATAATGAAAGAATGTAACAGAGAAAGAAATCTGAATTTTCACTATTACGACATAATATCTTAAACAACCTACACTATACCATTCAAAATTTCTAATGTTTTTTTTTTTTTTTTTAATCTTAACTTATCTTAAACTCTGTTTATTTTATAATAATATTTGCCAAAGATACAGCCATTTGAAATTTACCTTTAAATTTGTCCAACTGAAGTTTTTAGCAATGCATATTACTAATCAAAAACTCAGTTTTAATATATTTACGGTAGCAATTTTACTTCACTGAACATTATCTTTACTTAATATCCTAATGATTTTTGATAAAAAATTGATCAATTTGACCCATTCAATGTATTTTTGGCTATTGCTTTATTATACAAACACAATATAAATGATTGTATTTATGAACATTATCAATGCCTAATATTTTTGTTTGTATTGTGAAAAATCAGTTAAATGCATCCTTGACAAAAAAATAAATAAATGAATGAATTATCCCAAACAATAGTATACATTTAAAGTTTCCCTACTCAAACCAATTAACTGATGTCCTGTAGTGTCTGAGTTTTTGATATGTGAAGGGAAAATGATCTTTAAAAATCTGATTTCCATTTCAAATCAGTGCAATTCCAGAAAAGTACTCCTTGAGGGAATTCCCTTAAAATCACTCCTGCCGGAAAGTGATGACCGAACTGAATCTGAAACTGAATTAAGTACCAGCAAATGCTGAACTGGCAAATGCCGACTTGTGTTATTCAGGATAAAAGTTAGGAAGACTGACAGAGGACCCTGACTACATGAAAATGATGCAGTGGTTTTGGCCGTGCTTACGTGTACCATTTATGAAAACACTCACAAGCCTTTTATTAAACCGGTACAGTCGTGACCCATATGTATGTCAGACCCACAATCTTATCTGATAAGCTGTGTTTCAATTTCAGAAACTCTGACACCACCACAGTCTTGGGCTAACTGACATGAGATGTTCAAAGCTAATGAGCATGTGGACCCTCCAGTTTCTGATAATGTGCTGATGGACTCCACATTCAAAAGCTGTGTAGCATGAACACAAAGTCAAGGCTTACCCAAGTCTGGCTTTAGCTCAGTAGGCAAGCTTAATTTCCGTGACATCTTTGCTGGAAAAAAGAGAACACCTCTCTTTACAAACACATTGAAGCCTCAGTAAAAGCCATGCAATGCTTGAACTAGTTGTGCTCGAGAAAACACCAAGACAACATAGCTAAAGGGTTTTTTAATCATCCTGAGGGACACAAATGCTTCAAACAGGACAAAGGGGACACTGCAATATTTTTCAGCGAGTCAGAGACAAACTGCATAATGCTGCATGCTGGACAAACAGTACTGGGATGTAAATGGGTGTAATTTGGCCACACAAAGCCCTGAAAGGAAAAGAATTAACATCAGAACAGACAAAACAATCATTCTCAGCACCCCATGCCACAAGCATGCACCACACAGGAGAATACAAACTAGACATTATGGCTTATATGGATGAGTTTGTACATTTTCTATAATATGTATACCCTCGCCGCATAAGCATATGTTGGCTTCATAAATTATCTTTCATAAATAAATAAATAGCTGGCAGATGAACATGTAACCTTGCTTTGTGAGCAAAAATATCTAAACATTCTTAAGACAAGATACATTCACTTGGGAAACAAAATTGCAGAAGATGCTATACTGTTATTACTATTTCCCAATGTACATTACAGTTTTATATTGATTGATTTATTTGTTAATGCATTTATATTAGATTTATTAGAATGTTTATGGCCAGTGATTGACAGAAAAAAAGTTATATTAAATAAATATATAATTATATTTAATAAATATATAATTTATTTAAGTTTTAATATCGTAATACCTACAGTTTCGCTTCTCAAATAAATGCATTGTCTTTAAGAAAGTTAAGATATTTTAAGTGGACAATAACGATTTAAAATGTGTGGGGTTTTTTGGGACGTTTTTTTTTTTTTGCAGTGTAATGTGCTCAGCAGTCATCAAAAAAAAAAAAATCATTAAGAAAGCAACAAAACAAAAACAGCCTGCACAGCTTGTCTATATAAGAACAACTAAAGAGAACTAAATGGTCAATTACCCAAACCTGTTTGTTTTCTTTCCTAACAGTACTCCACAAAAGCATATAAGTGAATCCCACTGCCAGTTGCAATCCATCGAAATAAATTTGTATTTTTCGAAATCTTGTGCGGAGATGTACGGACATAAAGAGACAGGAAGTACAGAAAGACAACGAACCGAAAACCTTCATTCCTACAGACAGACAAGTATAAGACGCAGCCACTGGTGTGGCAAAAGAGAAACGCCTCAAGCAAATCACCACAAGCACATTTCACCATGTTACATGCGTGCTACATGAACGTAGCATGCAGTGGGAATTTCCATCGGGGATATTCAAGTAACTGTTTCTGAGGACAGCTGCTTCCTCTGTTTTGTTCATACATAGAGACAGAGACAGTGTGGCTGAACAAAACCAGTGAAACCTCTTCTTCACCGTCATCAAACCTTACCTCTCCCTCCTCCATTGTAGAATTGCTGATGGTTTGACATCAAGACTTTTTGGGAGGAAGTAAAGCATATGAGCAGTTAGAGATATTTTACGCTTTTTGGGTGCAACACACAGGGCGGGAGAGCCTTAACGTGAAAGATTTAGCATCGACCCGTTTCGTTCGTTATGAGTTGGTTCGGCTTTCTGTGGCAGCTGCAATCGTTTGTTCTGTTATCTGCCTATGTTTAGGTGTAACGGCAAGTGTATGCTGCTATTTGCACAATAATTACAGAGACCTTCTTTCAATATTTGATCAAACCACTTGCTGAGAGAACAGCTGCAGAGGTCTGTGCTCTAACTGAAGGTTAAGTCATTTTGGAAATACATTCTCATTCTGTTCTGACCTTTCGGAGCAAATCTTATCTCTATTTTGAGATCTGCCCCGGTCTCCGAGTGTGAATGTCACGCTCTTTCTAGAAGTTTTTTAGGTTGGATTCAGCTTATCACGCCACCTTCAGCTGCGCTAAACGAACTAAAGAAAGAGAATGCAAATGCTTTAAGATTACCTTGTCCTATCTGTGTTTTAACCTTGAATATTTTTGCATTTTATATTTGCACACAAAAAACAATGCAAATTTGAATAATGATGGCACAATAATGCGCTTTATTCCCACCCCAGAGGAAGACGTGATATTATAGCAAAGGTTAAGAATCTGGAGGAAAAAAAAAAAACTGTATCCCTGGGAAAGTGTTATTTGCATAACGTGAATCTAAAACATAAAAGTAGAACCTCTGTGGCACATCTTCAATTAAATATTTGGTTACACAATTCAGCGACAGTATCTGAAAGCAATCAATACCTCATTAACCACAGTCTAAAAGCACTCTCAACTAAGAGCACTGTGTTTTACAGTGCATTTACAAGCTTTGGTTGTCTAGTAAATTTAGATTTAATGTGTCCTTTCCGCCCACAAAAACAGCTGTGTCTTGCTCAGAGTCTAAGCAGCTGCTTCATTTTTTTACTCTTTTGCACAAATAATTTCAGAAACCACTCCCTAGCAGCTCATCCAGTGTGGTTTTTATGATCGCTGTGGATGCTTATTTTAGCAAACGCTTTGAAACAGAGACAGTTTTGCTGAAGGGCGCAATGGTGCTGCTCCTCAGGTCATGAATCGCCCCTTCAGGGGTTTGAACCTATGACTCGCTTCTAGCCCAGATGTTTAACCACTATTCGCCCATCAGGCGCGAGAAACTTGTCACAATGTCAGTCACCATTACCATTCATCACACTGCCAGCCATCATCAGTCATCTGTGACCTTTGTGAACTTTTGTTCTTCTCCAAAGACACACGCACAAAGTTTTAGGATGTGCTCTGTTAACATTGCCAATGATTTTAAGCAAAGGCTCATTTAATACTGAGAGAATAACAAAATAAATGCACACGTGTGTGTGTATATAATATGGATTTATTAGTAATGAATCCTAAAGGAATCACTCAAAAATCATTATGTACTCACCCTCATGTTGTTTTTCAGATAAGACTAGTATGTAAACATATAATTCAGGCTGGTTTTGTTTCATTAAGTTAATGAAAGTCATGAAGGGAAGTCAAGATTTTCAGTAAATCATTTCAATGTTGGTTTGAGCCTCACACAAAACTACTTTAAGGCTCAAAAGACCTGACATACACTACTGTTTAAAAGGTTAGGGGGCAGTAAATAGTCAGTTTTTTAATATTTAAAAAGATTCGTAAATGTTTTTAAACACGTTCAAGCACGCTTTTGAGCATATAATTAAAAATATGAATATTGAGAAATATTCTTAATATTTAAAATTACTGTTCCCTATTTTAATATATTTAATAACGCAAAACTGAATTTTCAGCAGCCATTACTTCAGTCTTCAATGTCATATGACGCATTTGGTGCTACAGTAACATTTTTATTACTGCCGGCTGAAAATATAAATCTTTTGCAAAAGTATAACTATCAGTTTTGATAAATGAATTGCTGAATAAAAGTATTAATTCTCATTGGCCCCAAACTTTCTAACAGCAGCGTATGGCTGTAGTTCTTTTTCAAGAAGAAAGTCAGTCAATACAGGTTTGGAACAACATGACAATGACTAAATAATGACAGAATTTTTCGTTTTAAGGTGAACTATCCCTTTAGTCCTGTGCAGAGGAATCGGTTGAAATGCTAAAATGCCCCCCTCCCGTGGAGCTTATAACAGCTGTGGTTCAGCAGACTCCGGTGTCAGGACTGATCGGTATGATGGTGGCAGGAGGCGGTATGGATTGTGTCATGCTCTGAGGGGTGTTTTACCTGAGGTGGGGGATTTGCAGCGATCCTCTGAGGTGGCTGAGCCCTCGTTAATGTCACAAAGCCCTGTAGAGAGAAAGCGAAAAAACGTTTTAAGTGTGCTAGTATGCGCTACCTTGTGTAAAAGTAGTCTACGGTGTATTTTACACATTACAACTGCCTATACTCTTTAGTTTGAGGTGCAGTGTGTAGCCTTTGCTCTGATCTCGGAGTTGAGAGGCAGATGGGCAGACAGGAGCTGAACCCAGCTGCTCTGATCGGCACTCTCCCTGTGCTCATATCCGACAGATCCCAGCCCCCCGCTAAATATCACTCATTACCCCCGACACAAACACGCACATACACACCAGATAATCTAACAACCAATCCATTGCCAAATCCCAGCAATCATTTCTTCCTTACTAGCATGCGTTTAGCTGCAATTGTGGCATTTACCAGCAGGGGTCACACTGCTGTATCCCCTCGCTGCACAGTTGCATGTCCTGCCAATGGTGTGCTGTTAAAAGGCTCACTGTGTTTATATATATAAGTGTGTGCTATGTCTAATATAGATGAAAGACGTTTGTGGGCATATCAGACCTCCAGAAGGCTGCCGGCTCTTGCGGGGAGATCGCGGTTGTCTCTGATACGGATCATTAGAGCCGTACAATTCCACAGTTCCCAGATTCAACAGAACAGTCTTCTGTAAGTAATCCACTACTGCCAGACCATTGCTATTGCCAAACACCACTCTATGTTACACAGAAACATAAAATACAGTAAGTACATTTGTCATCAAATTAGAAGGATCATGTGGGTTTAGTGCTGGTATAGTGATTATTTAATCAAATTAATATAATTTATGCGCACAATAATTTATCATTTATACACACATTGAAAATTTAGATGCATTAAAATAACCATAAAATCTATGTTACTTTTATTTAGAATAAATTTAGATCACAATTTTTGAATTCTGAAAAAAAAACAACAACACAAAAAACAGGCTTTCAAATTTAATAATAACCCAAAACTGCCAAAATTAAAAATTTTAAAATCATGTGACACCAAAGTTTGGAGTAACATCTGCTGAAAATTCTGAATAACAGCAATTAATTTTATATATTTTTAAAAAAGTATTTTTAATTGTAATAATATTTCACATTATAAATGCGTAACTGTATTTATGATCATGTTTATAAAGTCTTACAATCATTTTATGTGGAACAAACCAACATTGATGTCCTTATTCACTGAAAATATTAATGAATATTTAAAATGTATGTTAATATTTTAATATGACAAAAGAACAGACCAAATATTAAATATGGTCCTTTCATAAACATATCTGACACAGTCTGCAGCATTTGATTTATTTGCTGAGCCACCTGACAAAACAATGTAAAACAAGTCTTAAAATCAGGTAACTCACAAGCCATAGCTGGAGTTGATGGCCAAGCTGCTGATCTGCTGGGGCGGCTCTCCACTGACCCACACCAGCTGTACCACCAGTTCCACCTGATACCCTGGAGACTGCTTCAGAGGACTGCTGCGCACCCTGAGGGAATGACAGAGATAGGACATGGGTTATACACAGTCCCTGCCAAAAAAAATGTATAACATTTACTCTAAAATGTCATATATTACATACCGGGGATGGGCATGAGTACCCAAGCGCTTATAAGTGTCATGATTAATCATAAAAACTAGGGAAATCTAGTAACAGTTATACAAAGATGTGCCAAAAAGGGGCCTCACGGTGCACCTTTGCTGTCTGACTTGTCAGAAAACAGTTTGCGTCACTGCTGCAAACACTAACTTTCAGTCAGTGGCAACTACATCCCTTAAGGCTCTCTTTGGAATCAGCCAGACAGAGCGCAGTGCAGCTGAATGGAACAGAACGCAGAAGTCCTGAAATGTGTTTGTAAAAGTTAAACTATTTTTAATTTGACATTTTTATTTGGTGCATATTATCATTTGGGAATTCACAAAACAAGCTGTCAAAGCAAAAGGACAACATACCAAATACTAAAAATACAAAAAAATAAAGACTTTAAAATATTGCAATCAAAATGTTTGATTTTGATAAAAACATCTAAATAAATAAATAAAATAGTGTAATTCTCTGTAGTCTTAGACATTTGAATCCCCATTACATGTATTAAAATCTAACTTGCAAAGCAGAATTACTTGAGGCAGGGTATGTTGTCTCGGATCCCATCTGATGAGTTGCTGCTAGTGGAGGTGTGCGTCTGAGGGGCGGTGGTTTGTGGGCTGGGGGAGGTGCTTGGTGTGGGAGGAGCTGGTGTCTGATCTCCTCCCCCTTCTGGAGACTCCAGATCATTCAGCTCATATTGTAACCTGATCTCCAATAACTGTAAAACACACACACACGTACACATGTAATTGACACTATTGTGCTTGAGAACAGATGTGTATGAATCAGCTAAACGCACTGAGTTAATTGATCCCCATTGGTGTTGCTATTCTTAATATGAGACACGCTAATTGGTCTGTGTGTCTCTTCCAAGTGAGTGTTTTTATGTGTGTGAGAGTCACGGGACTAAAGGTGCTAATAGGTTTAATTTGCCCTCATTATACACAAGTGTGAACGTTCTGTCAGCAGACGATGGTAACACTAATGGTTTTTCCCACAATCGCGCCGAGCATGCGCCTCCGTTAACCAATCAGATTCGTTCCTGTGCCTGAACTTCACGTGTTCCCAATACGACTGTATTCGAGCATTTGATTCATTATTATCCCGTTTATATGAGTCATGTATTAATATGTAAACAAGTTGTGTTGATTAAGCATTAATAAAGCACTATTGCTTAATTGCTTCAGTCAACCACATTATATATTTTCCCACAATAAATCATATGGAAATTCTAATTATTCACAGATATATTTTCTAATAGCATTACCATAAGCGCTCATTTATTTATGGGTCATGGAAACATCAGTATGCAAATGTACAGCTTGCAAAAAAACTGTGAGAGGGCAAAATGAATGCAGTATTAATTATTCAAGCTCAATATACAGCTAGATGTGGTGAACATTAATTAAAACGGCTTTGAAAGGCTTAGGGATTTAGTTAAGCATCTGAGTAACAACTGTTCCTCGGATATCTTTAGCTGGCTCTGCAGACGACACATACACATAAAACTGCACAAACATATTCAAGTCACTGAACAACATCCATTTAATGAACAGATTTTACATTATTATTAACGTTATGAGTCATGGCAGTTGTCAGGAAACTAAAATAACCGGAGACAAGGAATAAGAGAGAGACTGAGAGTGCCTATAAGGGCAACATTACTCATTACACTCAAGAAAAGTTTTTTTTTAAGTCGAGAGCACCTCCATTTTAACAAAAAAAAAGTTACATAATTTTTACAAAATAATTATAATATTAAAAAGAATAAAGAATAATATTTTACCTGCACAACCTCTGTGGTGATTTCCTGTTTGCTGAACCTGTATATGATGACATGGGCAGAGACGCCCGCCACACAAAGCATGCGGCTCTCAGGACACCAAGACAACAACTGAATGGCGAATGGGTCCTCATCCACAATCTCTGTGCTGGGTTTCTCTTCCTTGCAGCGAGCTTTCTCAAACACCTTAGCTGTCTTTAGCTTGTACAGCACCTGGAGCATTACTGAACACATGGCAAACGAAACTAAAATTAGAAATTAGAGATTTTTTTAATGTTAATAAAGCTAATTTTAAAAACTTTAGAAACATTAAATTGGTTTTAAAAAATTTGAAGGGGTGTAGGACACAAACTAAATTTAACCTGCCACACATTTACACACAAAAAGCTTTGAATAAACAAGCCAGAATCTAGCATTCCAAAGAACAAAGTCATATAACTTCTAGATTTGTACAATTAATGGTTTAGAGGATTAAATGAATAATGGGAAGTGTTTCAGTGCCATCAAATGCATAAATGTGTTTTGTCCAATTTTTGAGGGCCTCTAATCCACTGACTCCAATTGTTCAGTTCAGCCAAAGCAAAAAAATAATAAATGGCATAAGATTAACCACTTTGTCTTAGAAGGATTAAAAAGTCCTGTCTAATTAGCTTTACATTTCACTGGTGAACAAAATGAGGGCCACTTTGGTTTTAAATTATCTTCTACCACTAAGAAAACTCATTTGAATGTTAAACAAGAGCTTGTGTGAGGGGTTTGCAACCTTTGCGGTATTTTTAATTCTGCGATATGTCCTATAGCACCTACACGAGGGACAGGAACAGTGGAACCTGTAGTCTGTCAAGATCACAGTTTAAGCAAGGTCAAATGGCATGTACAGGTAACACTCTGGTTTCTCTCAGCGGTACACAAGGTTAGACAAAGCCTGTGGGATCTGGGGAGGTTTTTTGTGTGACATTATAAGGTCAGCTCCAGTTGGGTCATAAATAATGGAAAATTACCTTATTGTTAAGATAAATTATGTCTGATGTCAAGTTATACTCCAACAGTGGTCAGCAGAATACAGTTATTAATTAGATATTTAACAGTGTTAGTCAAATGGGACTGTAGCTGCAGCCAAAGTCCCTTTCAGAGAAAATCAGTTCAACTGGTTTACAACGCCTCCGGGCAGCTATTTCAGGCATGCAACACCAACTCCTATCTACTTGAATGGGGAATATAATAATCTCATAAAACCGCCGTACCATTCTCACATTTAAATAACGTATTTAAAATTGTCAATCACATCTGGCACAAAATGACCCCTTATGTTTTTTATTAAATTGCTCACATTGAGTGAAACAAGCATGAATTTTGGGTTGATAAAGCCAATGGGCATGTTCAGTCAGGAAACAGACTCTTTCCACAGGCACCAGAGCTTCGGTTTTGCCAACTGGCTCATTCTGACTAATTCCGTGTTGCACTTCCCATTCACAGTAACACGACTGGACCATCTTGGTCTACAGTCTTTGCTTTAGCCTAAATAGCAGCACGTGCAACTAGCGATATCAAGGTCACGGGTCTTGTTCAAAGGATGACAAAAATCTGATATAAAACCTTTTTGTTTTTTTTAGATAAAAGCGTCTGCCAAATTCACAATGAAATGCAAATGTGTTTGAAACAAGTTTATGAGCTTTGAAAAACTATTGCACCACACACATTGTGGTAAATGTATACCGTACACAAATGGGAAGTGAGGTGTGTGTGAAGTCAGAAAGGCTCGGTACTCACTTGCCGAAGCATCCCAGAACTTCACTGAACCATCTGCATGCCTGCAAGAAGAGCAGAGAATCTTTTATTTCAATGTCTCATACATTTTCATATACAAACCCACATAAACTCGCTGGCACTTTCCCATTACCACATGTATTCAAACAAACCACTGAGGTAAGCTAAGTTGCTATGTCAGATAAAAGCTAGTCAAGAGATGAGAGGAAGTGCTCTTCCCACTGCTGTCAAACCCACTAAAAAAGCAAAAAAAGGTTCTGTCATCCCATGGGCGGAACATTAGAAAATGCTTACTTTTTTGTCATACTTCCTTTTCGCTACCATCTTGTCCTGCTCATTACCCTCTCTTCTGCACTCCTCCTCCCTCTTCTTATACCCTGCCTTCTTTTACTCCATTTAAGTCTTTTTTCACCATTTCTGCTATTTCAGCAGAACTACGAATGGCAAGAGAGAACTGAGCATACACACACATTCACTCGCTCACACACAAGACCGCTCTTACCCAGTTATTATTATTTCAGGGTAGCTTTGTGTGCCCAAGCCCCAGTTTCCGCCACTGATAGGCCATTCCTGTGATGAACAACAGAACAACATAAAAGCACTTAAATCCACGAAAGCGAACCACATAAATCCGACATTTCTCAACATATGAGAATAGAGGAAATTTAGTAGATATTGCCCTAAAGCATGTGAGCGTTCCTGGGAAACTTAATAAAAGGAAATTGGCCAATTTGTAAGTTTTAGTAAGCATACTCTTAATATAATGACTGTGGCTTGCACTGGCAGCCACAAAACATTTCTGCAACGTGGGTGGAACCTTTATTAAACGGTTGGCGAGACTCTATAGGAAAGCATTTCCTCACGAGGCGTGGAAGCTGAAGCAGTTTATTCAAAGGTATTCAGAAGTGCTGCGATTCAAAGTGGGCCGTCTGAGTTAACCTGCTCCCTGTGGGAGACAGACCCACAACTTACACACCGCACTCCAGTCTTGGCTGAGAGGTCATGATTTCTTTCATGCCCATAAATACCCCTGTCTGTGTCTCTGACCCACACAGTCTGAGGACACAATGTGCTGCACGGCGGGGGCCTGAAGACACGCAGACATAGGGCATGGGGCGATTCATGAGGGACTGTAATCTAGTCACTCAAAAGCAAAGGTGTGTGTGTGTGTGTAGGCAGGACGTTTTAACTTCATTAAGCGATTAGCACTTTTAAATGAGTGTGTGCATGCTGTTGTACCTTTTTGCTGTAGCCCTGTCGTTTCTGGCGAGACCCGACAGAGTAAAGTGCAGGTATGAGGTCCACAGGACAATCGGCTAAGTACTCACAGCACGTCACAGGAGACTCATGAATCATCATGGGATACGGATTTTCAAAGATTGGGTAACTGAAAAACATCAGAGGTCAAAACAATAAGACTGACACTGTGGTAGAAAAGTGTGATAGCTGCAAACATGTGGGTGATACAAACCCATTTTGTGCAAGGTCAATAACAACTAAATCCTTTTCGAGGAGGACCACTACAGCATATGGTTCCTGAAAATCTGCAGAAAAATGAAAACAGGGTGGGTAAAATCGTGAATAAATATATACATATTTGAGTCATTATTTTATGCACACACTATTTATTTTTATTTATTATCTATTTATTTTTTTATATTAATTCAATTAAATTTACCAAAAACTGTAAAGAAATGTACGTTACCAAAAATTGCTTAAAATAAATGCAGCTCCTAAAAAATCCAGAATCCTAAAAAAGTATCAGTTTCCTCAGAAATATTAAGCTGCGACAGTTTTTAACAATGATAATAATAAGATAAGTTTCTTTAGGAACAAATCACAAAACACAAATACTAGACTAATTTTTGAAGTATGAGTTGATAATGAAGCTGGAGTGAAATGTAGCTTTTACATTACAGGAATAAACTGCAAATTAAAATAAAATAGAAAACAGTTGTTTCAAAACGTTAATGCTATTTCACAGAACTGCTTCTAGTCAAAGAAATGCGGTCTTGCTAAAAATAACACTTATATAGCATATGAACATGAGAGATGCAAATAGCACCCATTCTGGCACTAACACTTATAATAGGATATTTATCATATTTAAGTGGTCTGATCCATTGAAGTTATGACTAGAGACGTCACTGCATAAGTTTGAACCTCCTAAATGTCTCAATAATGAGTCAGAACCAAAGACGTCTCACTTCAAATATAGCTTAATCAACAAACAGAGCCAGGCATGGTTATGCAAGCAGCACTGTAAACACCATTCCTATTACTTCTGAATTCGTCACTGCTTCGCATGCCTTGGCTTCATACAAACTCTAAACAAAACGGTAAAATCTTTAACACAAACATATGAACAGAGATGCTTTGTTTTGGTAATAACAACTGCATGATTATCTGTAAAAGCAAGGTTAATCTCAAGAAAAAAACAAATTTAATTTAGTAATATGCACAAGCTAAAGTATGTGATATGATCTGTGTGTTATGTAAGGGATAAAGTACAGTAAGCTTAAGTTAATTTATCTTACACAGCTTTTCACTAAGAAAAATGTTCATACAACATAGAAAACAAATTTAAAAGAACATTTACTTGAAATAGAAATCCTATAACGTGTGCTTATTGCCACTTCTGTATTTTAAATGTTATGCTTACCCCACAAAATAAATGTATTAATTTCTTTTAAAAACGAAAAGACTCTTGAATAGTATTGAACAACTCATTTTAAGAAAAGAAAAATCTGAGTCTGACCAATTGGAACATCAAGTATTTCAAAGAGCCCCTAATAAGTGTACTTAATGTTCTCTTTTTCACAGCAGCAAATTATTGACAGACTATTAACAAACTAAAGTCATATCAGCCTTTGCAACAGCTGCCTGCAGAGAGAAAAGAAAACACTTCCTATTCATAAATAGCCACCAAAGTGATAAATTATTCAAATGGGTACGGCAATAATAAACGAATGCAGTCACAGAACTGGATGTTATGAATAGAGGGAGCTTTAAAAAAAGTGATGTAAAATGTAATTACTAGGCAGCAGTTCCACTGGGAGAGCTAAAGCTCATCTACAAAGAACACGAAAGAATAGAACAACCCAACAAAACAAAGGTTCAAATGTCAGCAAAAAAATGAAAAGAGAGAAAATGGCGTGAGATAAAAAGACTGAGCACTTATTGCAACAATACTGGACAGAACAGGTGCCGTTAATGAGTAAATCGACCTACATACCATTAGGATATGGCGTTTCACACAGAGTGAGGAAATCTACAATGGGATAATCCATCTCCAATACTGCCGTGCTCTTTCCATGCATTACTGTCAAGCATGGCCGTCGACCAACAGTGTCATACGACAAACCACCAGAGAAGATCATAAACGGATCCCTGTTCAGAACACAAGCATATACCGTAAAGTGAGCTTCAAAAGTCACAAAGTTTGTGCTTGTACTTTTCTCAAATTATATTATTTGCATCTGAGTGAGAAGCTGAAATGAATGTCTTTTAGAATGCCTTTTCCTTTAACAAAAGAAGCACTTGAGCTGCAGGAACTACACAATTTTGTTTATTTGGTTGTGACCTAGAAATCCTGCAGAATCTTAAGTACCTGTTATTTATTTTACGGTCTAATTTTTTGTTTACTTCCAGGTTTAAATGAGTTTGAAATTAATGTTTAATTCCATATTTCAGTTTTGCTTCAGACCAAAACAACATTCATGATGGTCCAAGATGTTCAGAAAAAAACAAAAATGCATTGCTGCAGATGTGCACTTACCCTGCTCTTGTGGTCTTGTACTCTACTTTAAGAATGGGTTTGCAAGGCTCTGGCTTTTTTCCATCTTTAGGCTGCTTTCCTGAAACAGAAATAAACTTATTTAGAGAGTTTCCTAAACTCTTTTCTGGCTCTGTCCCAAACAGTATACTCGGTATGGACTTGCTAAAGACCGCATTGAATCATCTGATGAACATGAAGCCATTTACATATTTCTGATTGAAACAGGAAGCTATCTAAAGGCTGGTCTTGGTTATTGTTTTTTTCCTAGATGTGAAACACTGTTCATTTTAGAGGTGCTTTATTATAAAGCGTCATGTACATTTTCAAAACTTGGCATTTTAGGAGGAGACTTTAGTCTATCAAGAAGTATGTCACCAAAGAGTAGACATGAAGGATGGCTGCAGAGGCTGAGGGTGTAATTTGGAAAAGTGCCTCTCTCTCCCACAGACAGGAAGTGTGTCACAGAAGAACTACATAAGTACTTTCATAACAAACAGAAATGTTCTCTATGAAACATAGTGATTTATGTAATTTTCCTCTCCTCCAAAGCAGTTTGTTAAACAAAAAATCCTTAAAATGGTAAATGTCCCAGAAAAAAAATTTGAACTAAAATGAGTGTTTCCGGGATTCCGGTCTTTAGCTGGACTCAGAGGAATTTTTTTTGATTTATGTGCAAATAGCTCAAAAATTATAAATACATGTAAAGAATTGTGCTGTTATTTATATATTTAAATAAACATAAATTGAAATAAGAAAAACTGCATCTGCTTGAAAGAAAAAAAATGGAGCAGATTAGTTTCAGATTTTTAGTATGCCTACGATAAAAGACAGCAGGACTAAATCCTCTCTAAACAGGCCCTACTAATGCCTATGGATTGAAAACACCAAAATGCTGCAGACAACATTTTATGGCTTTTCTCAATTAGTTTCTAAATCTGGCTGTCTGATGTTCTCCTCTCATGGAGACATGGTGAGGCTCAAGGGGGTTCTCGTATCAAGAGAGGACCGTAGTGGAGTATCTTCAATAGAGCAGGCAAGGACGTGCACCAAAAGGAAGAGCATGACCTCACCACCCCCCTCGCTAAAGACCACAACACAGGCAGTCTCCATGGAGGATGAAAATTGAAGCTTCACTTGAAATGGAAATTAGGGAAGGGGATGTGATTGTTTTAAGCTGCTTTGTGAAGGAGGGGGGCAAATAAAAAACAAATTACAACCCCGAATTAACACGTCTTTGACAGAGGTGTGATACAACCTTGTGAAACAGACATAAGAGAAATTAATTTTGTAACCCTTATCCTGACAAAAAAATACATTTGAAGAAAATGAGTTTGTGTGTTTAAGCCACAAAGAGAGAAAGATCACTAACCGTGTGGCGTGATTGTCTGTGCAGGCTTGGCTGGGGACTTTATATTCCATATGGTCAGTGTGCCGTCTGAGTGACTACAGATAAACTGCTTCCCCTCGTGGTGCCAGGCCACAGAATGGATCGCCTGTGAGTGAGAATGACAGTTCAAGACAGGAAAAAGAGCAGGAAGTAAAGGTCAGCAATGCTTGCATGGGGATAGACAGCTCAATGGGAGGTTTCCTAATAGTGACTCACACGGCAATGCCCAAGAACTTTACTCAGGGGTATAAGTTGTGCGTACCCAGGTTGAATCAAGAAGCATGCTAGAATAAATGATATAAACAAAGACTGTCTTTGTGGTGTTGAGCTATACAATTGTTACAAATAGCGAAGCTAGTAGGCCTGTTACAAACATTCTGAATCTGTGGCCTCGGTGCAACCACAAAAGTGGGATTGCAGCATGCTTTTTAGACCGTCAGCATTTCTGCTGAGACTATATCCAGAAAACATGAGGAGTCACATTTACATCCAAGTGTTATTTAATCATATACAGAACTGAATCCAAACCCCAGAGTAGTTGGTTTTAAAATAATGTCGCTTTGCTATTTTAATGCTTAAGTGGAGTTGATCAAATTTACGATATTACATTTTCCCTGGCAATATTTCTGGAATCACACCATGATGTGTCGTGTATTTTTAGCCAGCTATTTACAGTCAGAACTAGTGCTTGTTTTAATAGAACGGCACCTAGCTTAGCTAGCTACTTTATTTAATAATTTTAATATACACTACCAAACTAAAAGCTGAGGTCGGGCTACATTAAGTAAAAACTGCAATACAGTGAAATATTATTGAAATTTAAAACAACTGCTTTCTATTTTGATATTTATTATTGACATTTTGTTAATATTTATGATTTGTAAAGTCATTACTCCAGTCTTCAGTGTCACATGATCCTTCAGAATTCATAATATGCTTATTTGGTGCATTAACGTTTCATGTTCATGTTTGGTGCAATAACATTTCATGTTATTATCATCAGTGTTGAAACTAGTTGTGAGGCTTAATATTTTCGTGATATTTTGAAGTTTTCAGGATTTCTTGATTAATAGAAAGCTTAAAAGATCTATTTATAGAAAATTTTGAACATAACATATTGGAACATATATTAACCCATAGTTCCTTTATTGCACATCAGTATCTTTGTTTCTTTATATAGCTTTGTTTTGGACTGTTGTTGTATTGACTGAAGGCTTTGGCAATACTATGGGGAAAACAGTCAGGCCAGTATAGCACAATGAATGGAACAGAATTGAATCAAGGGGAAGAGAAAGAGAGAGAATGCACAGCATGAGACTGATGTATTCGAGAGAAAAGGTAGCCAGTGAAAGCACAAAGAACGCTGAAAGAGAGTTCTCATTATTTTCTAATTAAGCACAGTCTCCTCTTGTTTAGCATAATGATGGCGGCTCTATCTCTGTCTCTGGCAGACAGTGGGGACGAACCTCAGCAGACCTAACTAATCAATGAACCGAGTGCAACATCATTACAGGAGCATCCAGAGAGGAGGAGCCAGACACACACACACACACACACACCCACTCACATAAAAATATGCTTAAGCACAGCTACATTCACAACACCCCACTATGATTAGGTAGGATTATATTGCTTGCATAATATATTTATTGAAGGTACAGAACAAATGGCTGTGGAACACAATTATTCAGCATAAATGAAGCTATTTCCAATGTAGCCTGAAACAAACTATTCAGAATTGTATTCTACATACTATATGCATTTATGTTTCTGCAAAAAAATAGTATAAGCAAAAAAAAATGATTAGTTTGAATGCATGCATTACCTGAATGTGCTACTACATTTGCCAAAATACGCAACAAAATATACCATAGAATACTGTATTCCATAAAGGAATGTACTCGACCAGGCCTTTCTGATGAATATACTGCAAACATCTTAATACTGTTCATGATTTAATCAATATTTGACCAGACTATTGTGATTTAGAACAAGAATCTGATAAAAATGCAAAGTGACCCATTTTAGGGCTGTAAGGCATGAACCATGAGCAGACATCCACATTTAGATTAGTTGCTGATCAGTGTACAGTTCATTTTTAAATTACTATGACTATCTTTAGTGATACTTCAGTGGCTGATTGTTAAAATTCATAGATGTGAAGGACAGGCCTAATGAATAGATTTCTCTAGATATTATAGTCCTCATTGGATGTATCCTTGTATATCCTCTAGTACACTCCACATTCCATAGCTTCTAACTTGTAATTATACTCATACAGTGACAAGAACATGTGGGATGACTGTATGCATGTGTTTGTGTATGTCAGCTTGAGAAAGGTCTGAAGGATAAGCAGGCTGCCTTATTAACGACACCTTAAAGATACCAGGACCTCTAGCTCCCCTCTACACTACCCTCTATCCGTTTCTCTCTCTTCACCACACTCTAGGAGATACCCACAGAGACAGGGAACTGTGACACTGTCATACCTATGACACATGCACGCACACAGAGGCCCAATTAGAGCTAAAGAGGTCTGCTGGCTTTACTGCAGGCAGCCACAACCCGCCTCTTCAGTCCAAAAATATTGCTGCCGCTGACACTGCCCTCACACACACACACACATGCACAAAGCACATCATTCCTGCAGTGAACGTCAAGCCATCCGGAACAAGGTCAGCTGGCCATTTTCTCCAAAAATGACTACTGTAGATGTGCATTCCGTACATTTATAAAAAAAGCATGTATTATTTACAGCAAGTGCTTGTTATCAATATTACCGTTGCTCATATTTACAGTTAGCGATTTGTCCGCAGTGATGGGTAGGTTTGGAGGGTGGGGTTAGGTTTAGGTCATGCGGAAAAATTCATACGAATAGGCCCTTTTCACAACGACGACACCTAACGTCCGCTTTTCTGCAAAGCAGTATATCTGTACTTCCATTATACCTTTCCGTCGGAGACTTCTCAGGAAAATGCAGGAACTGCTTAAAATAAAACTAAGATTTTTCATAATAAATATTCTCATAAACAAGTTTTACATCCATAAATGCCAGCGATCTTAAAAAAAGAAACCCAATATTGTCCAGTTCAGTATTAAAATGGGTTTATATTGAAACAATACAAGGATTGCCATCAAGCTATAGTGCGTCACCATGGACCTCTATAATTACTTAAATTGCTCTAAATTCACATGTACACCCTTTTTTTGTAAATTATTATTGGGTTTTTTTCGTTTCGTTAAAGGCTATATGTAAAATGATCTTTTATAAAACAGTTGATGTGCGTTTTATATTTATTTGTATATAAATTGTTTTTTAAAAATAAAAGGTTTTATGTAAACTTAATACTTATAATTTGTGAATTCAATTATATGATGTTTATCAAAATTTAAATTATTTAAATAATGGCCTGCAAGCTCATGTTGAGTATTATTAATGAATGCAATCTGGCTGATCGGTATTCAGTAAGTTAGTTTGAGATGTCATACACTTAAATGATGACGATGAGCGTATAAAACTGTTATCATCTTTTAATCGTATTTGTGGCAGATATATAACTGTAAGAACCGGGGTGAACTGGTATACTGGCAGCGATAGTGTTTTGCTATGCTGGAGGAAGTAAGAATACACTGCTTTGAGTGGAAGTTGCGTGACGTCATGTGAAAAGGGTCTATTAGCGGCTCCATTTAATGAAAATCTTATAGATTCATAAGAGTGAGGTTGTATAAATGTGTTCAAACTAGTCACCTCATAAAATACGTACGATTGCAAAGTTGAATACCAGTTTGAATCCTGGCTCAAGGACTTTTCCTGATACCGCCCCTATCTTTCTCCTGTCTCTCTCCTGTCGCTATAAAATTACCCTTAGGAGATCTATACAGGTGGAGCTAGGCAAGGTGAAGGTTTCTGCTACAGAAAACACTGGTCAAGCATATGAATATTAAGCAGCAAACTCATTGGCTCCTGATGCAACAGAAACCAATCAGCTGCACATAGGTATATGTGATTACTGGCAGATTCGTGACAGAACTTTCTATAGATGCAACAGATGCAAGAAAAAATGTTTATTATAACTCTAATTCTATATCGCACACAAAAATGATGAAATGAAAGAGGAGAAGGAGAGGGGAATGGAAGATGGAGAAAGAAAGCTTATTAAAATCTCTATTACACAGAAACTGCCTGTCCATACAGTATGTCCTTTATGCTGCTTGCACTGATCCTTTCCTTATCCTTATTTCAGCACTTCCATCCATCTATAACAGAATAGCTCCTCGCTGCCTCAGTGCTAATTCTGCTGCTCATTGCACCTCAGCGACCCCTTCAGCACTAATAGCTTCCCATGATCTGATATGATGTTAATTCTGCTGTCTATTGCACTTCTGTGACCCCTTCAAAGATAAAAAGGTTCACAGGCAACATCTGCATAACTAAAGACAGTCTGATCAACCTGTCTGAGCTCTTTCCCGGTCTCTACTTCATAATTATAAACAGTAAGGCACCATGGGGGGTCTGATGCACAATGGTGTTTCGTGGTACGAGCGTGACTCTGTGCTCAGCCAAAATGACACCTTGCTACCCCTACTGAGCAGTGAATTGTAGGACATTTATCTCTGCTGTACTAATCAATCAAGTTAAATGAAGGCAGGAATAAATCAGACATCCAGCCAGGCACAGTCATTCATCAGGGTACAGATGAGTTGTCCTCTGAGAAATTAACTCTCACTCACACACACACGCACATACACATGGATATACGCTAACACACCAATGAGGGAGTTACAATAAGAAATGGGTTTGACACGCACGTGCGTGTGTGCGTGTATGTCTGAAGGAAAAAAGAAAATAGTGTGTGTCAGTTTTAATTCCTTTGCACTTTGCTTTGGGCGCATCACGCTCATCATAATAACTAATGTACGCTGGCTGCCACTGTTGACAAAAGCCTTCGAACCAGCTTAAACTGGAGTGGCAGATTAACTGTATGTTCTATGGGGGCTATTTAGATGCATGCTAATAATTTCCAGGAGATGCAGACAGAAAGATCATTTTTGGAAAAAAAAAAATGCTCACAACCAGTTGAAGAGAAATTGAGCCAATGAACGGATTAAATAAATTCAGAGGCATAGCACAGATTAAGTTCATATACTTTAGGGGATATTACTACTGTTATGGGTTTATTTGTAAAGGGAAAGTTGAAAATCAGGTTTTTCAAAATAAATACTTTCGGTTGGAGATGTATAATGTATAATGTCACAAAAGATTTATATTTAAAAGAAAAGCTTCTCTTTTGAACTTTTTATTCATCAAGGAATTCTGGGGAAAACACACACACACAGAAATATTAAGCACAACAATGTTTTTCGACGGATAATAACACAGCATATTTCATTAGCACCAAATCAGCATATTAGAATGATTTCTCTCATGTTAACTTTAAATCGTTAATTTATCTTAATGATTATTGCATAATTATTATATTAAAAAGCCTTTGAGAAGTTATATTATTTAAAAAAGTTTGTTTTCAATCAAACAATTAATGCATATGTTTTGTTGTAAAAAATTCATGGCTTTAAGAACAACACCAGACTGGAACAAACATGCAAACTGTAATACTCCTATATCTATAGTGCTCACTTCACCGATGAAGAAATAATTTGGGGGAATCTAATTAATATCGATGAATCGTGAGTTGATAATGCATCTCTCCACTTTTCAGAACATTCCTGAAGAAGACACCAATATGAATGAATGATTTAGAATACGAAGAACTACACACTGCCACTTATTCTTCTCAAATACCAATATTCCTTTGATGCTGTAGCACCAAGCTGAACAGACTATGCGCCTACTTAGAGATCTAATCAGCATCCTTTATTAAAATCAAAACATCTCATGAATATTTGTGCAAGCATTTCCATATTCTAAGCATTTGTGCCACTGCAGGCGACAGGAGCCTGGGATACAACACTGTGTGACAATACATACCTCATCGTAAGTGTACCGGTAGTCAGCTCTCTTTGATTTCAAATCCCACAGCACTACGATCCCAGACTCAAATCCTATTATGAGCTGAAAGAAGAAGAAAGATGAGGGGGGAACAAGAAAAGAAGGAAGATATGCTGTGAGTCTGTTGAACCCGACCTGTAAACTGATGAGAGTTCATGGAGAGGTGCTGACGTAAATCTGAAAGCAAATGATGTGTTTCATCAAATAAAAAATCCTCTTTCTGATTGTTAATCCAAAACATCTCGTTCTGTATTCACCAACAAAATTAATTAATCATACAAAACATTCTGCTCAAAACATAGAGGGGAAAATGGGGTTTTTGATATTACTGTAGGCTGATATAACTTCATTTTTTTATTCATATTTCTTTGAAATAATTAAAAATGGATTAAAATATAAACGCGTAAAATAAACATGTGCAAGTTGTTATCACCATAATTCAACTCTACATTTATTGTGAAAGAAATGGCTCACCAAAAAATTAAAACTCTATTATTTACTCACCTTCGAGTAATTTTGAAGTTTTTTTCTATTAATTTTCTTTCTTTCAGAGTTAAATTTTATACTGTAGTACAAAGTTACTTTATGATTTTTAAGATGCTTTAAGGTGCCTTTTTAAGCCCTATAATTTCAATCCAAACGTATGAGAATAAGTGGTCAGAAAATTAATCAAAATATCTTTGTTTTTAAAGATTTAGTGGTAGTCTATGAATTGAAAAAAATTCAAAGTTAAGTCAGCCAAGAGGGAGGGACAATGTGTCTTAGGACTTTAAGACCCATTAGGAACTGAGTGGACTTGTAATGGATCGATGCCCCGTTCAGGGGCAGAAGCGGGATGTGAGAAAGAGAGTGGATCATCACTGTAAAGGCGCCTATGAGGAGCTCCCAGCTGCCAGAGAAAGAGACAGACAGTTTGTCATCCATACAAAGGCAAAACCCCAGCAGGTGTGTGCCGGTCTCTCTGCTCCCCTCTGACTATATGCTGGCAATTAGTGAAGGTAAAATGAATTTCTAAAAAGATGCATTTAGAAGTAGTTGGAGCACTTGTTCATCTCCTTCATATCTCCTCGATCATTTGTTTTCAAAAACAACATAATTTGCTAACAAGCTGTGTGAGATTAGACCCAATTACTGAACTGTGCTGCACTGTAGGAAAGAAATGCCTTACGATCTCAGAATGGAAAAACAACAACAACAACAAGAGCTTTGTGCAAAGTAAGGGAAATGAATAATTCATGTCAGGAAGTGTTGATTTGTTTTTATGTAGTTGTGTAGGCATCGCCTTACCTTGCCCTCATCCATAGGATTGTCACTAATGTGAACGACTGGGCCGGGGTGGGCCTTGGAGGACCTGTGAGAGAAAGACAAGTTTGGGATTGGTGTCGAGAAGACAGGATAGTGGAGTTCAAACAAAAACAAAAAAAATGCATGAAGACAGCGAGGAAAGGATCCTTGGGGATGTGTGAGATAGAAAGAGATTACTATTTAAAGCAGTAGCTTTTTGAAGAACTTTCAACAACACTGCATTTATCTGATTTAAAAAATACAGTAATAATGTGAAATATTATCACAATTTAAAATAAGTTTTCCATTTTATTTCTGTAATAGCGAAGCTGATTTTTAGCAGCCATTACACCAGTATTCATTTCATATGCTTTGGTAATAATAAAAAAAAAATACTTAAAACTTTTGGATTGTAGTGCATGTTGTATTTTAGGCCTATGTAGTGTATTTATGAGTGTGATTATGAGTTAGTTTCCCAGCATGCACCAAAGATGAAATAAATCAGTTTAACTGGACAGTTTGGTAAGCCACACAACTAATAAATGAAAACAAAGATTGGCATACGGATCCATTATCAAACAGAATATATAATAAATAATTTATCAACATTTGAATATACACTTACATATTGCTAACACATAAATATCCCACGGATAGCATAACAACACCCAAACGCACAACCAAATATCCTTAATGAAACAATAAAACATCTATCAGAGAAAATTAACCATTATGTATTCAATAGAGTTTTTCATAACAATCCCAATACCCCCTAAGCTTTGATGACATGAGTTTAGATAAGAAATCCAGCACTGGAGGGGATCATAGAAATTTATCACTACTAAAATGGGATATTTCTCATAAAAATATCTTCTTTAACAATACATTACAAAATCCAAGAGTGGGATTCTTGCCATGCATAGCTGTTCAAAATGAAAGGGTTTTACATAATGCATCGAATAATTCATGACAGGCTCCTATACAGGCATCTTATATTTGATGTTGTTGAACTGAAACCAACCTAATCTGAATTTTTCCATCCAGATACTTACTCCATTAGGCGTTTGAAATATGAAATGTATAAGTCTCCAATGACATTCAGACAGTCAGTTTCAACCTCAAGATTATTCACAGTTAAAATTTCATTAAATACATAAAAGAAGCTTTGAGATCTCCCCGGGACACAATGGTGTAAGCGAAAAATTTTACAAGACCACTACTGCCCACTTATTTGCAGCCAATGAATAATATGCCATCATTACTTTAGTTAAGAAATAGCCCAATAGATCCGAAAGAGCAAAATGTTTCATTCTAATAAATATGGACCTTATAAAAAGGCAGCATGTACTGATACTCTTATTTATAGAACCCTTCTCTCTATTCATCACAAAACAAGCTGCCTTGTCACCAATAGGTGCCACTTCAGCTAGCAATATTGTAGACGCCCATAAGCCATTGATTGTACTGGCAGGAGTCTTATTCCTTTGTACCCTCTGACTACCCAGCAAGCCAACTGTGTTGTTGACGGCTCTCGGGCACAGCCTTAGACGCCTATAGTGGTGACAGCCGTGGCCTAGACAGGGGTCCTTCTCTCCCCTCCAGCTACATTCTGTTGAGCTACAGCGTGATGAGGAGAAACTGTGCCTTATACATCTGTTACGGTAATGGAGGTTCGACAGACAGGGGTCCTGATTGGCATTTGCGATGTGACTGACAGGTACACGGGGAATGAAAATCTGCAACACATGGCCCCTCACCACTACAAAACATTTATATATATATAATATATAATATATAATTTTTCATGAAATACTGCAGTATTAATTATAAATTGTTTATTTGTATAAACTTTTTTATGTGCCTCTGTAATCTTTAATCAAAATAACTTCTCCTCCCTCTTGTCTTGTCTGAGATCACAGCAACAACAATCCAACAATTTAATCAGTTTTATCTGATGGATAAAATCTACTCCCTCCCTACAGTTATTTTTTGTTTTTCTGACCGCCCATTTTCCTCTGATATACATCACATTAGTGAAGAAAAGTCTGTCACAACTATCAGAAACACTATCACAACAGAGACTTTGTTACTAACCTGTAGCATTTAAAATGTTGGGTTTTAACTTAAATTAGTTTAAAAATGACTTAAAAATGTATTTGTTTCAAATAGTTTCTCATAGAATTTTTTTTTATTTCTATTCTATTCTATTTCTATTATTTCTTCGATCTGCCATAAAAAGGATGTGATTAAACATTAAAACATAAAAGAACATAACATTAATACAATTTATTGTATTACTATATGTAGGTTATCATATTCTAATGACATAGTGACATATTATTATCATATCCTGTGTTAATATTTGCTAAGATATTATTTTCAAAGATAAATGATATGCAATCATAAGTGATATGAAATTATTCATTCAATAGATAAAAACACAAAGTTCCCATAGGACAGGTATTTCACTTCAAACTTGAATTCCATGTTTTCTGTAGAGATTAGAGAGCATTATTCATCTTTCATTTTATTGCATTTTCAAACAATCCACACAGTACTAAAAATACACATGTGCATTATTTAACACAATATGTAACCACAATGTTCATTAGCTTTTCTAATTTCACCACATGAATAGATATAAAACAGCATTTTGACATCTCATCTAAAGCCTCCATTTGTAAGTAATAGTATTATATCTTATATCTTATCTGTCTGATATAATAAAATGTTCAGTAATCTAGTCGAGAGGAAAAATGGGTCTCACTTTCTATTTAGATCTCCCTAATACAAATAGAATGGTATGTGTAAGTGACACAGGACAACAGGTAACAACACTTTTTTCTCTTCTTGTGTAACACGAATTATATACCCTCATTTTGTAACAACAATAACTGGAACAGTTTGATCCAGGGGTGGAAACAGGTAGGTTTAGGGATATATAAAGTGGGAGGAGTTGGATCTGGAGTTGGTGCACAACTGTAATACCAGTGTACTTATATGATAACTCCTGATTAATATAAAGTGTAACATTCTGGACACCGACCACAATTTATATTTAATGACTAACTTACTGGCCACTGCTAATTACATGGTAAATAGGAATAATTTACTACCAAAAAGTGCTGTTATTCTTGTTACACATTTGTACTTTCATTACCAAAATGTGTTGTTACCAATGTGCTATTACACATTTATACTTACACATGCCATTCAGTGGGTTGTTACATATATGTTACACATGTTACATATGTGTAGTTACACAAACATTACACATCTAGTTACTATGTAAGCACACAGGTATTAGGGACAATATAAATTTGGACCGAAAAAAGTAGCCTATCCTCACCAGGAAGAGCAGCCAAAAGTAGTTCATGAGGTCAACGAGTACATTTAAGTTAAAAGACAGAGGGTGAGCGAGAGAGAAAAAGAGGGAAGGAGGGAGCAGTAGCACCTCCACACAGAGGTCAAGGTGGCAAGCGTGTTGATGGAGTGACTGATGTTAACTACTCCATTTCCTAGACCTCAAAATCCTAATTTACGCTCCCTTCTATCCCTCAAACCTCACTTTAGGAGAAACAGGCTGGTTTTAGAGAGCTGATCACCATGGCAACAAGAATAGGATGGGCAAAATCTCATTCTGTAACTGCCGCCCTCACTCTGCACTGTGTCTTATTCACTCAAGACACCTTATGATTACATAATTTCACCGTTTCACCTACATATACCCTCCTACCCACAAATCTTTTTTGAGGTCCAAAATAATCATCACACTAAACATACGTACCTCTTATTCTCACGCTTTCGCTCTGATTGTGAGGAGTGCATGTTGACTTGAAGTTTAATTTCCTGTCATTAGGACAAACCACAGGGAAAGAGCAACACAGCTCAGCATCCGTTTCCATCCCTACCAGCTGTGCTTGTGCACGCGTACACGTGCGGAATCCAAGATGCAATTCGCTCACATTTTAAGTAAGTGCATCCATTTGCTTTAAGCAGTAACACCTGTCGTGCAAATCGAGTCTTTGAAATGGATGTCAGTTGGTTAATAGACTCCATATAAATTGCATAAAGGTGTCCGATATATACTGTTTTAATGACTGTATAAGTACGTATACAATCTCAGCGTGCCTCAAGACCTACTGCTGTCTGTTTAACCTTGGCCAAGGAGAGATCCATACATCAGTGTCTTTGTTGGCGGAGATCTGGATTTACGATAGAGAACTGTCACACCAAAAAGACATGCACAGCCTAGTTGAATTGCGGAGACAGTCTGTTTGTCCAGGGGGCATGTTGGCGTTTCCTTGCACCCAGTCTGTGCACCTGAGAACAGCTTAAAAATTACACCACCTGCTATTGTAACCCTTGTAACATGCCTCAATGTCCCCTTGTCAATGCGGCGTCACACCACTCCAATATGCCCACCTTTAATCCCCCGACAGCCCAAACAGTCAAAGTGACAACCTACATGCCCCCGTACTCTAAAACAACACTGTGCTACTGACACCTGCAGCAACAAACTGTTTTTTTTCTCAATGTCTGGCACTGTGCCTACATCACCCACCACCACTTTATCATGCCTACAGCAGAGTGGCATGCCAGATTTCTCCCTCTCAAATGGGCTCAGACCATCTTGGTTAGCCGCTGTGGTGTAGCTACTACTGTGAAGTGCATTCTGAGAGCGTGTTTATGGAGAAAGATGTTCATGGACACACTTGAACAGCGCTGATTTTAAGACAATTTTCTTGACTTTGAAGTATAAAGTTCAGACCTTATTTTGTGCCATCTTGTGGATAGCAATTTTAACATTTATTCAATGCACTTAATAATAACAAACTTCCATTGTACTGTAATTGTGATTACACAATTGTAAATGTAATTGTGTGCTAATTTGATGTTATTGACATATGTGATGTACACATACTGACGTATATGCAGATGTATGGGTGTTTATGTGTGACAGAGACAATAGAGAAAACGCCCTGCTCAATGACATGACATTAAAGCCACGTTGACTTGCCCATTTAGTCTGCCACTACAGGTTCAACAGTAAAGGGCGGAGCAGTTCTTTGAACAATTGCCCTTCCTGTCACAAGGGACACAACGTGTCTGTCTGCGAGTGTTCGTGTGCGTAAGTACTAAAGCAAGAGGCAAGACAGGACATCTGTCTATACTAACACTGATCCGATCTGACACCTGTAAACGCATATGTGTGTGTGCGTGTCTACACTGTCTGGGTCTCAAAGGCACTGCAGCCTTTTCAACAGGTCAGGGAGGAAAACAAAACTGCTGACAAAATGTTAGAATGAATAATTGAAGAACTTGTGTTACCTACGGAGAAGAGCGATGGAAGTAGAGCAGGTGAATTGACAATTTAAAATGACATTTGATTGAAACGATCGCTTAGTTACAAATAAAACATAACAAGGCTACGGGAACAATGACAGATGTGGCATATATGATATATTACAAATCAGATTTCAGGACTCAGAGAGATTACATTTCATTTCAAACATGTGTGTGTGTGTGTGTGTGTGTGTGGCACTCACAGTTCAATGGCTTTGTTCCACATGATGGTGTATCCTGAGAGGGTAAAGGACTCCACATTTACAATGTGGATGTTTCCTCGTTCCGAGCCGATGTACAGCCATTTACTTTGGAAGGGCAGATGACAGAACGTTATCCTGCCAAAGAAGAATGTAGAGAGGGCAAATATTGATATTATTTGTAATTCATAAAAGAACAGAACAGCTTCCATACTCAAAAACACTTTACCCAGAAAGTAAATCATGTGTCTCCACTGAAAATATAACAGAATTTCTTATCTTAATTATCCTTCTCATTTAAATTTAAGATAAGATAAATTCAAAACGATTCATATTTTATTCCATTCTATAGTGTCATATTAGGGTTTTTTTTGTATGTTGCCATTAAAAAATGTCTAAATCAATACTGAATCTTGATCCAGCAGCCAGTATTCTAATGATTCTCATACATGATACTAGTTTGGCTGCTCAAAAGTCACTGAAAGATATAGAATATTGTTGCAAAAAAGAATATTTGAGAAACCTCATACAAAAGCACAATAGATTAGATACACTGGGACTCATGTCCTAGAAGATTTCTTTTGGAATATCAAACCTTTTCAGTTTGATAAAATAGTGGGAAAGTAGAAAGATGGACTCTGCGGTCATGCATGCATGCACTCAGCTGAAATAGGAGTTTTCTATTAAAGGATAATTCATAGCCGACAAGATGGGTTTTAATAAGCAAACTGCACATATAGAGAAAATCTTTGACAACCATAATGTAATGTGCTCGATCAGACTTTCTATAAGCAGGGACTTTTGCTGACAAATAAACAGTAATATCTTGGTGCAGGTAACACAAAAACCATGCACATTGTTCATTTACTTTAATACAATACAAAGCAGGTTGAAAATCAGTTAAATTAAACAGTGACTAAATTTCCCCCTTATGAATTTTTGAGACCCCAGTAAATTCTAGAGTTTCAAAAGAGATGTCACAACCTGTGCCAAAACTTACCGAGATACTAAAGTCTGGGATTATACTGTGATTTCAGTGAAGCATATTTATTTCCTTTTAGTTCAAGACAAATTTACTGAGGTTTATTCAAAGCTTGACTACATGTCAACAATTCAATCATTTGTTTACTTCTCCTAAGCAAAGTAGGAAATACATCTGAGATGTGAGATCTGACATTTCCGACTCCCTCAAGCCTTCATAACTATGAAAGACAAACCTCTGAGAAATAGCATTTTTCTGTGAAGCCTACAGGTAATGAGCTACACCGAAAGCGCATTCAAAGTCAGGACATTGACACCATCAATGGACCATGTGATTTTCTTTCAACCAAATATGTCTGTATGTAATTTACGTCATTCCTGAGTATAGAAATGCTTAGTTTAGCTTGAATTGCAGTTCTGCTTGCTCAACTCAAATGTGCTTTTCTGTACATCCCAGAGGGATGAAAGTGCGGGAAGCTCAGCTACTGGAGTCAAAGACTAGTTTTCTCTTTAATCACTGCTAGAACTGTAATATCACTCAGTTTAAGGTATAAGTATTAGTTTTCCCAAACTCACATGCATCTTGATGAACAAGTGCTTTTTTAGAAAAGGTGGAGCATATGGTGTGATTTTATGAACAAAAGGCTTGTTTGTTTTGGTGCTGTGCAAACGGATTGCCTCTCACCCCTTTCACACTCCTTTTTCCCTGCAGCACACACACACCTGCCCCCAACACTTCACACCAGCACCTTGCAGCATCATGAATATATTCATGAGTGTAAGAGTGTTGAGAGAAATACCATGCATCAAACTCAACACACTTCTCTCCTGTCTATGAGACAGATGCGCATGGAGAAGACACGAGTTGGACTGCTGACTGCTCTCTATTTTTCTCTCCCTTGGGAAAGGGCAAAAAGAAAAAAAAAAAAGTAAGAGAAAACATAAGAGGCTTTCAAATGAAACACACATGTTATGTAATGTTATTCAAAATGTGAGAATGAAAAACTCCAAACACAAACAGCCTGCATGTATAAGCACATCGTTTGAACATAAATATGCTCTACGCAATTTACCTCAAAATAGTTTGATATTATAAAATTATTCATATCTTGATATTTATGTCATCATCTCAGACAACTAAACATTTTGTCAAAAGTACTATATAATTCTTTAACCCGCAAAAGGTTTAAGTTAAAAAAAGGTTACTTATTTGGAACCATTTCCATAATTAGCTAATGATCCTTCTTTAATTAATTCATTAATTAGCACAGGAAAAGATGAATTACGTCTATCACTTCACTGCGCGTGTGTGTGATATGTAGCACAGAGCATTTAACATGACATCCGCACATCTACTCCAGGATGACTAGGCAAGATTTGCGTGCCACATAAAAACACATATTTGATTCACTCGTATTGTTTTTATACTGAGCTAATGATATTTTGTATCCTCTAAAAAAATCTATTAAGAAATCGCTGCTCCCTGCCACAAATGTAGTTTTTACTATAGTGGACCTTTGATCTAACCAATGTTAGCGAAACCCGAGCCGCACAAGTTTTCCAACCTAATTTCTTTGTGTTTAGAAGAACCAGACACGACCACATTCACAAATATCAACAGCCCTCCACGTGTGAGAGTGAGGTGTGCGTTTGTTCAGATGGCTTTTCTGTGACCATGTGATAATGAGCTAAATGAGTGTATTAGCATGACAGATGGATGCCCTGCACTCCTGACATTTGGCTTGCTCTTTACTGAGCCTTCGTCCTGCAGGGACACACACATACGCACGCAAGCAAAGAGCAAACCCATTCAGAAACAAGTCTTAAAAGCCCGCCAACCTCTCTGATCATTCATTATGTTACGGCACAAGGATGGCATCGAACATTGTGTCTGTAGGTCACAACGGCTTCGAAAATGTAAACGTTGCCTTTCATTGGCATCATATGGGAACATTTATTTTACAGCTCTGAACGATTGAGACACTGGGCTCACTGAACAAATACAAGAAGATTCATAATCGACGACAATGTGTTGCTTCAGGCAAGCCAACCGTATAAAACACACAATTGACCAGCTGCACATGTACAACACGGAGGAAAAGAATCTGCTTTGAATGAGCTCTAAATCATTTCCTCCTGTAAACGTTTGTAAGAGCAAATGTGCAGCATTTAAATCAGTTGAATTTTTGTTTTTCTTATGCGTCAGAATGGCTTGAGTGCAGCAAAAGCATTTGAAGTCAACACAGTCTAATATCTTTTTCCTCCAAAATGCTTTAATGTGCAATCTAGAGAGCATTTTCAGGGAGCACTTTTCACGTCTATGCCAGGAAAGAGCATTTTTTAACAGGCTGTTCCTCTCTCATCCCTCTCTGCTTGTTGTAACATCTTCCGACAGCTTCCTGTCAGAACGTCAGCCTCTGTGATGCCCACGGTGTCCTGACAGTAGGTCGAACTATGTTCCTCCCAAAAATATACCTTCCAAAAGAAGCATCCTTCAACATCACAGCCCACAAGCCTTTTGTGGGCCCATTCTTATATATATATATATATATATATATATATATATATATATATATATATATATATATATATATATATATATATATACTGTGAATCTGTTTAATTACTATACAAATGACTATACATTTTGTTGGTAATGTTTTTAATTATGTAAACAATTTGTTCCATTATAAATGATAAATAATTATTACTTATTCTTTATTATCGCATTTGATAAAGATGTCATATGATGTGATTTCAAGTTTTCCTTGTCATTGGAGTTTGTGCATATACAAGATTCGCAAAGTTGCAAAGAACAAAGTCTCAAAGCCAAAGTTCATAAAAGTTTAAACTCATCAACATCTCCTAAAATGCACCCCCCACCCCATACTCACTGTGTTGGAAGATTTTCATAACAGCAGCCAAATGATTAGGCTGAGCTTTGTAAAAATCGTTTTTTCGCGTTTCAGAAAGGATAGGCAGAGATGAGCAACAACAACGTATGGTATGTGGAATCTAATGTATTTTTTGTACCTTTACATTACACCAAATACACAAAATAATGTTATGTTTAGCATCGCCATATGGCCCATTTAAGAGTGCTATTAACTCTTATGCTAATTAATTAATTTTCTGCTATTGATATGACAAAGCAATTTTCCGGGCTTACTGTTATAGGCTATTATATGCTATTATGCATCTTCTGAATTAGTCTAGAACATGCAGATCAAAAACACAGACCAGGAAAACGTCACATGTATATATGCCTATAACAAAAAAAAAAAAATCAACACTTAAAAAACACTGAAAGGAAAACTGCCTAATGTTACAGATTGAAATTTCAATCCAGAAAGTGCTGATGGAAGCAAGCTACTTCATCTTAACTTTAATAGTATTACTGAATATGATCCAGATGCAGTATTTGATAAAAATTTTCCGATTTTCTGAGCTTTTTGCTCAAAATGTAGCTTTTTTTATGAAATTCATTTATTCAGTAACATTTAATAATAGTTCTGGCATTCAGAATTTCCTTTCAGGACAAGTTATTTTTTTCAAATACACAATAACATTAATATATAAGTACATAAAATAATCTAAAATGTAAATGATGTACAATAACATAAAATGATATAAAATCCTTCTAATATCGCTCAAAAATACATCGCATTACGTTCTCATGTTCTCAGTGCCGATTCGTGTTAACTTTACAGTTCAGTACAGATATTTTCTTTGCACTCAAGGGCACAGCCGCCCTATTGCAGCCTCAGGGGTGAGGCAGGTCGCAAAGGGAAATACACAGACACATCAGTCCTGTACCTATGACCCCTGCCTGTACTTTCTGAGGCAGATATACACGTGCAGAGACCAGCACACACGCAAACACACAGTTATGTGGTAAAAACTTGTTCGACCCTGAAAGCCGCTGTTGGCAAGTTGTCACTCTCATCAACAGAAGCAGTGCAGATTATAAGTGAAGGGCTGCCTCATCTCTTATCAGAGTCAACAGCTGTCCAAACCGAATCAGAAGGTTACAACCTTCCTGCACTGATCTATAGCTATGAGTGTGATTAAAGGTCTCACACATTCTTCAATTCTTGCCACGGAGCTACAACACTGATTGAAGTGTCCTTAGTATGAACACATGTCACCGTTGAGGACACTGTTTCAAATAAGCAACTTTTTTACCTTTTAAGAAGACGTAAAAAGAAAAACCGGATGAAATAGAACAGCGTGCTGTGCAACGTAAATGCACTGTATTTCATAACTCGCCTTCTATAAAAAAATGATGTACGTCATCAGGAAATCAGCCTGTTTTTAACACTGCATTAGGTAAAATGTTCTCTTTTCCCACTACTGTTTGCAAACACGATTACACATGTTGACTCGCCTCCCTGTGCGACCAACAGAGAGTGACTGTGTTCTGGGCTGCACCTGGGTACCAACAGTGAGAGAGCAAGTGGAAGTCAACTGGAATAATAAGAGAGTGAAAGAGAGAAACAGAGGTATCAGATGTGAGTGTGGGCCCACAGAAACACCAACACCAGCTCTGCCGCACACACACACACACACACACACACGCACACACGGTCATGTATCGCTAACACTGATCAGCAGTCTACATGCACACACACGCTCAGAGCAAGTGTAGATTAAGTGACCGTGGCTGACCTCTCCTTGTTGAACTTGAGTGAGTGCAGCACAGCTGGTCTCTTCTGTCGCAGGTTCCACAGGTGAATACTATCATCAGCCAAAGCACTAACCAGCGCCCCCTATGAGACAGAACAAAGAAAGACAACACTTACACTACTTTTGGATTAAAGCCTTTACAGTACACCTTGTATCTTACATCATCAAGCAACCATCATTATATTTTAAGATTTTAGTAAAATATCTTTTATGACATTATAAATGCCTTTACTGCCATTTTCAATCAATTAAAACTGACCCAAATATATATATATATATATATATATATATATATATATATATATATATATATATATATATATATACACACACACACACACACACACACACACACACACACAACCATTCTAAAGGTTTAAATCATTGAAAGTGACAGTAAAGGCATTACAAAATTACTTTTCATACAAAATTACATGAAAAACACAAAAAAAAATTAACAAAACAACTGTTTTTTTAATAATAAATAAGGGTTATTTTTAAATTGTAGTAGTATTTCGAAATATTACTGTAATTATTGAAATTTTGATCAAGTAAATGCAGCCTTGGTGAGCTTAAGAAACTTTCAAATACAATAAAAGAAAATCTTATACATCTCAAACCTTTGTACAGTATATTTACGTTATCAAAACCAAGACATAATGTATAATTATAGGGATTTTTTTTTCCCATCTTTTTTTTATGTGGTTTAAAAAATACTATTATCGCACTGGCGAGATAATAAGCCAATATGGAGATATTTCAATATGGATCCCTTCTTACATTGTGTGTTTAACATCATTCTATTTCATATTACATACTACTTTGTTATACTTTTGTACAGTCGATTATCATTCACATTTTTGTTGGAGGCACTGCCTCTCTTACCTACTTGGAAAAAAAGCCCCTGACATATACCATACACCGGCAGAGATAACCTATTCATTCTGCAACATTTCTGGAGGGCTGGAAGATTCGAGATACAGTGGTGGGTGGTGAATATATGTGTGTGAGAGAGAGACAGAACTGAGTGGAAAAATAAATCGAAAGAGAGACAGTGTGGGTGGGACAGACAGAGGGGATGGAGGAGGGATGCTACCACAAAATATCTCCTTTCCATCTATGCACTGGCGTACTCACACCAAATACACACAGACGCTGCCTTTCCTCTGGTTATAAAGGCTGAATATAAAGCAGACAAGTGTCTGTGCTTTGTCCCAGGTGTGTGTGTGTCTGTCTGTGCAGGCTCTGCTTGGTCTGTTGAGCCCCAAACAAACACATATACACACTGAGACTGATACACACATACACACAAACAAGCACTAATGAATGTGTGAAGGAACTCAAAATAACATTTCATCTAAAAATAAAAGCTTATGAAGCCCAGCTATCTCTCACCTAAAAGAGGACTATCATACGGCAAAAACTGTATTTTTAATCACTGAATTTGTAAATAACGCATGTTATATTGCAACTTTCCTAAATATAAGAAAAATAACTGTGACATAATTAATATGATCAATAAGCTTAATTGAAAATGAATAAGAAATTGAGTAAATAATATAATTCACTTTGTATATCAAATAGGTAAAATAAATCAAACTATGGTAATTTGATATGTATTATATGCTTGTTTTAACTTTTAACATGATAACATTTTGGAATTTCACAAAACAAACTTTTTAAGGTCTAATGTCTAGCAAATATTTTGAATGTAGGTCTTTATCATTTCACATCATGGTACTAATAGATCATGGGACTACTAACACAGAGGTCACGGTTTGATTTCCAGGGATTGCAAATAGAGAAAAAAGCACATTTTGAATGCACTTTCAAGTCACTTTGGATAAAAGCATCTGCCATCCAAGTGGTCTTAAAATAGAAGTACAAAAAATACCATGCTCATGTCAGAAATAACTTGCTGATGGCAGCTGAGAAGCCTAATGATATATATATATATATATATATATATATATATATATATATATACATATATATACACATATATATATATATATACATACATACACACACACACACACACTTTATATATATATTTTTATATATTTTAAATATTTCTTTCTTTTTTTTTTACTTTTTTAGTAATAAACCTCAATAAAGATATTTAAAAGCATACACATGCAATTTTTAATCAGTTCTAACCAATTTATTTCTTAAATCTTATTTACATTGCACAACAGATATGTTGAATAAAATGAAATGTACACAAAGAGATAAGGACTGTAATGTTAAACCTTCAACCAATCACAAGATCAACATTCATGCAAGAAGAAAAGTCTCTATAAATAGCCAAATATTCCTGTGAACGTAGAGTGAACTAATCATTTTGACTTAAAGGAGCACAATCTACAAGACAGCTTAGTGTAAGAGATCCCTGCGGTCTTGACTGTGAGCAACACTCTGGGGAGGAAATGGTAATATCAGCTTCCTCTGTAGGATCCCTCCAGGCCCACTCTGGAGGACAAGAGGGTTTGTGGCAGCAAAGGCTCTGGGTTAAGGGATCATCTAAGCCTCTTGAGGCTTCATCCTGGATTATTTAAACTGCCTCTTGGAGCTCCATGGGAATAGGCTTTTAGCATAAGTTTGAGCAGGACCCAGAAAGAGGGGGAAAAAAAACATGAAACACTCACCTCATTTATGAGAAACTGTAGCTGGATGACGGCTGCTCCGGTCTCATGCTGACAGTAACACTCCACACCGGGTCGGCCAAATCTGAAAGGGTTCTGAGTCAAGGAGAAAATGGGGGGGTTGGGTAGGCTAACAAGATCAGTACACGTTTGGGTCAAAATCTGAACAAGCCACATATCGTTTCAGCATTTTATTTTTTTTTTTTAATTAAAGGCACTGCTCCAGTAAATGCATGTCAGTCATTGTTCACCCTCTGTGGACATACAAGTTAATTACCTCTGCCAGTCTCTCTGGCATGGCTGCTAGCAATGAAGTCTGTCAGTCACTGTCAAATGAAAGCCAGTAATAAAACACAACAGCTCACTTTATAAACATTATTGTTGTTGTGACAACATTTTCCAATGTTACAGACAGGCTCTCCCTGTCTGAAGAGTCTAAAACGACTGTAAAAAAAGGTCCAGATTTACTAGAACCCTACGTTACTAACGCTAATACCACATTCTCACTTGTGGCTAAATATGGAAATATATTGATAATGTAACAGAAAGAACAATAACGATATACAGCCTAATAATAAGTGTGCTATCATGTCTTTATGTGTCATTTGATTGTGAATTCTAAACCACAGTTTAAAAAAAATACTGTTACTTGTTAAAAAAAAACATTAATGTCATAAATCATTAATAATAAAAACCTGAATCACATAAAGACATGCATTATGTATATTCAAGTATCCTCTACTTTCATTTCTGACCGGGTTAATATTAATGACTTCAAAAAAGTTATTTTAATTAAACAGCAAATAGTTGGGGAAGACTGTGTAATTTCTCAGCAGGCTCATTCGACGACTGGCACGTGGTGTGTGAGTGTGTGTGTGTGTCTGTGTTTGTGCTGTAGAGATATAATTTGATGATAACCTCTACTGGGAACTCAACACAGTCATATTTCCACAGCACAGAGAGCGAGAAAGAGAAATGAAGGGAGGAGAGAGCAAGACGCGTATATGCGTATGCAATCAGGGTGGTGGAAAGAGGGAGGGAAGAACAATTAAAACAGATTAAAAGAGTGATCACTAGAGCTCAAACTGTTGGCACAGAGACAAGATGCAAACAGCCATACACAAGCTTGCATAAAAAGATGCGATCTTGCACTCAGGAGGATTACGAACGCAGACACGTCTTACGTTTGTATGAGAGTATTATGAGAGAAATGTGAATTATTAATATTGCATGTTTAAATAATAAATATAAACCGTAGATTTTATCATCAATATACAGGAATGTCACTTTTTTAGCTGCAGACAGAGCAGCTTTCATTCATCACCTAGAGGAAGCCAGTACAGTCATTCAGTGGCTCATCCCGTCTATCCATCACAGGCACTTTGAAGTGACAGGGATGGAAGATACTGGAGGAAATTGTGCATGTCGATAAGGACACTCTCTGAATCCTCCTACATCCTCTGATCACCTGTAGCCATCCGCTTTGGACCCTCATGAGGAAACACACACAGCGGTCAGCTGATATGGTAAGGACAGGGCCAATCAGTATGAGTCAACAAAAATAAAAAAAATACAAAATATTAATGAGACAGATCATCACTGCATGAATGAGAGAACAGATCTGAAAAAATGCCAAAAAATTCCTGACATTACAAATGCGTTGACAAGAGAAAGCGTGAAAGGGAATGCTGGGAAGAGATTAACACTGCTGCCTCTATGCCCACACGCAATAAAGTCCAGTGGGCTGTTCATGGCTATAAAGAAATCACCCATTAAATCTTTTCACAAACAGCAATGAGCAGTCTAAGACGTTGCCATCCATTACTAGACAGTAACCATGCATTTAATGTATTAATTATGGCTCTGTTCCAAAACCTAGTAAGCTGTCTACAGAGGCAGCATTTTAAGATATTGTTTTGTATCCGAGTCCAGTGTCGGTGTTTAAGTGGGAGACGTTTATTTAATGTCTTATATAAATTTTATGTTGTTACGTTTTATTTGTTTATATTACACGTGACATGGATTCATCTGCGTCCAAAAGTTCCAGTTCATTCACAACTGCAGTCCGAGTCACAGTCCAGACTCCAAGTACGCAACTCAACTTCTAAAACTCGCTTTGACCACATGCAAAAAGCTTGACATATTGATATCTTTTATAACACAACAAAAAGGGTAGATGAGGTTAGATAAATATTGATTAGAAACTTATATTTCACTCAATACTATAAAGTACTGATAAACTGTTCAGGATCATAAAAAATTCCTAATTTTTCATTTCCGTAAGTTAGAAGGCAGCTTACTAGGTTTTGCAACAGAGCTAATGTCTGTGTGGCTGTATCTAAGACACAAAGTCAGTCACAAGTAGGCTAAAGGAGGGACAGAGGGAAAAAAAAGTAGGAAGAAAAAGAAAGCCGCCTACGGGGTCAATAGTGACGTTTATTCTGCTCTGACGTCAGGAGTGTCCAGTCATGCTTTACCCTAAGAGAGACAACACAACACACAAACACATAAATATGCACATAGAGAGTTAACATATTACAGCGAGCTCCAGCGATGCTACCAACTTCGTGTGAAACACAAGCTTACTCTCTCTTTCTCTCCCAAGCTCCTGGGAATGATTAATTTGTCTAATACGCTTTCTAAATAAATAAACTCCAGAGGCACGTTTGATTTATTGGGGACCCAAACAATTAAAGTTGCAAGCACAGTGGCTGTCGCTGCAACAAACTGCCTTCACCTTGAGCATGCTTCAGTGCACATACGCTCTCAAACAAGCCACTCTGCAGATACACTTGACACGCAGCGGGCTCTATTAAAACATCCTATACTCAGCACCACTGTAATCAGCTAACATGCAACCAGGGATGATTCATTTTAATACACTTACTAACGTTTCGCTGTTTTTCCACTGCAGCCCTGTCTTGGGAAATTTGCGTATGGGGACATTTTTTCCTCCACAATCTTGGCTTCCTTCCATGTTATATCTTAGCAGCTTTTATGTGTTGAATAAAGCATGATAGCTTACGCTTTGCAGCCATGATTTTCACATAACATTACAAGACTGTTGAAAAAGATGCGCACTATGTGGCAAAAATAAGCTGATCGAGAGACCAACTCAACAGTAAATCACAAATTCTTTGTTTGTATGGAAAAGACAAATAGATGAAACAAATCAACAACTGACAAACAGACAGAAAGATAGATAGATTGACAGATGGACAGACACATAAATGGACAGACAGACGAAAGACAGAACTACAGACTGATAGATAGACAGACAGATAGACAGACATAAAGCAACATACAGAGAGAAAGACAAATGCGACAGACAGCTAGTTTTGTTTATGCAATCATCTCATAAAGAAACATTTAAACAGTAAGAAGTATACAGGATGACTCAAAAAATGAAAGAAAGTGCTGTGTGCATCATTAAAAGCCTCTCTCCCTGTAGGTGGGTGTGATTGATTCCTGGAGATTGGCCAGAGAGTATTAATGACCCTGTTCTTCAAGCTAAATTTAGATCTAGCGTTCACCACTCACAGAGGATGATGTAGACCCTCTAAAACACACACACACACACACACACACACACAAATACAAGAGCTAAGAAGCTGCAAAGGCAAGAGAACAGCAAAAAGAGAAACAGGCAAAATGAAAAGCTAGTAGATTCTCTTGTTGCCAGAGGCCAAAAGAGAAAATATATAGTGCAAAGTAGAAGCAGGACACTCTATAAACTTTCTTGAGGGCTTTCCAAAATTTGAAAGTGAAACCTTCTTAGTTGTTTGCCAGTGGGTTATATAAGCTGAATCAGTTAATTAAAGTCTTTATCATGTTTTTTTTTTTTTTTTCAACAAATCATATTAACTACCATTTGCAAAGATAATGCCTCAGTTCAAATCTCTAAACTAGGTTACACAGCGTTTGGACTTTGCTATCGGACATTGATACAGCTCGAAGTGCTTTATCTCATTCATATGAGTCTGTTAAATGTCTTCTGACTGTATCTCTCCTATCAAATATGCTTTGTGTTTAAGATGAATAGATGAAGACATAATCGATGTCTGAAAGAGAGAGAAGCACACTGGGTATTGTGAATGAAACAGGATATTGCTACCCATGGGGAGCAACAAAAGACACTCTAAACATCAAATCAATCAACATTTAAACATTCGGTGAGACTGTGAACTGCTTATGATGCTGTGTCTGATACCCTACACGAAGTCTCAAATTCACACCAGTCATTATGGCTGTTGAATAAATGTTTTGATACGAGGTGTCCTTTTGAAACTCATGGCCCCATGAGGGACGACTGGACTAGCGACCGCAATGCATTAGTCCAGAACACTTCAGTCAGGTTTTCAAGGAAAAGGAAGAAATGAAACATACATAAGCCCATTTGTACTTAATGTAAGGAGGAGTGGAAAGAGGATTATAAGAAGAGGATATTGAAAACACTGAAAATAATGTGACCAAAGGGACATGTTAATTCATTTGTCCACTAATTAGCATCACAGGTGTCTACAACCTTGTAATCATCATTCACTCCAGTTCACTGTGATATGGTGTGTATGTTGGGAGGAAGCAGTATATCAAAGCTAAAAGCATGTTAAAGGTAAAGGCTATAAGACTCTCCAAGCATGTCATAAAACTAGTCAATGGTAATATTAAAACTTAAAATTTCAACAGAGGCTTTAACAAAAGAGCCTGAAAGACTTGAAAAAACATCAGTCAATCGCATTCCGTCGTTGTTTGAAAAGTGGACTACATGGCAGCATCACATTTAAGTTATTAATCAATATCCACAAAGCTTCTGGGAAATGTCCTGTGGAAGATGTACCATTTTATGTTCAAGCTAAAAAAATATATTGTCAAATGAAGTCATTTTCTGGGGCTCTGGGCTTTTTGAATGAATTAAATCTCAAGACTATAGCACCAAACAGATAAATCAATACTAAAAACACCCAAGAATGGCTAAGAAAAATGGGCTTAAAAACAGTAGAGAACAGCGATTTAATCACTTGATTTGCTATAATGAATCAGATTGTCTAACTCTAGAGATAATAATTTAAGATAATATGGACACTCAACAGGTTAATAGAGAAAAAAACAAAAACACAATTTTAAGAACAGTACTAAAAAAGTGGTTAGAAGCATTGCTTCGGTAAGATTCTTCCCAACACAGACAAAAGCTCTTGCTTTTTGGCAGGATGATCTACTTTGACTTCTACAAGGTCATGGCGCAATGCGCTCGCAATAAAGATGGGTAATATTTAGCTTTTAATTTAACAAATGGAGAGTCAAAAAACTTCAAATGGAGAGACTTTAAGTTATTAATCAATATCCAAGTTAACGTACATTTTGAAGCCAAATGTGTTTTCTTTTTGAATGAATTAACGCTAAATCAATACAAAAAATCAAAAACAGTGCTCTTTAATCACTTGATCTTATCTGTCCTCTAGAGGACACTCATATAATAGACAAAACACACAGTCAAGAATTCCAACACTGGAGCAATTCCCAGGGCATAGTGCTGATAAGCCAGCCATTAAACGGATGGAAAAGAAGGAGGGGTGTTTTCTTCTAACGCTACAGCAAAATCAACTGCTCTTTCACTAGAGAAGGTGAGTAATTCCCAGGGCATGACAGAGGAGGGAGAGACAAATGGGAAGATGGAAAAGATAGATGGAAACAGTGATGGAGGGAGGGGGTAAATTAGAGGGAGAAAGTAGGAAGAGAATAAATGAAGAAACGATAACAGAAGATAGAGAAGTAGGTATAAGAACAGAATGTCCTTAAGTGTTGGAAGGGAAAAAAAGTTCTGCTCAGGCCGCTGAGGATTTAAGTGAGTTTTGAATTCGCCTCGTTTTTTTTTTACATTTGGCATAGAAGAAAATGATCAGGCGCTCTTAAATTAGCAATAACGACTTGTGAATAAGTTTAAGGGTTGTCTGTGGGCAGTTAATCCAACCAGCTCCATCCATTGGTGAAATTAAAACAAAGTATGAATGTGAATAAAAAAATAGCACTGAAGCATTGAATCGTGAAAGTGAAAGAGCAGGACCGAGAAGGAGAGAAAAAAAGAAGTCATGTCACTTTTGAGTGCTTACAAATTGTTGCTGACCCCTCTCAACGAGCCCGAGGGTGAATCAAAAGCCAGAACATTAGCGAGCTTGTGCACTGACCCATAATACCTCAGCCTCTTCCAGATTCTAGAGAATTCCATCAAGGACAAAGCCTCTGTGTGAAGCCAGCAGCACTACTCAGCTCTTCCCTCTGCCCATGAGTCAGCATGCTGCCTGGACAAGAGACATCCTTCAACACAATCTAAGAAATGCCAACTTGCTGCACTCTGTTCTTTCCTTTATCCTGTTCTCTTTCCTCTAAACTACTAATGCTTCTTTATTCCTTTTGGTTTATATTAAAGGGATAAATTCTGTCAATCTTTCCTCACCCTCGTGTCATTATGATCCTGTATGACTTACTTTCTTGTGTGCAATAAAAAACAGATGTTTAGCAGGATGTCTATGCTGCTCTGTTGCATATAATTGTGGATGGAGAACAAGGGCCACTCCTCTTTTTTTGAAAAAAGGCTCAACCACCCTGCCGTAACATGGCTGCAGCAGGCGCAGTGATATCATGCAGTGCCTGAAAACAACCAGACTCTCTTAATATCACTGCGCCTGCTGTGGCCGTGGTACGGCAGCAAACTTCCTTGATAATTATGCCTAGAAAATCACAACTTTATATTTTCAGCCGGCCTTAATACACAATATAACTACAGAAGAGTCAGGCTATAAATAGGAAAAATAAACTCTTTGGTAATTTTTTAATCTGATGATACTGGTCTAATTGGATTCAATGATCTATGCTAAGCTATGCTAAAAGTGCTATTGCCATACGCAGAGATCAGCTAAATGGATTCAAAAACGGTAAAACTCAATTTATTAAGTTAGTGAATGAGCCTATTTCCAAAAGAGTGGAGTGTTTCTTTAAGCTCCAAAAAGCATCACTATATGACTTTGCATCTGATTGTTTGAGGAACAGACTGAAATGAAACATATTATTCAGTGAAAATCTTGCTTGACACCAGTGATCACCATTTATTTTCACTACATAGATAAAAACACATTTTAAATTGTGACATAAATACCTTTTTTGTGTTAACCAGTAAAAAAAAACTACTTGTTTGGAATGTCTTGATGGTGAGTACACGATATTATTAATGGGTTGCACTTTTCATTTAAGTTAGAAAAAGGACAAACTAAATAAAAAACAACAACCAGCTGTACTACTGTAAACAGTCTGCCGATAACCTGCTGCTTGTTGGTTAAGTTGTGTTAAAAATACACCACCTTTTTTTTTTTTTTTTTTGCATTTTTATAATCTCCTCCAGCTGTGATCTCTTCAACTGCACCCCATTAGCAACAAAATAAACCAGAAAGGGAAAACAAAATGAGTTTTCTGCCTCTGGAAAAGAACAGTTAGGCACAGCCAAAGGCTGCATGAATCCAACAACCCTCCCCTGGGATGTACTACGTCTAGCCTGCAGCAGATAGGGGTTAAGTGCGCATTTCAAGGACATGACTGTATCGCTCCCAGATACGAGATGTGTCCCAAATGGGACAGGAATATTTCCGCGGTTAAACGGTTGTTTTTAACACTGAACACCTCCAAAAACACACGCTCAGACTCAATGCCACCTGATGATACCCTTGCACACCACTTATATGGCATTTCAGCCAACGCAAATTATCGTGAGTGACAGTCTCCCGATTGTCTTGACCTTTACTGCGCTCGTCCTCCTGCCATATCGCATTAGACGGTGTGTCTGCATCAGAGCATACGTGGGGCGGAACATATGGACACCGCTGTGTATAATATCATTACCATCTCCATCAGTCCACACCGACGGTCCTCTAACACTCTAACACACCACGTGAAGGACTAATGGAGATGGATGAGATGAGGATGGGAAAATGAGAAAAGTAGTAACACTATGCAGGTTATGTATGTAGTAGACAAAGACAGATAGGGAAGAAGAAACTGATTAGTTCACAGTTTTAAGACTTTCACTTTCAAACTTTTTTTTACAACCTACCTCATCTATGTAAGACAGCTTAATTTAGAAGTGATGAGCTATTTTGGCTAATTGTTGTATATGTTTGACAGTGTACATTCCTCATAAATGGATGTTGTTGTGATTTAGGTTAAAATGCATAAATAAGTCAATACATATCAAACGATCTGAGCTGTAGTAAATAAAGAAGCCACTTGGTAAAGTCATTGCATCATTGCAGCTGGTATTTATAGCTCGGTTTCACACAGAAGACCTTTGAAAATGATGCTGTTAGAGCATAAGAAACAACATTTATGAATTTAATATGAATTTATGAAGTTGGCCTTGCATGCCTAAAATAGTTATTTGGAGAAGCCTTTCCTACAACAAAAAATTACTCTATAGGTTGTTTTTGCAAGCACCTTATTATGACCTGTATTTAAGTTTTAAAGTTAAGCATCCTCTAGCGGGCGTCAAAGTGCTGTCATTAAATGATGTATTTTACTAGGTGTAATTCATAAGAATGAACAGACCTGAAACAAGCTGTAAATTAAAAAAACTAATGTATCACTCTATTAATCATAACCTATAGCGATAATGTAATGCCACTTAAAAACTAGTTGTAAAAAACTATCTATGCAAAATGTTATTGATTGGTTTGTGGCTGATGCTTCCAAGATTATCACAAGTCATCTCTGCAACTTCTTCAAAAGCACATGTGTTTAATATTTTCAACAAAGGGGACTTTGCAGCAACAATGTAGAACATATCACAGAAAACCAAATGCCTATGCTTACAAAGCATAAGAATGGATATACAACACCACTGAATATAAAATAATGCAGCAATGGCCTGAAAGGGCAAGTGATTATTTCACCAACTGTTCTAAAACACTCTCACACTGGCCGTAGGCCAGCGGGCCATCCTTATTGTTGAGCCCTGATTGTACATGTTGAATCCTGAACAGTCATACTGTCTGAATTCTGTCCCCATCTGACTGACTGGATCCAGCTTTGGCGTCAATGAAAACCTTCCAATCTCCCTTTCTGATATCCCAGTCTGCGTGGATGTGAGTATTATGTAAATGCTGTTGTGTTGTGTACGATGTCACAAGAGCCCTGAGCTAAAGCTGACGGGCTAGAGAATGAGAAAAGAGAGATATGGGAGCACAACCCCCACCAGCCTCCTCTGCTTCTAATTCTCTTCCCTTTTCTCTCTCATTATCTCTCTCTTCGTTGCATGCTGTCACTTCCTCCTGCTATACATTCATTCTGTTCTCTTGAATACATGTGTAGCATGCCCCCCTGTTTATGTTCTGACCTTCATCCTCAATGCATGTCCTCCAAGGATATCAGCTTTTTGACTCTAAGACATCGGAGACACACACACACACATTTTCTGTTCTCCAGAGCAATGTGTCTGCCGGCTTTAAAAGCACCACCACACCCCTTCAGTGCTCTGCCTTCCCAAAGCTCCTCCAGGCTTTGTTCATAAACCTCAGCGTGACAGTTTGATTGGCGATACAAAACACAGCTGTTTACTATACCCACAGGATACAGAGTTAGAATCAGATAGAGGGAATCTAAAATCTTTTTAATGATTCAGGAATGCATCTACCTCTGTTAAAGTCCCAAAAAAATCTAATAAATCTAATAAACAGTGGCACAGTGAACAAACACTTGCACAGACATATGGCGCAGTACAAATGTCTGGGACTATTTTGAAAAGCTGTGATTCAAAATCTAATTTTAACCTGGAAATAAACTGAAAGTTGCAGGAAAAAAAGAAAAAGTAAAATAAGAAAAAAGAAACATAATTACATAATGTGCTTTAAGAAATATAAAAAAATTACTGTACTACTTTTAGGCAACTAATCAAATAATTTGTGGCATTTGTGAACTCCTTTATACAGACAGTCTTTGAAGCTTAGAATGCTATATGGAACATTTTGAAATTATGTCAGATATCATGATATTTAAGTTTTACATAAACACCAGATGCATTTTTATTTAGAAAAATGCACATCTAAAACATTTTCACTTGCAGTCCCAGATATATAAACACCTCTATTTATTTAATATTTATTTATTTATATCACCTCAACATCATGTAAATGTCCTAGCATTACAAAATTCTCTGTTAAAGGAAGCCGACACGGTATCCTTCAAAAACAAGACACAATTCTGCTCACACTGATTTTACAATGTTTATAAAAGCAGTATTTACTAGCAAAGCTTTCACACTCACCTGCACCATTAACTCTTCAATACAGAGGGGCACACGGGTGAGATGTGCTTTTGTTCAAACACACACACACACACACACACACACACACACACACACACACACACAAACACATTCTCATTGAGCACAGTGTGCAACTTTGGGAAGTGCATTAAAAATGTATGGTTCTGCAGCAACTGTGTAATAGAGTAAAAGGCCAGCAGAGACTAACAGGAAGACTCCTGTGTTCTTTTTGTGTGTCGGTGTTCGGGTGAAAGTACATCTGATGGGGACAATAAGATCTGAGCACACAGGGCAATTCTATGAAAGCGACTTCAAATATTTCATAATATAGAGTAAATGTCCAGATGTGTTAACGAAAGGTAATTTTTAAACCAGTTCGCCTAAGGCAAACAGCACTAACAGACTACTATTGCTTACACTTAGATCTAGAGATTTGAACCCCTAAACCCCCTAAAGTATTTCAGCAGACAGATAAATCAATTTGATATGAATGATAGAAAATGATAGACTAACACATAGACTGAACGACAGACAGAAAGATAGATATTAAAATACATAGAACATAGCAACACAGATAGATACAGATATTAAACAGAACAACAGAAAGATAAAATCACAGAATGATAGATGTATGGAAAGCCAGCTAGCACGATAAATATATAGAGACAGAAAGACAGATAGATACATACACACACGTACATAAACGATATAGAGAGACAGAGAAAGAGAAAGATCTCAGTATAGATTCTTGTCAAACAACTGTTCAGTTGGGCTGGTCCTTGTTTATGTGTGTCTGTTTGTGTGGGTGTTTGCCCTGTCATAGGAGGCCGCTGTTCGCCAAACATGGCCAAAGAAGCAGCATGTGGGAGGTTGCAGAAAAAGCAACACTTGGACCAGAAACCCTGTTTAAACTGTGACACACACACGCACACACACACAATGCCACCCACATCACACTTTCTATCACAAGTGACAAGATTCAGAATACTGAAATAACTGCCCTTCTGTCTCGACTCAATCCTTTCGCTCTTTCCCATCTTCCATCCCTATCTTCCCTGTACATTTGATATCACAGCCTAATCGGCAATCCAAACTAATCAGACGTAAACACACAAACATCCCTGTGGCCATGAATGTCCCAAATCACACAGGTTCAGCATGAGTGTGTATGTACGCGCACATTTGAGCGAGATATGCCAGCCGCGTGCCTCAATGAGCATTAAGAAAACGGTGACTCATCATACCAAACATTGAACGTGTACCTCTCTCTCTCTTTTTCTCTCTCTCTCTTTCTCTATAGGGTCTCTGTATGATGTCATGACAGCAGTAGAGCAGTGCTCTCAGCATAGGACAGGAATTAACATCACAGTCACTTATAATGCGTGTGTGTGTGTGTGACGTGGGGGAAGGGAGGTATGGTATTGCGTCTGCACTGATTGCACTGTGTACTTCATGGACTAACAGCAAAACAAATTAAAATCAGATTTCAAAGGCAGCAGTTTGTAGCAATAGATATCAGTCTATTGCAATCCCGCACATACTGGTGATAAGACTGCACAGCGTGTAGAGACAATTACGTTATTTGTTAAACTCTCTTCTTTTTATTTTGCTTTTTATGTTAATATTTCTAGATTTTTTGTCAGGTGTAAATTTAGTGAGATACAACAAGTGTAAAGGGGTTAGTGGGATTCAGCCATAAATATACAGCTTAGACCCCATGTCTTCTTTGCTATGTGAAGAATATGTAGATCTTAGCAAAACATGTGCTATTGCGCATCTAGTACGATTTTAAACAACAACAGAATGACATCCTTCAAGGAGCCTAAGAGAAAGCTATTTATGCTTTTCAAAAACACCTCAGCCTATAGTAATATCTTCTCCTCGGAGCCTATAGTAACTACAAACAACAATTAAATGAATCCATAGTGGTAGTTTATTAGTTTGTAGTATAAGCTAGAAGACTAACCAGTTAAGGTTTGGTAGCATTTACTATTGTTCAAAGAAATCCTGTCGGTTTAATATAAATCTGCAAGATCAGGAACTTTATTTGAGGACAATAGATTTCCCAACAAAACTATCCTCACATTATGCTACTCTTTTTTTTAGGATACTGGATATATGATTATAAATGTATCCGCAGTGCAGAGGTGTTCACAAACAGCACATGTGTCATTGCTGACAAACGATGAGAGTGTCCTACAGTGAATTCTAGATAAATATTAATCTCATCCAATGCTCTTGTTTTCTGCATTATACAGTATTTTGTTACTATTTTGGTGTAAGAAACCACTGAAAATGATTCAGCATGTCAGTGAACTGTACAGACAAATCAAACTGAATCGCAAAACAATTTTAGACCTTTTGGCCAATTAAATTAAACATGTGAATTGTTTGTGAATCTGGCAACCACGATTCCGATTCGTGACATATGACTGCGAAAGTATTATCAGGTAAAATCATTCCCTGGTCAGTGAAAAGTAATCTCCATTGTCAGACAAGGATATATCAATAATGTTTTATTAGGGCACAGTGGTATTTCATGAAGGCTTGTGTCCCAGCAAAAAGGGTCTAGCGACACCCCTGGGTCCAATAGGGCATATCATATAATGCAGGAGGGATAAAATCCTGCACCAACACAGGTACTCAACCACACTGCAGGAGCTTCTAATACGTCACAGCTCATTTAAAGCAATTAAACATTCACCATGTCCAACTGTCATGAAATACAACTAAGCAAATAAAACAAATGTTGTCATCACCAACACCCTAAACTGTCATATGCTCCTGTATCAGACTTATCTCAGTACCTATATAAACCAACACTAACATAAGCTTCCAACACAAAGAATCGCTGTGAAAGAAAAAGCAGATTAGACATATGGAGCAGAGGCATTAGGATACGAGCGACAAATCCCAAGAAGCGAGGATACGATTGTTGAGGAAGCTAGATGACTCTCGGATCACACTGAAAATGACTTGCTCTGATAGCACAGAGATTTCCCTAAATACTGGCACATATTTGAGGAATAAGGTCGTGAACTTCCAGTGATCTGTATGCACTCACTTTCCATTTTCAGAAATCACTGCTGAACAAACTCCAGATGAAGGTTTTTCCTTTCTTTCCGTGTTTTCATATGAATATCCTTACTTTCAATTCCTGAGGCAAAAGGGAGTCAAACACAGTTAAGAGCATGATTAAAGATGAGGTATATTTAGCCGTTCCAAAAGCCCAATGACGCTGACTGTGGTCTTCCTTTTGCTGAGTAACGGAATGAAAAGCTGAGATAAAGCAAAGGAGAGAGAAATAACAGAAATTATACAACAACGAGTGGGAGGAACAGGCCAAGAAAGGGAGCATGAAAGAGAAGGATATTTCTGTTGTTAGCGCTTGATGTGAGCGGTCCTCAGCCCACAGGAAAGCGTGAATACAGAAGGAGAGAAAAATACAGAGTGGTTTGACCTGCACACCCACACCACCTCCCTGTCAAGGTCACACCTGCTACCACACACTCCAGTACAGTGTGTGTTTGGCTGAAAGCCACTCTTGCCATGAGGTCCATTCAGGGACTTGGATGGTAGTACTTAATGATCAAAGGCCATCTCATGGGTGTTACGTGCATCGAATCCCACGACTGCTGATGGGGTTACCAGGATCACAGTACAGCTGCAAAACCAACAGCAGGACAATTAGCCCTCGATTTCTCAAAGGTGGGGCTGTTCTGGCAACTGGCCGATGGTAATCTGTCATTATAACACTAAATGACAAACTCCAAATGAGTCAGAAGACTCGCACAGTACTTTATCTGTACCTTACAGTAATTTTTACTATTAAAGAAAACGGCAATTGTTTCCAGAAATTTACTTCCAAAAATATAGTCATATATCACACTTTTTTTCTACATTTCGGTGCCAAAAAAGTATATATATAACAACAACTAGTCACTAAATTTTTGGAGATAACCGATAAACAGACAATAAAACACATCAAGGTATACAATACATAACCAAAATAACCAAAAGAATAAATGTAATTATTTCATTTACATGCAATGAAATATCATTCATTACAAATTTCACTATAAATTGTACTTTTTTCCCCGAGAAAAATATTGTTTAAACTGAAATTTAAACCGCAAGAACTTTCAATGATTTTCCAAAGCTATGTAAACACAACCCTGATAACTAAAAAATCGCTCTACTTACACACATGCTGTGATCTACCCACAAAATACATAATCAGAGCAATGTGTGTGTGACACAGGCATTTGACAGGGCAGAAGCTCGGCTGAATGGGCTGTAGTAGTGCAGCGCGATGGAGGGGTGAAGGGGAAGAGGAAAGTGGTGGGGGCTCTGGGACTGGAAGCCTCTTTGAAGTGATGAAACAGATCAATGAGCCAAAGACAGACTTTGATGGTGAGAGAGATCAGCTGACAGACAGTTCGGCGGAGGCTCGTTAGCGTGATGAAGTGTAAGCTGGGGTGTGTGATCGCGTTTGTTGTGACTGACTGAATGACGGACGCCACTTCCTTGCACGCAGAAATCGCACCGAAAACAAAATGCTGAGCTTGTATGTACATATGAGTGCGGCAATATGATTTGCCAAAGAGCCAATGAAGCGCAATATTCCATCGTTTTTGTGTAATTACAGAGCAGGTAGGTGACCTCAAAGGCACAAGGGACTCACAATTCTGCCGAGTTTACCGTGAGAGAGCGGAATCTGTCTCGCCTGGCAACCACATCCCATAAACTGCACCGCACTTTCTAAACTGCATAGCAACCACTTAGCACAGACAGAAACAAAAATTCACTGCAGTGACGGGGGGAGGAGGAGGTAAAGACACAGAAAGGAGAGAAACAGAAGGCGTACGAAGAAGCGAGCAGGTGCAAAACAGACAGAGCAACGTCAGAAACAATGGACAAGACCTGAATATTTGGCTCTACGTGAACAATCTGCACTGTTTATCTTGCTAAACTGGTGTCAGGTCTCTGCAATTTGCTATTGTGTTATTTGTTATTGCCTTTTTTCCTTAATGGATAGGGAATGTGTCTGAACTTTGAGAGACATCGCAAACAGAGGCATTGTTTTCTGAAAGTGAAGACAATATTGAGTCCTTCGGCAACTTTTCCATTACCCTTTTCTTGAAAGTGGTGACTCACAAGTGCCCTTACATGAGGATTTCAGCCTGCTCCAGTTCAGCCCTTTTTTTGTCCTGCATCTTGATGGGCCGACACTCCTAGACTGTACCAAGAGGGTAATTTACTGTAAATTATTTAATAGCTTCTCTGCAAACGTCACAAAGACCATATTTCTATGGCGACCAGGTACAGGCACACGCAAGGCCTTTTTCATGTCTCTGTCGTTAAGAGGTTTTCTCATGCAAGCCTCGGGGGAAACGGACTGCGATATATGCCGTGCTTATTAGATAAGGGCAATAAAAGAGGAGCATTTCAGATGGGCCGATTTGGTTTCTACTGCACAGAAAATAAAAAGCCCAAGTATTGTGGGAGCTTTTTTTTTGAAGAGGTTAGCATAAAAATGAGCTGATAGACTTGAAATTCCCAGGGCCAGGATGGGGTGAACTGAAGTGAACCTAATGCAGACAGGGCGCGTTGAGATGCAGAAATGCCGGATTAATGCGGGTGTAGCATTATAGTGATGTGAATGAGGACCTTGAGAGCTGAGGGAGGGCATAATTAGGTTGGGCTGGAGAAGTCAACTTGAAACAATGTCCCGAAACAATGCAGAGGCAGCACACTGTCCCCTAAAATCACTGAAGAATAACTGAGTCTGTAAGAGACCAAACAAGGTAATATGAAACTAACCAAATTACAAATAAATAAATTTTTTCTGAATACAAAAATGAATATTTATAATAGTGCATATATGCATACATACACACACACACATGCATACATATATAAAAATAAACCTAGTAGAAAGTGCTATAAAAGAACACCTTCTTCTATATATATTTATATATTTTGTATTTAAATCAAATATCTTCTACGTCTTGTTAGATGGTTTTTAGTATGACAGCATAACAGTAAAAACGGTAACTGTTGCTGTCAACATGCTAAAACCCTCTCTGAGTACTTGCGTCACTAAATGCATCCCCATTTAAAGCACCGCCGACACAGCCAACAAATTCACCGTCTTCAACAATAAATTTCAAGACAATTACTGTCAGAATACAAATGCACAAATGTCTCTCGCTATGAGCATCACATTAAAACAATTTGTCAAGTTAAAAAAACTTTTTTTTAACTTTAAAAAAATGCATCTTAAGACCTCTGGGTTCAGTATTAAAGCATTCTATCTAGGTGCTAAGAAGAACCCCGTCTCATGACGTCTGGTTTGTGAACGAGCCCTGGTTTAACAGGGTGAACCATAACCAACACATTTTTAAGTGATCTATTTTTTACTTTGGAAAAATAAGTATGTACAATAATTTCTCAAAAACCTCAAGGCACTATAGGTTCTTCCCTGAACCGTTCTATCCCTAATGCAATGAGGTTTGAGTGCCTAGTGAATCTGATCAAATTTGTCTGAATAGGTGGCCCTTCCTGCAGTTACAGAGTACAGTATGTTATACACTCACACACTCAATCATAGATGGCTGCTGCTGTGCCATTATGGACTTAAACTCCTTTACTTGAGCCGATCACAGCACACAAGTGTGCACACACACAAACACACACACACACACACATACACTGCTGCCAAGCTCTCCAGATGATGAGCCTCGCTCCTGTGGATTACGTAAGAAGTGGCATAGGCGTCCTCGGGCAATGTCTGTGTGTGTGTATATGTGTGTGTGTTAGGCTCAGCTCTACATGCCTGACACTCAAAGCAAAACAAGTCACAAGCACTAACACACATAAATAACCACCACAGCCATGTCACAGCCAGTATATTTCATATCTCATGTGGAATCGTACAATGGGACGCATCACCAGTTTCAGCATTCTCAGCAATAGTGCAGCATTACTACTACTGATCACTAGAGACAAGATGAGGTACCTTTGAAGCTGATGTGTAGATGATAATGTGTGTGTGTGTGTGTGTGTGTGTGTACTCTTCAATATCCATTTTCCAATGGTCAATGGATGTTTCCGGTTGTGCCCGTAAGCTGAAAAATGCTGCCTTCTCAGGCAATATACTATACATATGCAAGTCAGTTTTTGTCTCAGAATAAAAAAAATATATATGTAATTAAAAGGTTGTTGAAATTTGATTAATCAATGACAAAATTTACATTTTTGGGTGACCTTTAACTTTTTTTACTTTTTACTCTGAGATTGAAATAGGCTTATGTAGAACAGATATATTTGTATAACATACTACCTAATAAAATGACACCATCTGCATGCTTTGTTTGATGAAAGCATAAATGTGTCCTTCACAGCCTATGACATCCCACAGTTCTGTGCCTGAAGATCAGTGGTTGGTTTAAAACATAAGAATGCCTGAATAAACAGTAATAAATTGAGAAATGTCACTTAATGTAATCTACAAGTTTATGTCTACGAAGAAATAAGCATCTTTAAATATTCTTAATACATCGTAATTATGTTTAAAGCTTACTTGAATTGGTTCTACAGATGTGATATTATGATGAGATAAGTTATCTTCACAGAAAAACAATGTTTGATTGGGTGGCGAGGCGGCAAGGTTTAGGACACAGCCTTCTTATCTCTCAATGACATTTAATTCAAATGCGTTCATTACAAGCCCTGAACATGATCTGTACAATAATCTGCAACCTATAATGGAGACGAGGCTTGATCATTGTGACATATGTCTTATTTAGAAAAAAATACCCTTCATTAAATTTGAAGAGATGATCATTGTGAATAAAATTATCAGACTCATAGTGGGTTATATTCTAAATTACAGTGATTATGACTGTCAGCAATCAGTGTTGGAGACATATTTGTGCATAGCAGCCAACGGTCTCGCAGTCTACTGCAAAAAGAGGAAGTGCAAATGCTCAGGAGACTATTTAAAATGTATCTGCTTTACCATGAGGTCATCACACCACTTTGTGCATGTCTGTGTGTGTGTCTGAGAGGTTGATCAATAGATCTGCGTGCGAGCCGCACAGTCTTGGGGCCCGCGAGGCTAGTTGAGTTATGAGTCTGCCATTCTCTCCCCTCTGCGCTTGAAAATACAATTCTCAAAGGACAGGGACCACCCAAAACTGTCTCCTACACAATAACCACCATTTCACCAACAGCAATTTAATTATTGAAATGGCAGATCACCTATAAAATACAATAGCCTATAAAAGGTCATTCAAAGCGGAATTTTCTTTTAAGTACAAAAGAAAATCCTGATAATGCAAAACGGTTCTACAGTTTGGGAGTGGGACTATATATTTTTTCGACCAACAGTAGATAGGAGAGTTTCGTTTGGTGGTGCAGAAATTACACACCTTTGATGCCAAAGCTTAAAAAAAAAACCCACATTCTCTCTCGGTCTCTGATCTTTTTCAACATCTGACTGTCGTGTCACTTTCTGCGAGCGAGCTGTGGGAAGCAGAATGCTTTTGGGATCGCAGCGCATTTGCCCGCTGGCCTTAGACTGAAGACTCTCCTCTCCCTCCCTCTTCTCTAATCTTCTGGATGATTTTGCCAGGATTCTGCCATTCTGGTCTCTTGATCTGCCACTTTCAGTCATTCTCAACTGGGGAGAAGTTTACACAACTGCAAAACAGATCTTCACAGTGCTACACAGCTCACAGCTACAGACGCACACTGTGTGGCATGAGCTACACATATGTGATCTCATTAGCATAGGTGTTCATACATTAATTGTGCATCTAGTACATTAACATTTTTATATGTTTGGACAGGAACTATGTTTAAAAATATAAAGGCTAATATCAATTTCTGATAACATTTTTGGCATAGAAGATTTAATTAATTGGAATTAATAGGTTGCTTTAACTGAAAACCATCGCTTAACATTTCTGAATTACTTTTATGATGTTGAAAGTCTTACAATTACCAAAACTGAATTTATTTGATCGAAATACAGTAACGTTGTATACGTTGAATACGTTGTAATTCCATGAATATTATTACAATTTAAAATAACAAATTTTAATATATTTTAAAATGCAATTTATTCCTACAAATCAAGGCTGAATTTTCAGCACATAGTCCAGTCTCCAGTGTCACATGATCCTGCAGAAATTGTTCTAGTATCTATTTGGGGCTTACGTAACATTTCCTATTATCAATGTTGAAATAGGTTGCACTGCGTAATATTAGAAAAGAATAGCATTTATTTAAAATGTAAATTTAAATAGCATTATAAATGTTTACTCTTAACTGTCACTTAATAATAATAATAATAATAATAATAATAATAATATTAATATATATATATATTTGCGCCATGTATATCTGACCAGAAATACCAGCAAAGTCAGTCACAGTTTAGTTAGTCCAGTCGAGATTTTTCACCTAAATCTAGCTCTGTATCTTAGGTACAGAAACCAAAATCAGTCACAAAAAAGGTAAGACTTCATTCATACCAATCCATTAAGCTGAATCCTGATATTCGTTTTTGCACTGCCGACAGCTCAGGATGAGATGTGAAGAAAGAAAAGAAAGGACGTTGCACTAATCACAATTTGGAGTCTCTTAGGGAGATTTTCATTTGCCCTCATCTCGCAGCAGCCGACATTTATCTGATCACAGTCGCTCAAAGAGGCTAAGTATCACCGAACTCCTCAGAGAGCAAAGACGATCAGTTTCTAAAGAGGCTGTTCTCTGAAGAGCCGCCACATGTATCAACTTCCACCAATATCATTCAACATCTGACAAAGGGCGGTGTCAAGCGAGCTGTTCTTCCGACTTGACTGACAGCAAATTATCCCGTAGTGACAGCAGAAGAAATATTTTCAATTAGAGCTGCGCTCACTGTGAAAAGTAATGTCATGCCTCTGTGTGTACGAATGAATCGGGGAATGTGAAAATTCATTTCGAAATCAAAGGCCATCTATTTGAATACAGGAGTGTGAATGGAGATTTTGATTAGACAGGAAGTTCTTTGCCGTCTCTGAGGTGGGAATAGACCTTAGTGACTTGTTCGGTATAATTAATATCTGAATTTATGTACTAGGATCATTCATGGGGGTGAGAAGAGAGTCACTGAACTAATGTGATGTGCCTTAATGATCCCAAATCCCAATCCAGTAACAATAAACATCCCTTTACAAAAGACTTGACGGAGTCTGACTGACAAGCCATGACAGCGGATCAACTCAGTTAAGTACAACAACTGGCATCTCCTTAAAGCAGAGGAAGCTCGCTATGTTGTGGTGCAGCATAATGTAGTCACTATTCAGAAAGGCAACAGTGGGTCATCCATGTCCTAATGAATTTGTTTTTAGGTTGGGAATGCTCTTTAACACACCAGTAGACAAATAAACTAATACTTACTGACAGGTTCACACTGCACCTGAAACAGAGCAGGCATTATTTAATTTCCATTGTGAAAAGGATACAATCGTAAAGCTCCGCTCTGAGTCCCGATGGCAAGGATTTTCTGGACGGGGTCGAATGCCATAGAGGAGGGCTGATAAGGAAAGCCATGGCGCACAGTCTGAGGATCAAATCAGAAAAAGAAAAATGTTTCAAGAAGCATAGAAATTTACTTCAAAATTTCAGCCAGAAATCTAACTATTTTAAATTTGATTTATTTTAAATGATTTGTTTACAGTTTTACAGTTTTTGCTCATGGTGAATGTTGGACAAACAAAGCTGAAATAAAAACACTAAATTAACTTTTCAGTCAGTTGTTATGGCAACATTTTAATTTTCATTAAATGAAGTGCAAAACGTACTAAAACTGAAATACATTTAAAAGAATAGTTCACGCAAAACTGAAAATTACACCATAAACTACTTACCCCCAAGCCAGTTTTTTTATGTATCCTGGCTCTTCAAAGCTTGGTATTTGCTGGTGGATAGTGGCCATTATATTGAAGCTCCATAAATCACAAGCACTGCGATGTAAAACTAACCTATATGCCCTCGGGGGGCACATGTCCTCTAAAGCAGATCGATGGCTTTTGTAACAAAAATATTTCTAGTTTTAAATTTTTAACGTAAATAACTGAGCGCCGAGTTCTGGCTTCTTGGCTGACTTCTGACTTGACATACAACAAATGTATATTGGCCACTATACACCAGCATTTTCAAGCTTGGAAGAGCCAAGAAAGAAAAAAAAACTCTGACTGTGTTTGTCTGAAAGAAGAAAGTCATATACACCTAGGATGTCTTGAGGGTGAGTAATTTATGGTGTCATTTTTATTTTTGAGTAAACTATTCCTTTAAGCTAAAAAAAAAAATCCAATACAAAAAAATAACAAAACCACTTAAAAATTATTAAAGCTAAAATATGAAAACAGAAAATATAAAAATAATAGTGCGTTCAAAACATAATAAATATTACTAAAAATAATACTGGATTAACGCTCTTGATTTGAAGTATAGTGGCAAAGCATTTGTATGTGTGCAGCACAATCAAACTTCCCCTCGGGGACAATTCAATATAAATTCAATATCTATTTCAACTGAATATATCCAACTATTTTAATACCCAGCCCTTTGAATTGCTCAAACAATTCTGATGTGCTATAGATAGACAAAAACAACAGTCAGTGAGAACACAGACCTTGCTGCATTGTATCCAGAGAGCAACAACGGTTGACTACAGGTTTACAGCACTGGCCTCTGTAACAGCTGTCATCGTCGCGCTCTGTCTGTGTTTGAAAAACCTAGAGGGTGCCTACTCTGATAGCAATGTTGAGCGTCAAGACGCACCTATAATGCTGTCTAGCTAGGCAGCTCGGTGTGTTTCGAGACGCAGCCTCTCCGCCTGTGTATGTTTGTTTAGTGGCTAAAACGGGTTACGTAAGCTGCGCTCGCGGGGACGGGTACCTGTCGGCGAGCAGCGGTAGCAACAAGCTTCACTTCATCCTTCTCATATCCCTCGTTTCTCTTTTCATCTTTCCACTAATTATGAATGAAATATTAACGTGACCCAGCGTTCGTATGCGTCTATGAAATATCGACCTGACAGAAACAACAAAGCTTCTATATACGCACTCATGTAAAAAAAAAAAAAAAAAAAACGATAAGATAAAAAATATTGTTAAATTCAGAGTATTTTAGGAAATCGTAAGTGGGCGTGGCAAGTAGACGAGCGCGGGCTGTGAAGAAGCCGTTTATTGGTTAAACCTACTGCATGAACACACACCCCCTTCAATGAACAAATCTGAATTGTCTTGAAATTAGTGATTGCAGGCCGTTTTTTTTGTTTTGTTTTTTTTTAGTTAGGCTATTATTATATTTTTTTATTTATGTCTTCTCAATGTACCAAATAATTTCGTTTTTTTTTTCATTCCATAATAAATCATAGCTGGCAGCGGTGCGCCTGTTCCGCGCTTTCAAACAGAACCGATGAAAGAGAGGAAGCGCAAGTGCAGGCCAGTTTGATCTGCAGATAAGCTAAAGAGTTTTGTCTTCATTAACGTAGTTGATTATTAAACTGCTAGTATGGCAGGCTATCAGTAGCACCCTATTATTAACATTATTCAGAATGCTGCGCTAAAGGTCATCAGTATAGATTGTAACAGTTAACAGCAATACAAAATAATAGTCATGGGCCAAATAACTCAATAGCTCACTCTATTCAGTATTATAATTTTTCAACAAATATTGACCTATTGTACTCATTATGACATTAGGCACTTCAGAAAACTGTTTTGATACACTGCCAGTCAAAAGGTTTTGATCAGTTTAATATTTTTTTTAAAAAAGTCTCTTATGCTCACCTGCATTTATTTGATCCAAAATATAGTCAAACAGCAGTAATATAATAAAAATATAATATAATTTATATATATATATATATATATATATATATATATATATATATATATATATATATATATATATATATATATATATATATATATATATATATATATATATATATATATATATATATATATATATATATATATATATATATATATATATATATATATATATAATAAAAAAGTAATATTTTTTATTTCTATTTTTAGATATTTTAAAATGCCATTTATTTTATCTTACTGATAAAATAATGGAGGCTAAACATGGAGGCTAAAATGACAATTATGCTGTCATTTGGGATTCTTGTAGCGAATGTTCGGTGTTCAAACGAATCGGTTGAGTGAACGATTCGATGCCTCATGAAAAAAGAAACTTGTCGCCACCTACTGTACTAAGTAACCTGTAACGTTGACTGAGTCGAATTTTAGAAATGAATTGAAACCCCAGCTGGCGTGCTGTAATCAAACATGGCATTCATTTGGACGTGGTTTTGCACACTAAACACACTGTACATTAGCAGTCTCAAAACCTAGACTGATCTGCCTACCTAGACAACATTTGGGCACCTATGATGGCCCAAAATTATCCTTCGATACACGCGTTGTAGGCTGCAGCGTGTGCGTGCGTCCAAAAAGAGTCAAGAACGGTTCTGGGTTTACAACAAAATACCAAACGACTCGTTAATCCCAGCACAGTAGATTATGCAAGAATCGGGTTGTTTATCCTCCCTCCCTCCGCTCAGGCATCGCGGCTTCATTCTATAACCACGCATGATACAGACGCTTCGATAAAGTAGCATGTTTAACACTGGGCACTGTGAGGCGGAGAAACGGAAGATCTGGACAGCAAAAGTAACCGTGTGGGTGCAAACGAATCCCGGTGTCACGCATGAATATTTTACGCATTTGTGCGCATTTTCCAAACACAGAGTCAGCTCTTTCCGCGCACAGCTTGTGAAAAAAATCATTTAGTCCGCGTTTGAGGGGGCAGAGTATGATAGTACAGTGCACACAGGCTAACATATACCAACGTTTTAATGTAAAAACGCATTCCTCCGGTGCGCAACAAAAGATACTGGACACTAATTTGCGATGAAACATACGAATGACATCATAACGTTTCCATTAAAATATTTTTTTTCATTACAAGATGATGTGATGCATCACATCAATCTACCAACCAGAAAAGACGAGCGTTACCTATATTCCAGTTTATCTACAGCTATTCTAGTAAATCTGTGTATAAAGTGAAAACACGGCATGCATTAAGTGGCACTTGCGCGAGGTTTATTAAAGAAAACACACATCAGGTGATGTTACACATTCACTTAAAAGCTTCCCCACCTTGCAGAGCTGGAAGTGCTCAGACTGGAGCGTCTCCGGGATGAGCTCGTTCTCCTTGGCCCCGAGCTGCGGGGATGGAGAAGGGGACGACACAGCCGTCAAGCCGTCCAGCACTTTACGTATATTAAACTTCTTCATTTTCCCCCCGGTGCGAGAGACGGAAGGGGACGGGAGCACCGAGTCGAGATCAGCCGTGGATGATGAGGGGGAAAGCCGCTCTCGCTCGTTTCTGCAGCACGTCTCTTTAAACCTCACATTTTAAAAGTGTTTTTCACCGAGTCCTCCATGGCTAAAAGCTTGGGTTGTTAACGTTGATATTTTTTGCTTTTTGTTATCGTTTGTGGGGTGTCCGTTTATTCTGACTCGGCGTCCCGCTGCGTCTCAAATTCCCTCTATCCTCTCTCTCCCACTCTCTCTATCTCTCTCACTCTCTCTCTCTCTCTCTCTCTCTCTCTCCTCTCGCTCGCTCGATCCCTTCTGCTCTCCACTCAACGCGGAAACACCGCTGCAGCGCCGCGCGTGCGCACTTCAGACTGAATGACTACTGAAGCCGCCTTCCAAACGCTTTTCCCAGTGACCAGGCAAGACTGTGGAGCGCTGAGTGAGCCTAGCGTCACATTGCAGAAATCAGGGGCGGGACTCTGCACCTGGAGCCGCAGGGATGCAGGATGGAAAGCGCATCAGCCAACACACATAACAAGACATATGCATCATTTCATCAGGTTATAGTCTGCACCCTGTAAAACGTTTAATAGGGATATATATATATATATATATATATATATATATATATATATATATATATATATATATATATATATATATATATATATATATGTGTGTGTGTGTGTGTGTATATATATGTGTATATGTGTGTGTGTGTGTGTGTATATATATATATATATATATATATATATATATATATATATATATATATACACACACACACACACACGCACATGCACACATATACATATATATCTCAGATAATGACTATTTTTAAGGTTAATTTACCCACAGGCAAATGTCTCACAGTTTTGGTTATCTCATGGTTCTTCTCTAGGGAGGAACGTGGCTCTCAGTCATCAAAAATCACATTTCAAGAAGAAATTTGTCAAGACAATATGTTAAATATTAAGCTGCATATTATTGTACCTGGTGTATACAATATTTGTATTGTTAAAACCTATACAAATTAATTTGAACTTATTATAGTCTTTTAGCAACTATTCATTTAACTGCTCAAAATAACAAAATCGCAAGTGTGTAACATTTCTTTATATACCTACACATACATACTCTTCTGAATGTATCTCAGTGTGGCTTCATTGTGTTCAATGGTCACAAAAAAAGTTATAACTATATATACGTAAATGTTAGTTTGCAGGATATAAATGAAGTTTGAAAACGGAACATCATAAAGGTTTGCCAGCAGATGAAATTAGATTATTTTGGGGAACATTTGAACAACACTTAATCAAACCAGATACTGAGAGAAACTGTACTTGCCGGACAGCATATGCAGCTAAATATTTATTAAACAAATTAAATTGGATTCAGTTGTAAATGGTCGAATCATCAATAAAAGCCAATGCATCTGAATACATTTTGTGTAATTAGTCATCAGTGAACAGATTTAAAATAAAAAGTTAGTCACAGCATATGTAAATAAAGCCACTGAGTACCCATGACAACCACACTGACGAAGACAAACACTAAGCCTTGACTGAGGTTTGGAGATCCCTTTGATTCTCTACCCTTTCATACTGTAACGATGGAGATAAGCATTGCATGCATTTCCTTATCAGGTCCTGGGAGAGGCTGAAGAGACCCTTATAAGGTAAGGGCCATCCTCATGTACGTATGAGGCACTGACCAATCACCTGCTCGCTACACACACAAAACACTCCATAAACCACACACTGGAACATCAATGACTTCAATGGTTTCTCAATCACTCTGCTCCCTTTTATTCATGACAATAATAAGAGAGAGAGAGAGAGTTTAGTATTCAGCCTTAAGTGGGTATGAGACTGACATTTGTAAGCTTTGTTAAGACCCTACCACTGATGAATGTTTGGCTAGTTTGCTAAGGAGGGGCCAAAGTTTACAAAAGCATGGTACTCCTTTGCTGACGTGGGTTCATGCAAGAAGCTATAAAGCTCTCTAATTACAGATGCAGCATTGCAAAAAATATATATATATTATTATTATTTATTTAATCATACCTATTTTTAGTGATGTGTTTAACGAAAAAAACCCCACTTTTTTAAAACTGATACAAATGCACACACATGTACAGCACACACTCACAAACGCACATTTTCATTTGAAAACGTTTAAAAGGTTATGCTAAACTGATATTTACAATGATTAACTCTAACTCTATAGAAACTGTCTGTTTAAAACTTACGCTATAATATAATTAACATATCTATTTCTCCCTAATCAAAAAAATATTCACACACTTATCAGAAAATTTTGACAGTAATAAAGATAATCTTCTCTGCATCACCACAGAAACTGCATTCATTACAACCTATGATGTCAATTGCCTGTCCAATTTAATTAGATGTCCCTTTCCCCTTGGCATGCTTAGCCCCGCCCCCTTTTAAACGGGCACCTATTTTACTCTGATGATGATTACACAGCGATTGTGTGCTCTATTTCATAATCAGAAGGCCCATGTCATTATTAGTTTGTTTTGATGACCTCTAACAAGTTATGAATAATTCATAAAGTGTTTCAATATGCAAATATCCATCTTCTGTGATTGAACACGGGGGTTTAAACTGAGGGGAATGTAAAGTGTGTTTAATATTGAACTGTATTATAAGGAACAGTGTATTCAAATTAATCCACCCCTAATCCTACAAAGAAAGAGCTGGATGTGACATGGCTTTAAAGGGACATCATTAAGACTAATAACAAATAAACTCACACATTTACACGCACACAGCACAGGGCTTTAGCAAAATGCACTGCGAGAGCTACATTTACATTTCAAATAGGCAGTTATGCTTCCTAACACGAACGCAGAATGTGATCAGATTGCCAAATTGTTTACAGTCTTTGGTTTACAGGTCTGTAAGTGATCCTCACAAAAAAGATTTTCAGAGGGATCCACTTTTATGAATGCTAATTCAGTCTGTTTGCATCATCTGCTTCATGAACAGATGTTGATTCTGTATCACTGCCTTAAATAATGCATCGACAGCATCTTAATGAATTGAGAAGGCATGAGAGTTTTAACGAACTGGATAGAAAGTAATATTTCTAGCAAACAGTCCCGAAATGTACCCTGACGTTTCTCAAAATATAGTTTTTTAAAAGGGATAGTTCAAACAAAAACTCTGTCATTATATGCTCACCCTCAAATCTGTTTGACTCTCTTTCTAATATAATTTGAAGGCATTTCTTTTTTGGGATTGTTTAGTTTTGTAGTTGCAAGGCGTGAAATCCTCATTTGGGAAAATTATGTCATTATAATTAGCATTACATGAAAACAACAGACGGCCACAGTATGGTACAGCATGTCCCATTTAGATAGCCAGGTAAATGTGTGTGCGTAGCTATACAGACTTGACGACATCAGAGTCAGAGCTACAAGAAAGAACATTAGAAGAAGGGAGGATGTCTCATTTGCACTCATTGCAACACATCTGCTATCAGCAGGAATAATCAACAGATGCGATAAGACACCCATCAACAATTCTCAGCAGACACATTCACACACACACATACAGATGAACTCACTGTGATGACTAAACTGCAGGCTGCTGACAATGACACTAAAACACCCATCTTTGAGCTTTGGGGGCTGCAACGTAAATAGCACAATAAGATACAGAAGGACAAAGAAATTATCATGAGCTTCATTGATTAAGTATTAAAATAAGTATTATTCATAGACATTTTTGAAGCGTTTAGAGATTTTAATTGGAAGAGTTTGTCCTGACATGGTCTAAAGTGAAGAAGAAGAACTTTCTGTCTATGTTCACCATGATTCAATTTAGGATATTATTTCAGACAAAAGACTATTAACAAACTTTCTGTAATATGGCTCAGCAAGCAGTATCTGAGTCTACACTTTCTCAAGCACGAAAATGAAGCAAAGAAGAAAAGTGATTTCCAAAGGTTGAATGGCATGCTTGTGTGTTGTCAGGGTTTAAAATAATACCATTACAGTTTCCCCTTACAGCATATAAGGGCAGCCAGGACGACCTCTGTTCTTTCAGCTCTCATCATTCTTGGCCAAGTCAGAAAACTATTTCAAAGCTTCTTGTCAACAGCATCTCTCAGCACAAGTGTAAGATGGCAAATGGCACTATGTAAGGGCATTTTGTAACATCCACACATGTCACTGCCAGCAACCAGTCTGATTAAACACCTCTCTAGTTTTAGATCACTTTAAACGACAGCCATCAATCACTCAGTCTGATGGGAGAGACAACCTGTCCACACTTTTCCCATTTTTCTATTGTTCCTGTGGTTAAGACACACTATATGGTTAACATTATATGACTATGCGCTTTTGTGCTTCAACTAGGGGTGAGAAGACAAGCAAGACAGCTGACATTTAGTTTAAGGTTACGGGTTTAGCTAAGGTGAATTGTAGAAGTCATTAAACAATCGTATCTTGAGAGGAGCATCCAATTTGTGATGAATAGTCTTCTTGGAACTGTCCGTGCTGTTCTAACTTCAGAATGGGAACACATGGGTTACATAACAAAGGGTTAAAAATATTAGAACCCTTTGAAAATGATGAGCGCAAAACACTACTTTGGCCCATTACTTATGCAGTTACGAAAGCTTCTCAATTAAGTGCTGTCATTCAGATTGTGTCATCAGACGCAGTACAGAAAGTCCCATCAAAACACATCATGTGCCCAGATGATGCACCATTCCAGATGGGGATTCTGTCTTGGCTGTCAGCACACAATCATTTTCTCATTACATAAACAGCAGGGATTTATCTCATAAACCAATATTGGTATAGCTTCACCTGAATATTTAGGTGTCAAGTCACTGCTTTGGGAGTCTATGCACCACACGAGTAAATATTCCTGGTGGAAATTATCAGGGCTTAGTAGCAGTTAGTAGAAAGTTATCATTTGATTTCATTATTAACTGAGAAAAGATTTATCTTTGCACGACGTCTTTTGTGCGTCTCAGGATTAAAATTTAAAGCCATACTTATCTTACTCTCTCTCCGACGTGACACACAAACCAATATAATGTCAGTCACTGCCCTTGTTCAGTTCCTGTGATAGTGGTGAATGTGGAAGATGACAAAGACATGGGGAAAAAACATGGACACTACAATTAATATTTGAGCCCTTTGTCTAATCTCCACAGTGCCATCAGCCAAATGAGGCCACGTCTGGCTAATATGAGGCATTAATTATTTCTTTCTATTGTGGCGTGGCAGTCAGGGACTAGAATTAAATCTTGTGCTTTTGCTCAAGCATTTGCTCATACCTTATACTGAGATGACTGGACTGCAATGCAAGAAAAGTAGTCATGTTTTGTGAGTACATGTGCAAATTCTGACTGTGGCTTAGTGGATTAGCGCCCTCATATGATTTCTGGGGAGGTGAGGGTTGGTATAGCTGGAGGAGAACTGACTGCAGACTGAGAAGAAAAAGGAACACACCTACACACAGACACACATACATACACCACATCTCTTCAGATGTCTTGCTTCACAGACAGGGAGAAAAACACCCAACTCAAGTTTGTGTCTGTATTTGTTTTAAGGATGGGACAGAACAATGAGAGACAAAAGGGACACAGATTTAACCTCAATTATCCTTATGAGCAGAGACATCTTATGAGAGGCTGTGAGTAATGCTCTAACCGTCCACTGAATTGGAATAATATCTCCTGGAGCAGGCCTCCCAAAACCCCTAGAAAAACAAAAATACAAAGAACTGCAATCCTACCGACAACTGAGGTCACTTTTGCTGCATGCAGCTGGCAGGAAACTTTCTGATTCAATCCAGCATTCCATTTAAAGAAACAGAGGTCCCGCACATTAGTTTGAAGTGGAAACTGAGGCATCATGGCATGTATCAATACAGATGGCAATATGCACCACATGCTCCAATAAAATTTGCTTTACATTGACAATGTACCTTGCCCTACATATGGAATAATTTATATATTTCTGTTGCAACACATATCCTCAAATATCTCAAATGGTGACTAAAAAGTAATAAATAGATTACAGCTTAATGTAGCTACCCATTCATATAATAAAAGTCATTTATTTTACATGGGAGATTCATCAAGTGTTTATTTATTTATTTATTTATTTATTTATTTATTTATTTATTTATTATCAAATCACATTGTCATTGTGTTTATGTATAGGAACAATAAGATTCCAGAACTACTCTTGCCTTGTTTTCTGGGAAACAATAGGACAGACTGTCCTTTAGAGCTCCTCAAATCAACCCTGACAGTAACCATTTAAATAAAGAATCACAGAGGAAGATAACCTGACAGTGAAAGGTGACTCTGCATGCTAATCTTACAAACTGAATTCACTTGTTACAAAAGAAATCGTATCTTAATATATAAAAGGGCAGGCAATGCAATATTCTTAATAAAATAAAGAGCAGTGTTAGAATGAGTGACTGCTTATTTTATTGCTATGAGATCACTTCCTTTTGCCCCCACTCTTGCGTCCACTTGACTGGACCGCAGTACTGTTTTTCTCTTGTTCGACCTGTTCGACTGTTTCCATAGGTGGCTCTTCCATTTTCTTATGTGACTGGTCCTTTAGGATGCTGGAACAGAGTGCCTCACGAGTCTGTAGCATCTTTTGCCGATATGCATCCATTGTGTCCTATAACAGAAAAATCTAATGGTTTTTTTTTTGTTCTTCTAATGGCTGCTGTACTATGGAACAAATACCAACAATAAACACAATTTTTGTAAATTTGCATTTATAGTATCGACACATCACAAACCTGAAAGCCAATGTAAGTCTCTAGCTGTCGTTTCATCATTTCCTTGCGTTCAAGTTTTTCCTGTTTACGCTGTTCCAGAATATTGTCCCAGATCAGGCGGAAACTTTGGAACTTCTCGGAGCGTTCCCTCCTCTGCTCCTCCTCCAGCACTTCATCTTTTAGACGAGGATGTGGCATAAACTTCCTTCAAGAAGAGAGTGAAAAAATGAGAGATAGAGGATATACATTAGCATTCAAAACTTTGGGGTCGTTTTCTTTTCTTGTTTTGAAGATTTTTTTTTCAACATTAATATAATATAATATATTAGTGGTACCTGATAAATGGTCTATAATTAATATCATTTTTGTCAGTGTTCTGTATGAACTCTTCACTTTGTTGAGGCTGGGTTTGGCTGTCTGCAAACAAAATACAAAGATTAAGCCATGTAATAAATACGCCCATATAAAACTGTACAAACAATCTGTTTGTGTGTATCCTCGTGTGTAACCTGTTTCAGTCGTGACAGGCACTTTACTCTCTGCACGCTCTTGCTGGTCTTTGAGATAGCGCAGCCGGGTCTGATGAGCCTTCAAAACAAGCCAATCAGATACACATGCAGGATTGTTTGAGCACACAGAGCAGATTCACTTCTAGCTTTCTAGTTATGCGGTACCTTTGCTGCTCTGCCAGGCTCAGCTGCTTCCCAGGCCAGTTTCATGGCTCTGATCTCCTCTAGTTTCTCAGTGTCTTTCTTCACCTCTATACTTCCTGCCTCGCTGTGTTCACTCACCACACGCAGGATCCAGTGGGGCTTACTCTCATCCAAATTCTGCACACACAAACAAACAAGCTGACATTTACAGTACTGTTCAAAAGTTTGAGGCTGGTAAGATTGAAAAAACACTTGAACGCCATTCTCTTGAACACCATTTATTTGATCAAAAATAGAGTAAAAACTGTATTATTCTAACAATTTCAAATAACTGTTTGCTTGTTAAATATATTTGGATTCATCCCTCTGATTTTCAACAGCCATTTCTCAGTCAGTTTCACATAATCCTTCGGAAATCATTTTAACATTTCTTACTATTATGAATGCTAAGAACTTTCTTTAAATCTTTTTTTAAAAGGATAATTGACTTCACTGTTACTTTTGATCAATTTACTTGCTAAATCAAAAAAAAATCACTCTCCTTGTGGGAGAGGAATGTGCCCTTCTGTAAAGCACAATGAACAATATTCATGAGAGAAGCTATTTCTACAGGACAATATGGGGGCGAATGATTTAAACATATGGTGGGATTCGATACTGATATTAAAATACATGCACAGACACACATATACTGTACTGACTTGCTCCATAATAAAGCTTGACTTAGATGTTAGTTTATCTTTGTCCTTGTCTCGTTCCTTGGCCTTTTGGGTTGGTTTGGGAGTAGATTTCTGGCCCTCTTTGTTTTGTTGATCTGTACCCAAAGCCATGGATGTGCTATCCAAAATATCCCCAAACACTGCCAAAAAAATAGATATCAAAGATGATACAGAATGAAATAAACAATACACACTTCAATCAAAAGTGAGCCAAAAGTATCTCAATAAAATAAAATGTATAATAAAATTACTGTTTTTCTGAATACATGAATAATACATTTAAATACTAGATTTATTTTCATAAATATAAGGCATGTTATTTGTCAATATTTAAACTAACAAGCAAGTTCATATTAATAAGTAAAATTAATAATTTTATAATAAGCACAAAATTACTAATTAATGAATATATGAATATATATATATATATATATATATATATATATATATATATATATATATATATATATATATATAAACGTTGTAATAAGTAGATTTATATTATTAAGCAAGCCATTTCAAGTTGGTAAAACTTTGGCTCAACCAGTTGTCATTTATTTTAAAAACAGCAATTATTTACACAATTTAGAATGGAGTAACACAGAAATAACACTTAAAACCTTTTAAAGTAAAGGGTTTTATTCAAAGCCTACTGAGGCTTAAATGCATTAAATGCAGATGTAGATCCTGCTAGATGGCAGTGTTGCTCTATTTAAAAAACAGAACTAAATCTCCTTCACCTTCTTCTGATATTCTATGTATAAGGGTACATCCTACTGGACAGTTTACTCAGTATCCATAAGGACACCATCACAGAATCCTGATCACTGATTTAGTCTGAAGTCACACTGTGCTTTCTGACACAGCGTTACCAACATGCCACTCTTTGTATATCCACCTCACTAAGAATATGAGACTGAACCAGTCATTTTGGGTTAATATGTCCATTGCATGTTAACAATTTTGTTTAGATTAAACATCAAATAGAGTCAACAGCAGGGATGTGATTTGTACCCAGTTTTATTTTTAAAATAAAGGTTACATTTTTAAAATATATTATTTATATGATAAGTGAATGCAACAAAACCCTGCACAAATATTAGATGCAGGACATTGAAAGCAAGCATAGAGGTCATTCCAGTCGAAAGCCCAAAGGGCAGCCATACTGTATGCCTTCTATATGTGCCTGATGAACATCCGGCAGAGTTCAGTGCACTGGGCCTGGTTCCCATGTGCATTTATTGATTGGTGTGTGTAGTAACTGTTCAGGGTGGCTCCTGCTCCACTGAGAGCCACTCAACTGGGTTAATTCAATTCTCTTTCCTCCAGAAATACTTCCCAGGGCACAAGAGGCCAAGAGCCAACTTCATTTGACTTCCCATTGACCCATTTACACAAGCTTATCAGGAAATGAAATGAGAGGCACGTGTGGATTGTGACGCACACGCTTGCGAATGTACAGTGGGCACACGTGGATCTACACACACTCACACCAGTGATGAAAGCCCAATCCGAGGCATTTAACCGCTTAGATTCATTGTAATTACAGATTCACAATGAAAAAAAAAGTAAAAAAACCAAACAAAACGGAATACATTTAATATCAAGGGATCAGGAAGACAAAAGAATTTTAATATTATTACTGGAGCCAGGCCATCATGCAAACTAGTTCATCTTCACTACCACTTCACGATACACAAGCATCCAATACACTAGCTCTCTCTTTTCCTCTCCCTCCATTTTAATCCTTCCCATTTCCATTTCTATGAGCTTCCTGCTTATTCATTTTTCTCTCAATAAAATCAAGGTTGTTTTCAGCTCTTCCAGTGAGCTGACCCGCAGCAAATGACCTTATGTCACCCGTCCAAGGGCAAAGCAAATCGCATCTCGCTATTTACCGCAAGCAGATGAATTTAGCAGGCTTCCATTATATTTTTGATGGCCAGCTCTCAGTTAATCAAAAGAAGCACAGGTGGGGTGAGAGTCAGCCTATTCAGTACGCTTCAGACTAAATGAGAAAACATGAGCAGAGATTCAAATCACATATAGCCAGATGAGTCTGGGACAAGAATTAATAAATAAATAAATAAATAAATAAATAAACATTATCAAGACAGAAACATGCAGTGAAAATGCTTTAATTAATGATCAAAAAGTTATATTAAAATATATATAAAAAAGGTTTACATTATTAATTTTAACTGCTAATGACAATCAAAACTGAATGGAATGGCAGATAAAGTGACATCAATTTTTTTCTATTTAATTAAATTTTCCAAGCTTGGCTTCTACTACTAAAAAATAAAATGAGCAGTTATAAATGCTTTCATTAAAAGATAAAACATTCTATTAAAAAAAATAAAAATAATAAAAACAAGAGTTTTAAATGTTAATGTTAACTAAATAGAATGGCAGATAAAATTTTTCCAAACCTGGCTTATACACCAAAAAAACAAAAACAAGATTTTAGAATCTTGTTTTGCAGGTACAAACAATCTCAAAAACACAAGATTCAATGGCATGAACCTCACAATATTCAGCAGGCAGTTGTGTGCCAAACTGAGTGGATCTAGTCTGAATCATCATCGCTGGATCAACCAGCAAAGGCACATTTTTAGTACATTTCACTGTCAAAAAGTACTGCAGTATCCTGTATTGATGTTCTTTGGCAAAAAGAGAGAGATTTTTATGGTAATTTGGTACTATTTTATGAAGCCTTCTTTATAAAGTTTGTGTCTGTCATCATTTTCTGTCATTGGTCCAATTTAAGTCACTATTATAATCTAAAAAGAAGACTAAATAGAAATTATTAAATAAATAAATACTAAATTAAATTAGTCACTAAAACTTTTTTTAATCAATGAGAGACAATGTGTGTCTAATACACTGCATTATTCACTTAGCATCTTCTGTATGACTGACCGTACCTCTCATTTCATTGCGCTCTATGTCTCTGAGTTTCTGGATGAAGGAGGAGAGAGATTCGTCTAAAGTCCAGCTCTCCTGTAACACCTCCGCCTGTATGTAATACTTATGAAACTAAAGACACACACAGGCAAATGATAAAACATCAGTGAATGATCATGGGCATGCAAACTATAATAGATCAGCAATACACATACAAAATACAGTTCAATATAAAACCAGAAAACAATCTGAAAAAAAACGATTCTTTCTTAGAACTTTATAACTGCAAGTTCAGATGCTACCACACACACACACACACACACACACTAAAGTGACAGCAGAAGCTGTCTGTGGTGACAGGTACCAGTGTGTCTGTAGGGTGCTGGTCACTCCCTTCCTTTCCTCCGCCCCCTCCTGTCACTCTCCCTTCTGCTGTAAGGCTGCCCTGATCCTGCTTCTCCCCCGCCTGGGCCACAAAAACGCCTGCAACGCACAATACACACACACACATACAAACACAAATGAACACCCTATAAATACACTCTAGAGTTGGCAGAGTCAGGCTGTAGCTAAGTAACTGAGACAGTGACTTTATAAAGTGAATATGTGTTAAGACAAAATGTGGAGTGGGTGGACAGGGACACTTGGACTAACGGAAAAGAAAGGAGCACAAACTATACCTTAGTTTTTGTGAGCCAACAGGAACATCACAGTCTGTGGATGACAGACTATCTGTGATTTGTTCGTAATATGTACACGTGTCTGTTTAAATATGCCTGCTGTGGCCCTAAAGTTATTAAAATTACTCACAAATTTAGGTTGATCATTAATTCATTATATCTAACTGTTCAACTGTTCATTTCTTTATCATTTAAAATCAAAAAAATCTGTAGACAATTCATACCATTCTAAAATGTTAAAATTTTCTAATTATTTTTTCTGGCCACTATTAATATGCTACCCTAAAAAAAATCTATTTATTTGAAATAATTACTTTTATTCAACAAGAATTCATTAAATTGAGGAAGTAAAGGCATTTAATTTGACAAAAAAATAGCATCATCTTGCACACAATATAGAGTTTAAAAACAAAAAGTAAAATGAAATCAAGTTCTCGGTGGCTTTTCGTTTTTTCCCCATACCACTGCCCACATTTTTAATTTCCAATGCAAAAACGTGTACCACAAAGTGGAAAACTCATTTTCTTTAAGCACGAGATTCCAAATTGAGAATTTTTTTTCGTCATTTTGTAAATGTTGAGATAAAAAAAAAATCTCACACCAGACAGACAGACAAACAGACCATTGTCTGTGTGTGTGTGTGTGTGTGTGTGTGTGTGTGTGTGTGTGTGTGTGTGTGTACAAACCATTGCTGGCTAAGAAGCAGTAGATTGGAATGATGACATGCCCTTTGCCCTTACTGCTGGTGACCTCTTTCTCATGGTCTAGGATACTGAGTTTAATGTAGACATCTGATTTTGAAGTCTGAAACTGCACAGTAGCACTGTGATCACTGGAGACTTTTATCACATGCCTGGCAGAAAAGAAAAAATAATAAAAATCACACACATTGTTTAGATCAGAATTGATGCAACAACTGATTGTCCAGCTTTGCAGTGCTGTCAATATAATTTCAACGTAATAATAAATATAGGCTATTATTTTGTACGCTTTATGCATGTGCTAACCTGCAGATGATGTCCTTTGGATTAGGGGTGTAGTAACCCTTCAACTCTTTTACAGAAAAGTTATTGATTGGTGTTTCTCTGGCCAGCTGTGGCAGAGGTTCCCGGGAGCCAATCAGAAGCATTCGCCATTTTCCTCCAAACACAGGTGTGTCTCCAGTCTGAGCCTCAGCAATAAATGTGTAACCACCCTATGGAGTGTGAATACAATATAAAAAATAATATTTGTTAGTTAGTTTGTTAGTAAAAAAAAAAACATGGAGAGGAGCTATACCATTGACAGAGACAAACCTTGTTTGGGGTGTATATGTATGGCTCGACCCTGTTAAAGACTTTTGGTATTTCTTCCAAAGTGTCATTATTGATGACATGCAAAATACACACAGGAAGAGGGGAGAAGATCTTAGGAACCAGCAGCGTGTTCTTAGGAACATGAAGCACCTCTCTGGAAATGAGAATAGGCAAGAAAAATTGCTTAAGCATAACAATTAGAAATCGCTTAAAAATACAAACTTTGCATTTCTTAATGAAAGGTATTTTTTAGTAAACTATTGGTTTGCTAAAAGTGTAAAAATGAGTGTTCCTGACCTGAAGATTACAATCCAGGAGTTTGCTACCTCTGGTATGGGCACTGAATAGTCAGTGAATGTTATTCTGTTGCACTCATCCTCTCCACAGGGATACAGCTCTGCTATTCCTTCACCATTAGCAACCATGTGTCTACCAGAAACGCACACTTAGTACTGGATAAAGATTCAAGCAGACAAAAACCGACCTATGACACCCAGATTGTTAGAGTCGACTAGGTTAGGCAACAAGCACTGGGAAAAGATACCACCCACCCACTGAGCCCAGACACATGCCACATTCACCCCCCAGGCCAGAGGTCACTCTCTATAGACCCTCCCCGCATCTAAAGCCAGGCACACAGACAGTAAACAGCAGATGGTACCACCGAGAGACACAATGGAGGAGAGAAATGATTCTTTAAAATGAATAATTCACCTCAGTAAAGATACAGCATGTTTCTCTAGATCGGATTCCACGGGAACCCACATCTCTTGCAGAGTTTTAGAGACACTCAGATTTTCTTTTGTACCTAAGAACACACAAACAAACATGAACACACCATAATAAGCACTCATAAAAACCCACATCGTTCACCTTAGAGCTGTGAAACTGGATTGGATAACATGGTTAGATTTGGCCCAGTTTAAAAGATGATTCGGAAAAGCCTCTGTGAGAGATAAATTAACTCAAATCTCAATCCCTATGTTTCTAGAATGCCAATCATTTTACCAGCCAGGTCTGGCTTTGTTCATTGAAATATTCTCCTCTTCTCTCACATAAAATGAAATTTAATTTATCTGCCCATCTACTGCCAAATGAGTGCTAGAAAGAAAAAAATGCCCCTAAAAATAAATTAATTTCATACTGCCAGGTAGGAGACAAACCGTTCTCAGGCTCATTTGTGAATGAACGTTGTAATGATAGAAACACTTATATATACTTATATAAATATATAGAGAATGACATCATCCAAGATGAGAATACAATGTCACCTTATACCAGCTCCCACCTGGATAAGATAAAACATATAATTAAAAAAAGTGCTCAACCAGTCCATATCTCAAATAGTCTTTTTTTGTTTCATTTCAGACAATTCCTGCTCTAGATATGCATACAAACTAGATTGCAATAAATCCCAAAAAATTTACAATTCTGTTAACAGAACACTAACAGACAGCACAATTGTATACACTGGTGACTAATACAAATAGCATAGATACACCACCAGACAAATCACTGTTAATGATGCTTGAAATATATAGGAAAATTTCAAGTATTGAATTATAGATGAGGGTGGATATAAATGTTTTCCATGAAGAAAACTGTTTTGTTTGGTGAAGGTTTTGCTTTGTAGTATAATTTCACAAAGCTACAGCCATACCATTCTGTTTTGTCATTAAAAACTGAAATGACACAATCTAATTTACAAAAAAACCTGCTCATACTATATGTATGTTACATCTTTGGTTGTCTCTAATTTCCAATGGCTACAAATATTTTCATTTGTAGGGCCAGTTCAACCTGAAATAGAGTACAGGAACAAGATATTTACTTGCTATTTCATTCTTTCTTGTCTCATGCTTTAAAAAACGGCAGTCGAAATCATTCCATTTACTCGAAAGAAAAAAAAAATTATAGAATCGGCCGTGGAAAATCATGATCAGTCCATCCCTACTTCTGAAGTCTATTGAATATAGTTGTGTTTATCTGTGTGTGACTGCTGGATCTACACTGTAATTTTCACACAATAAATGAGTTGTCTGAGGTAAATAGAGCTTGATGAGCAATACTAGGATCTTTAGAGACTGCTTGAGTGTTTTGACTCTTTGAGCTTCCTGGATGCTATTACTTCCTGAAATATACATTATCTTGCACAGTAAGATTCGGCTCCTTTTTTATTCTTCCTCTCACACTTTCCCTTCATCCGTTCCGATACCGCTGCATCTTTCTTTCTTTCTCACTTTCTCTCGGCCACTCTCCCTGTCACTCATGTTGTCAGGCTGGGGATGGAATGATGCTTGGAGGTATGGAGCCAGATGGAGAGAGAGATGGAGAGGTGTGTTATTCTCTCTGCTGTCATACTCGCTTAGAATGACTGGCAGCTTCATTGATAAGTATGAGCTCCAGGGCCTTGCAGCTCTCTCTCTCTCTCTCACGAACATAAAACCCACAGAACAGATGTCAGACATAACTGACCACAAGAGAATGGGTATGAATCAGATCGCAAAGACAATTGGCATAAATTCTTGAATATAGTGTTTCCACTCTTCCATTTCTACCAGGTATCATCGTCTCTGATTTCAGGTGAAGCTGGACTTTACCTGGTCTTGCTGCAGTGAGGATCTCTCTGACTAGGTATCCTTTCCAGCCTGCCTGCAACACTGTGGCTGCCTGCATTTCTTTGTCTGTGGCCTGCCTGCCATTCCAGCCCTCTGGAGTGTCATCTTTCACAGGGAGAAAAACGCATGGGTACATGAAGTCAGGATGAGATACATGCTATAACAGGTCTAGACCCAAAGAAAGACTCTGTCAGCCCCACATTCACCTGTTCGTGCATCCAAAGCTTTATCATTGCTGCCATGTGGCGATGGGTCTCCTGTCAGAGTCTGTACTGCAAACAGCTCCTCAGAGTTCAGTTTCCGCCCCAGAGCAGAGCAAAACATATGATACACAGCTTCACTGAACACCTGTATGGGACAAGCAATATACAATCAGCGCCGAGACAAATTGCTCAATTCCCCCTTACTACGGGGGTCTTTGGAATGCAAATTCAAGTCATGGTACTATATTTTTTTAATGCTTTATACGGTATAGATTTTTTTCAAAGCAGCTTCACGGCAATAAATAGGAAAATAGCCGAATTAGTGATGCAAATCAACAAATTCAGACAAATTCAAAAATTCAGGTGTAAATCATAGTCAATATTCAATTTAATAGTGACAAAATATATGTAGTTTGCACGGTTCTGACAAAACAAAACAACAAAAACTAAACAAAATTGTATCCTAAAATGTAATTTAAAAGGAACTCCGCTAAAATTAGCCATGAGCAAATTAAAAACTTTAATTTAAAATTAACTTAACTTCAACAACTAAAAATTAATTCAAGATTGAGAATGAAAAATGTAAAGAAACAATGAGATTTTATTGAAACTAGAAATGTAAAAGATTAGCAATGGCTTTTCACAGCTGCTCGCTGGTACAGTGCTGTGAACATTGATGATGAGTCATAAAGAGCTCAATTTCAAATCCTGAAAAAAACACTTATTTTATTCGTTTAAATAATGAAGGTGTTAAAAATCAAAAGGAAATGCTGAATAGTTTGTTCAAATACAATGTTTTGGTTACACAGTGATCTAGCGGAGGATGCAATAGTCTTAGTACAGCCCACCCTTTGTTGCTGTATGCCTACACCATGGGTCTTCTCAAGTTCTTTGGTGGTTGACGGTAGTTCCTCTGGATCTGAGAAGCTGCTGATCACTCGACCCAGGGCTCTCACAATCATAACAGCCTGCTCACAGAACCTCAGACTCTCCTTGACAATTCAGAAGAGATACATGGAGCACAATACCTGAGATTATTTTGTAATTCGGTTTCTGCTGTAAAGCACTGATACATAATCTAAAACTATTTATACATCTGGAAACATGCAAAAAAATCTAAATATTGAAAACATTTAAATCACAAGATTGACAAATATTAAAGTTGTCCAAATAAAGTTCTTGCAATGCATATTATTAATCAAAAATGAAGTTTAAAAAAAAATGTAGGGCCGGAAACTTACTAAATATCTTAATGTAAAATGAGCTTTACTAATGTTTTTTTAGCATAAAAGAAAAGAAAATGATTTTGACACACACACACTATATTTTTGGCTATTGCTACATATATATCCATGTAACTTATGACTGGTTTTGTGGTCCAGGGTCAGAAATGTGTGTGTTACTGCGTGCATGCCTTGTCAAGGTGTAGCATAACAGTCTCCTCATCACCAAACACGAAAGGAGACATGCTGAACAGATGTAGGTTGACGGCCAATAAAGCACTTGTGTGCACTTGAAGAACATGACGCCTAGTGTGAAAAAAACAGCTCTGATTAAAGATTTTTAATAGGCATCTCTCTGTAGTGTAATATTGCAAAAACTTCTATAGTAAATTGATCTAATTAAGATTAAATGTTCCTAATTAATAACTTCAAATTACAAGATGTTTTTCAAGATCATGCACTGTTACTAGTGAAGATAGTGATAATGTAGGGATTTTGTACATGTAACATTTCGTACATATACTTGTAGTCAGCAGCAAAATCTCCTTGTGCTTATAAAAGCTATTATTACAATTTGACTGAAGTTGCTCATACGCCTTTTAAGCACCCTCATAAACCCCCACGGAACTGGACTAGCTCTGCAGTGACATATTAGCTTTACATAATTTGTCGACAGAAATGAGATTTCTCAACACTGAGGAGTATTAGGTGAAGAAAGAGCGAGAGAGAACAAAGGAAAGAGAGCCTTTTGGTAACATCTTTTTTTTCCTGAATGTATGATTCTCAAAAAACAATTCAGATGTGCCTACACTTGGCCCTCCTCTTCCCTCAGTATGACCTCTGAATGTAGGCTTCCAGCTTTTAGGCCACTATGCTGCTAGAAATAGCAGACTGGGTCATATCTCTCTCTCTTTTTCTGTATCCGAGCCCATCTTCTTATCTCTCTCTTCTGTTCTGGGCTCCTGAGAGAGCGCAATACATTACATGAACTTTGGTTGTGATGTTGGGAGCTTTTTGTTGGATTTAAAAAAAATAATAAAAATAGTTCACATTACAGTGTGGACTGTCACAGCACTGATATAAATGCTGGGACCACTTTTTGTAACATATAGATTACATAATATATATATATATATATATATATATATATATATATATATATATATATATATATATATATATATATATTTAATTTAATCTGATTTATATATTAGTTGTTTTAACATTTATACCTAAAAAATACTTCTATTACTTGCAACTAACTTCTATTAACAATCTTCACATAAACCAATTATAATAAATGTCATATTTTCTTGTGCGCTTCAGCAGAAATATACAGTTTGTCAGACACATTCTAAATGAAATATATATGAATCCTTCTTTTTTCTTTGTCCTTTGATTAACAGACATCACAGCAGTTGGTTATTATAGGTTATTTTGGCTCTTATTTTTTTTAAGAGCTGCTGCTGCAGAACGTGACGCTGTTCGGACAAGAAACTTATTTAATCTCAACTCTTTTTACCTTTTCTGACCCTCATCTTAAAGTCTCTATCAATGAGCTGACGAGTTAAACATTAGACAGCGCTGGGCTGCTCCAGGACAGTTCTGAAAACCGTTTCAGAGGCATGTACTTAAATGTGATCCTAGCCTCGCCCTGCGTTAATTGTGTTAAATGTTATATATAAATATTGCAAAAAAAATTAACATGAATCTCTGGCTGATTTAAATTGATGCAAGAAGTACAATAAACTGAACACACTTTTGCACATATATTAACCTAAAATAATGTTGTCATTTTTATTATTTTTTCATTTAAAAAAATTTCATATTTGTTTAAAAATAAATGCAGTTTGAACTCCAAATCAATTACATTACAATAGTCTTAGAAATCATATTACAGTGATTTCTAAAGGATCACGTGACACAGAAATCTAGAGTAAAGGCTGCAGAAAATTCGACAGATGCAGTGATTTACCCTGGAGGAAGAGAAAGCAATGCAGCTTTACTAGCAGTAGTTTGAATCTGCAACACAGGGAGTTCAGAGACGATGCTCTTCCATGAGAAAAGCTTAGCTGTTAGAGAACCAGGCTTGGCTGATAACTCCTTTTCTGCACACAAAAAAGACCCACATTTTAGACAGGAACCTTGTTCTTGTGAACAAACAAACTGAGTATGTAGAATATGTCTAGCTGTCCTTACTCTCTTCCACACTCTCTCCCCAGTGCACCAACGCTGAGAATCCAATGACAATTTCTGTATGTAACAGGCTATCTACAAACAGGAAGTGAGTACCTTTCCCGTCTGCAGACTGAGAAAAGCAAGAACAATGGACAGAATGGAACATCATCAGCACAGACCTTATTAATGTGTTTCGGTTTCGTATGCATCTCAGGAGACAATAGAACACACACACATACACACATTACATAAACTCACACTCCCAGTAATTACCAAATATTAAGTCAAACCACATGTTCTCAGTGGATAAGGTTTGGGAAAAAAAATCTAGCTCACCAGCATTACAGCAAAATGGGAAGAGAAGAGCAAAAACAGCATAGCTATCAAAAACCTCCCATTGTGTTTGTGTGTATGTGTGTGTGTACCTGTGTGTGAACAATTGCAGTTGAATCAGGTAGTCTAGCATGAGCGGACACGGAGTGGGTGGAGGCCACAGCATTGGACAATACAGCAGCAGACAGCCGAGAGGAGATGGAGTTCTAACAGAGAATTGAGTCACTTTCATGTTCTTTCCAAACACAACACATCCCTCCCACCACAGATACCATAATTATACCGAAAACAGGTTTAGTTGATTCTTATATTAGGTGTTTTAATGATAATGCATTCTGAATGTCATAGATACAGCCCAACCCACCCATAGAGGAAAAGAAATCAGTTACCACAGCTACAGACTCGTGGGAAAAATTAAAAGCATTTGTTACATTTAGATTTTTTTTAATTCATTCAGTAAACTGTTTGTGCTTGGATTTTTTTTTAGCAAGGGCACATTAAATTGATAAAAAGTGAAATTAAAGACACTTATAAAGACAAGATATTTCTATTTCAAATAAGCATCAGCACATCAGAATGATTTCTGAAAGGTCATGTGATACTGTAGACTGGAGTAATGGCTACTGAAAATTCAGTTTTACCATAAAAGAAATAACATATTGAGATATATTAAAATAGAAACCATTTCAATTATAATATTATTTCACAATATTTACTGCATAATAAATTAAAAGTTCATGTCGCTACCTTAATGATGTAATTATAATTAAATGTAACCTCAAATGTAAAAAGATAATAAATATTTATTAGTTTCAGTATACTATAGTAAAAATATTACAATGCAGGCACATTAAATATTACGTTTTTCTTTTCCTTCAAAACCCTACCTTAAAGTGTGATGTCTTACACTGATGTGCATAAGTATCTGGCTTGTGAAAGACCAAAAGTGTCCTGCAAAACACATGATTATTAGCATATTGCAGCCTGCAGCTTAACAGAAATTTAACAGCACAAGGAGTTCATTTGACAAAATAGAAAAGGATTAGCATAATATGGCTTAGATGATTAACCCTTACTGAAAGCATTTAGTAAAGTTGTGCAGGTCCACCCAGGTCTCCAGCAGCGGGGGTTTGTCTGATGCTAATGTATCCTGGGATAAAAGCAATGCACCACTGGACTCTTTGGCTGTCTGCAGCCTCTCCTTTTCTTTTCCATCTGTCTCATTGTCAGGTCCTGAAGTTGACTTCACTTCTTCCGCATCTTGGAGATTGAAAAAATAAATGTTGTAAACAGTCTAATCCAAAACAAATAAGCAATGCTAGTAGGAATACATATTAGTGACCTTGGCTTTTTCAGTGCTAAAATAGTCAGGCCATACTAAGTAACCAAGGCTTGAAGTGATTTGTAATTTTCTAGGGAGAAGTCTGAAATGAGATTCTCTAAATAAAGATATATTATACTATATTATTATTAGCATTGCTACTACATACAAGAAAAAGCTTAACATTTTACAGCCCTTTCAAACAACTATAGAAATATATCAAGATAAATATGTACAGTAAAATAATGATGATGGTCTAACTTATTTAGCATTATATAATTATCAATACAGATGCTCACTGTTGGGGAAACTACTCAAATTTCACGTTGCAATGAAACGGAAATAGTGACAGATGTTTTTTTATCCATATTACGATGTGAAAACAATTAATGAAAAGAAAACGTAGGGCAGGGACTAAACACTGTTGTTGATTGCAAAGGGGAAGACTTACAACTTGTGCATGGATGATTTGCAAGTGTAAAAAAATTAAAACTTCAAGAATGTGACTACTCTGAATAAAAATGAAACATTTCAAACCAGAATAAGGTAGTTAACATTATCTTTTCATGAAAATACCATGATTAACTCAGTGGTACCAATCAGCAAAGCTCATTTAGCCAATCAGGCACTGTATTGAATTTATAAATGCTCTTTTACTGGTGTCACTCAATTCATTATGCCAGTTTTGAGAAATACTGTTCTACATTGCAGCTTGAAGTCATTACACTCAGCATGCTGTGCTGACGTATTAGACCATGATAATATAGATGCTGTAGCAAAGCCATTCACTCCATTTACTTATCCACAGGTGTTACTAAGCAACACACTGGGCTCTCTGGGAAAGCACATAATTGGCCTGTCGTAATGAGGGGCGAGTGCATGATCATGATCACAGAGACAGAGATGATGCCATGCGTTTATGTGTGCGTGTTTGCATCTGTGTTTGTGCTGATGAAAAGAAGATGGATTGCATAGAGGAAGAGAGGGATAAACGAGAATTGTGAAGGCAGCCAGCTATCATATCATTACAGCAGCTATTAGCCTCACTGCTCTGATGGCTAAACAATGACTTGAGGGAGATAAGTGAGGCGAATTATCGTCAGCCTTTACAAATTCATTCTTTTCACTTCACTTTCATTGTACTGCACATTGTTCCAGACGCACTCAGTTGAAAATGAGTAATGCTTTCCCAATCTTACAACTGAAAAAAGCTTGTAAATGACGTAAAGGATTATTTGAATAAAAATATTTAGCTTGAGGTCTTTCCAGGTCAGCGTTCATCCTCAAAATTACTGCTAACCCGCGATACGTAACACATATAACTGGCGAATATGAGCATTACACATATACGTGTTTGAGTGACAGGACAGACTGAGCCGTGGCATCGCTTACGGAGACACATCTTACCGTTGGTGATGCTGTCGTCCTTTTTCTTGTCCTCTGCTGTTACCTGGGGGGGAAATGGAGGGATAAAAAGTGCACAGGGTGAGCTGGGAGAGACATGGCAGAGGAGGGCAGAGGAAAGCACTGGAGACAGAGGACGTCCACATTCATCCAGTCAGCATGTGCTGAGCCCGTTTGGCTTCCAGAAGCCGATGAGAAATCCTCTAATCTGACATCTGGACTCCCACCAGAAAGGGTTTTCTCCTTCAATTAACTGCTCACAGGAGAGCGAGTGCCATAAACATTAAGGGCACTCGGATGGTGACAGGATTAAGGGACACGGGTTTGATTAGCATGTCAGTCTTTACTCGCTAATTGAGGCACCTTTTTGTAAAACTATTTGAATATGCAGGATTTTTTTTACCTTCTAAGTAACCCAGCGTGATGCCATGGAAACAATCTAGCTGTAGGCCTTAGAAACTTCTCTTTTTTTCCTGTGATTGAACCCAACCTCGTGTCATTTAGAAAGCCTTTTAAAGCCTGAGGAGTCGTCCGACTGTGCAATTTAAATGTGGAGGACAATTAGGGGCTCTCTCTACGCCACATCTAACGAACGACAGCACCAGTGATTCAGAGATAGACTGTGACTCACCACGGATCTGAGGTGAGGAGAAGGGGAGAGTGGAGTGGAGGAAAAGAATGGAGAGCAGAGAGAAGTGATTTGGGGTAGAGAGAAGAGAAGAGGACTAGTAGTCCAGCAAAATGTAATTTTTTAATATGGTTGTAAACACCTCAGGGTGCATTCCACACATTACTGTGGTAAACCAGCTCCTGTTCATACCTAATTCAGCTTACAAAATTATCAGAAACTCAATATAGGTTTAAAAAGATATCATATTATACCTTTCTCTGTGGAACGTAGAAGAAGATATTCTGAGAAACATCTCAGTCTTTGTGCCCATACAATGGAAGTCTGTGGGCTCCAATGTTTGGTTTGGCAATGTTCTTTAAGATATTTTCTTTTCGAAATCTTTTTTTTGCCAGTAAATATGGAATTAATACCTTTTTCAGAATTGCATGATATAAACTTATAATTTATAATTTAACCCACAAGCTGAGCGTGGCCCCTTTCTTTTCTTTTCCCCTCTCTTCCTAATATAAATTTATTTCTCAGAATTGTGAGATATAATTGAAAGTTATAAAGTCATAATTGCGTGATATAAAGTCACAACTGCAACTCGCAATTCTGACATTATAACTCACAACTGCAAGTTTATATCATGCAATTCTGACATTATAACTTGCAACTCGCAATTGCAACTGCAAGTGAGTTTGTATCTTGCAATTCTGAGAAAAGAATCAGAAATGACAGTTATTATTTGTCAATTCTAGCTTTTTTCTAGCTATTACATGTTTATATCTCATTACTCTGACTTTAGAAGCTATTGTAAATTCATATTAATGAACTGCTAACGGAAAAGGAGGCCTTTATAAATAAAGTGAAATTTTGTGAATATCACACAGAATATCATAGCCACTGTAAATAATGTAAGTAAAAGACATTAATGACTTTATTTTTGGGTGAACTAATCCTGTAAGGGGGCATTAATCCATTTAGATCCCACAGGCGCATACACACACGTCCACTTATCGTACAAACTACATGGAAGCTATCTGTCTCAGTCCGATCTAAGCTGAACCCCTTGTGAGACATCCACTCTGATGACTGACAGGCTAATTGTGCTGCTTTTTATATCATTCCGAGGACATGACCTGTCCTTTTATGCAACGAGGCACGCGTGTTTTACCATTCCCTCTCTCTTATTCTCTATCTCTCTAATGTTGGATCTGCCAGAGGCACTCTCTTGATTAGGGAGACAGGCAGAATGACATTGGAGCTGGATAGAGAGAGGCGTTAGAGGATGTCATAGCCTGTCTCGGCCTCCCGGCCACCAGTCGCACTACAGCCAGAGAGTAGAACATTTTGATGCACACTGCTTGCACAGATGGCATAAACTGAAACATACTGCCACAGGACTGGAGTACAGTCAAACCCTCAACTGCATCTGTTCAGAGAGAGCAATCCCCATTCATACAACATAAAATACCGTTCAAAAGTTTTTGTTTGTAAGATCTCAGGTCCCACTTTATATTGTCAGTAATACTTGTGTACTTACATAAAAATTAGATGTGTACGTTGCATGTAACCACAGTATAAGTACACATTGATAAATACAGCTGTAATGTGTAAACTACACATATGTAACAACCTTCAGAATGGTATGTGTAATGCATATGTGTAACAGGACAATGATAACAACACTTTTTTCACTTCAATTGTTTAACAATTGATTATACAACTACATTTTGTAACAATAATATGTATATAAGAGTAATTAGAACAGTTTGATCCACAGAGAGAAGGAGATGGGTAGGTTTAGGGGTGGAAATGGGATTCAGGGGGTGGAAAGGGTAGGTTTAGGGATATGTAAAGTGGAAGGAGTTAGGACTAAAAAGCAGTGATTCTCAACCCTGGTTTAACTCGTGAGCTCATTAGAAGAAACTCCAGGACCTGAAAAGAGTGTGTCAGATAAGGGAGACATACAAATTGTGCAGGGTTGACAAACACTGATATAAAGTGGACACCAACCACAATTTATATTTAAGGCCTAATTTGCTGACCACTGCTGTTTAACATTAGAGTAATTACATGGTAAATCCATAGGAACTGTTCACTTAATATAAAGTGCAACATTACCAAAAAGTGCTGTTAGTTATGTTACACATTTGTACTTTTATTACCAAAAAGTGTTGTTACCAAAGACTTGTTACACATTTGTATTTCCACATAACAATTAGCGGGTTGTTACTACATGTAGTTACACAAATATTACAACTATATATACAATGTACCAATGTGTACTTACACCTTAAACATTGAAAGACCATTCACATTATAGTTTAAGACAACATATTCATTCCTTTCAGAGATACCTGGTTGGTTTCAGTGGTGTCCAGTGTATTTAGGCTGTTCTGGGTGATGTCATTCTTAGTGTGGTCATCTTCACTATCATCCATTTCAGAGAAGGAGGTCAGATTAGAATTGTAGCCACGCTTCTTTACACCACCCTGCTCCCTAAACACACACATAAATACTGTATTTATATACATAACAAGCATTACTATCTTGTGTTTGTATCCTAGATAATCATGAAACAAAAGCACCACTTCCTGGTGTTAAGCACAAATGTTTCATGCTCTAAAGAGTTTCAGACCACTTAAGTGTGAAAACTGTCTTGTGCTCAAGAGAAGTACAACGAGAACCTCAACACAGTCTCTGTCCCTGTTTGACTCACCCACACAACTAATTACTGCTTTTAGCACACACTGTGCTAATGTACTCACACGTGCAACTGAATACCTGGAAATAAACCAACGCTCATATTCAGACACTCTAAATACTTCATGCCTGGTGGGCAGCAGGCATGTCATTTGGTTTAGTTTTAACATGACAGACCAAAACTTTTCCATTAGGTTCAAGCATCCTGCTGACGGATCTGAGAAATTGTGGATTGATTGATACGAAAAAGTACTCATTACCACCTGGTGTACAGAGAAATGAACACATACATAACTATATGCATACATACATACAGTTCAGAAATACAGCTGTTAAGAATCAGAACTAGCAATGCATGATTTGATATTTAAGAACACTAACTACAAAAAAAGTGATGTAGTTCTAAAATCGTTAGCAGCATCCAAGCCACAGCTATAACAATAAAGGCACAGAGATACGGTGTCTTTGGAATCACTTTCTGTACTTGGTGTGAATGGACCTTAAGTCTTATGGTCTTAAATATAGTGAGTTTTTGTTTCAAGCTTATTGAATGACTCAAAAAAAAAAAAGTTCACATGAATGAGGGTGAGTAAATGAAATATAAACTAGTCCTTTAAGCACTGTGTTTCTTTTTGTCCTCCCCTGATAATGCCTACATTAAATTCTGGAAACTATACCTGGAAAGGCATCCTATGATTTGCCAGCAATAAAGGTGTTTATTAAGTTTAACACCCGCATGTGCAGCTTGTAAATGATTCTGTACTGCAAGTAAATACATTAGCGGCTTTCTCAAAAGGATAATTTTCAGCTTAGCTTGGCTATTTTTGCTGTAATATAATTGGTAGTGCAGTCTGCAGTAGAAACACACACATAAACGCACAAACACACACACAAAGCTTACATGTCATGTGCAGCCATAGCCATGAGTTTGTAGTTAATAAATGGGCTGGAAACTTCAATGAACTGCTCTGGCTTCAGAACAGGGGGTTCTAAAGAGCAAAAACATAGTTTGATCCATCTAGAGCAATTATGTATCTTTATATGTATGTATTTTATTTATATATATATATATATATATATATATATATATATATATATATATATATATATATATATATATATATATATATATATATAAAAAATACATGAGGAATTAAAACACACACACGTAAAAACACACTTCTTACCCATTGGTTCATCAGTAATGTTAATCTGCTTGCGGGGCCTGATGAGTTTCCACTGAGGAACTGGGGGAGGTTTAGGAGGGGCCACTAGGGGGCAATCTCGAGTGCAGGTGAGCAGCACAGGGTGACTGAAGAGCTGAGAGAGTCCATACTGCCTCAGACTCTCAGACGAATCAGCCTGGAGAACACACCACCCACCACGATCATAGATTATAGAAGAGGGGCTTAATAACGGATTAGACAGCAAGCACTAATCCAAACGGAGCCAAATATTGCTTGAGACTAAGACAGAGGGAGGGAGAGTACCATTTGGTTCATGTTTGCACATTAATGAGCTTTAGGTACATGCTCAGTGGAGGCATCACATCAAACAAACTAGGTGGGGATATTATTTGAAAACTAAATCTAATGAGCACATCACATAGGTTTTTCCTATTTTCATGCTATTCAATAATTATAATAATATAACAACAGCTTATATTATATTATATTATATTATATATTATATTGTCATTTAAGTGTTTGGGCTTAGTAAGATTTTTTAGGTTTTTAATTATTCTCATCAAGGCAGCATTTCTGGTGAGTCAAAACACAAGTACTGTAAAATATTATTACATTTTCAGAAGTCATTATTCCAGTGTTTAGTGTCACATAATTATTTAAAAATCATTTCTAATGTGCTGATTTTTTGCCCAGGGGCATGTAAAGAAAAAAATTCCAAATAACAGCATTTATTTGAAACGGAAATCTTTTCAAATATTTCAAATGTCATTTTTGAAACTACTGATCAATTTAATGCATTTGTGTTAAAAAATATAAGTATAGACATCTTTAAAAACAAAAACAACAACAAAAAACAAACAAAAAGAAAAACTGACCTTCAATTAGAAAAATTGTGCATATTCTATGGATTGAAAGACATGTTCTTACCATCCTTGAAAGCACTGAGGTTCTTTTCTCCATCAGATGCAAAGGTTGGTAACTTGCACAAACTACCATCTGAGGAATAGGACCAGTGGCTAAATTAGAAAGAAGAGAGAGAGAAAGAAAGAAAGAGCATGTGTGAAAAAGACTAAAAGAAGTATACATGAAAGAGATGTCATTTCTACTTTATATGCATGAAAAACTTTATAGGCCCTCAAAATCTAAGCAGATTTTTTTCCCCATCGTCAGGCTTCAGTCTCTTTAATTCTTAAGGCATAATGAAATGAATGGAGTGCAGTCTATTTTGAATAAGAGGAAGAGAGAATGAGTAGATAGATCAAGGCATGAGTTTCAAAGACAAAGGCGTGAACAGCTGAGAGGGCACTGTAATCTGTCAAGCCATATTTTCCTAATTCACATAGCACACAAACTTCCAGTGTAGAGGAAGGAACAGAGGCACTGCATTATCAGTGTTTGATCTTCGTCTCCCAAGGCCATCTCTGATCTCTTACCAGGCCATCAGTGTCCTGACTGTTACATGATCAAGCTCAAGGCCAAAAGGAAGAGAGGGAAAAAGAAAAGAAAGGGGCCACGCTCAGCTTGTGGGTTAAATTATAAAGATAATTTGACCACTTGCTCTTCATGTTTAGTAACACAATATATTTCAAACAATAAAATACTATCAAGTCACTATCCATAAACTATAGGCAAAATAATATTTTGCTTAATTTTAATTTTCTTTTCTTGATTTTCTTCTTCGTATACATTGATGATAAATTAATGAAGAATTTACAACGCACTTTTTATTTAAAAACAAAACAAACATAGTTTTATTTAGCCTTGTCCTAAATGTGATAAAATGTTTGAAAACATCAGAATTGGCCATCTGAGGTTGACAATAAACATCTTTAAAGGTCAAGCACCTCCTTTCACAGTTTGTTAAAAAATAAATAAATAAATTAAGAAGTGCAGGACCTATTTTGTGTCCTATTCATGGTAAGTGCTATAAATAGAATGAACAGCGATCATGTGTGTGTATGTTTCAATAAAAGAGATACCGCTTTAGGCTGTGAAGATCTAGGCCACTCTACCAAAATGATATATGTCAAAGCATGTTATAATTTCCAACCCATTAATTAGTATAAAACACCCAGAGGGAGTGAGAGGGAGACAGAAGGGATGGATTCATTATATGGATTAAAGGACCCTATAGATAAGAGGACAGAGCAAACGAAGGAGAGATGAAATGTTTACGAAGGATAACGAGAGAGAGAGAGAGAGAAAGAGTGCATTTTAGAAGCAAACACTGCATTATCCTAGTGTAATCTGAACCACTCGCTTGCAGAAGCCAATTATCCAAAACAGTCTATCTGAACAGCAAACCATTAGTCTCAATAGACTCATCAAATCGTTAGTCTCTACAGACATGTCAGGAATCCATGTTTACATGCATACTGACAATTACACCTCCTTATCACAACAGCACTGAGTTTTTCAAAGCAGGTTGGTATAAAACTGATGCATATTGTGCATGTGTGAGTGGAGTGTGTGCGAGCGTGATTTGCTGCTCTTTGCTCTCCTTGCATATTTCAGTCATAAACTGCACAGTGACGGAATTGACAGTGCTTGCCCGAGGCAATGCCAGATAATTCAATTCAGATCACACTACCTGAGAGAAAAACACTGGCACTCTGTTCACAGTCTGACACAAACACACGCGCGCACACAGATTAACACTGCTGCACACTTCTTCGGAACAAACACAAATACAGTTATGCACACACAAACACAGGAAGGGGGTTGTTTTATTTATTCATGCTCATGATACACATCTTGCGGTGATGGCTGTGGCACTGATTCCATAATACATGAGCCTGCACAAGAAGTGATGCATGGAGATGGAGTTGGGTGCTACGTGAAGACAATCAGTCAAAAAGGACTAATACATATGGGTCATTTTACCTTTAATGCACTGCTATCAGATCACCGTGGATTTATGGAAAGCTCCATACCACATTGGATGAAAATTATTAATAGCCGTTTACAGGGAGCATATAGAGTGTGTCTAGATGAGGATCAAATATTCATACCTCAACTACATTTTTCAGAGTGAATAATGTATGGTGAAGAGAGAGGGGAAAAGAACCATATATGAAAATGTCTATGCACACATACAACACACAAAAAAAGAGAGATTTCAAACTCACTGATATTTGCATGGATAGCTGCTTGGGGCTGAATGGTTTTTCTGTTTTGGTCATCAACTTTATTCTTCTTTATAGGAGACTCTGACAAGAAAAACAAAATATCAAGCCAAACCTCAAAGATCTTCTTAAAAGACCCACATGATAATGATAATTGCTGTTTTGTCTTTTTTTCTATCTTAGTACTGTCTTTTTAGAGGTTGCATTGCATCACTTGTGAACATAACAACATGTCTGCAATCGTGATCAGAGAAATGACAAGCGCAACAGCACTACCGTTCAACGCTCAAACCTCACAGTTGAATAGTAATTAGCAGATTACTTTGATAAGACAATGTATCTTACTTAAAGGTTGTGAGTGAGAAGCACCAAACAGTGAGAATTACCCCATAGCCTCTGTGCACAGCTAAGAAATAGTCCTCTGTATATGCGCTGAACAGACTCTAATACTTGTGTTGAACTATTCTCATAGTTCAACACAAGTATTAGTCTGTTGAACTCATTTGGAAGCACAAAGAAAATAGTTGCACATTCGCAACGTCACACAGCGTGTCCAGCACTACATCTAGAATAATAGCGCCACCTCATTTGATAAAGGGTTAATTTTTATCTAAATGTAGGTATGCAATAACATGTAGATTACCAACAAAAAGTCAACACATACTGAAACCCATCAAAAATGTAAGTCATCCAAAAATACTGTCATTTTACGCACAATGTCAAAAAGTTACCATTGTACCATTAAAAGCCATTTCACAGCAACAATCAGAATACAAATGTTGTGAATTAAAAAAAAAAGTGTCATAATTGTGCTTTTCATTAACCTATTTGACAAAGTGTGTTATTATAAACTGAGAAACCTCAAATATTTGTTAAACACTTCATATTTGACACAGTCTAACTTAAATGACTTTGAATCCTAAACCACTTCATTAGAAAATGTAAAAAAGAGCCATTCACACAGCAGGTTATCTTGTCATATCGATTCTCTCATTTACTCTCTCTGCCTGTGTCTTTTAATCAGACACATCACATACTGTTAATGGATAAATGACTGCAATGCGTGTGGGGGTCTGTACCTCTGTTTTTCAGTACTGTGGGAGATTCGCTCTTGATCTCGTTCACATTAGAATCTGTTGTCGTTAAGTTGGCACTTGTAGTCTCCTCTGAATTCTCTTCTTCCAACTGGAATTGAGGAATATTGTCCCTCAGAAATTTCCAAATTTTCCCTGTATACAAGGATCTGAGAATGGCATTAACACATGGAAGATTAGAGTCTTAATTAGCATTTTACTGTGAACTTATCTAATAATCTCAATTGATTAAAGCCTATTCAAGCCTGGACTAACAAAAGGCTTGTATCAATTTAATGCTCATTCACAGGATCAATGGATGAAACTAATAAAGCTGAACAAACAAGCCTCTGGACTTTGGACCAATCAATAAACAGCAATTAGAGGAAAGTCAAGCAATGCTCAATTAACCAGCAGAGGTGATCACCAAACCATGAATAAAGGCCCAAACCAATAAAAACAAATGCAAACAACACACTCTCTCACTTGTTTTCAACTTGGATCTTAAACAGTTTCTGGTCAGTGCTACATTTATTTGAAAATTCATTTAAAAATTATTTTGCATTCTTGGTAATCTTTAAAAAGATTCTTTTCAATCATCTGCTTGTACATGTTTTCTCATTTCATGCTGAAATGTTGTCAAAATGTTGGGCTATCAGGTGCTACATGGATTTCTTGGACTCTCTTGGCTCTGGCAAATATGTGAGCTGTTGGAGTGAGATACGACTACAAGATCCTGCAGGGCTGCAGCACAGAGTAAATGACCTCAGGAGACCCTAGTTTGATACGCACACACGAATCAAGCCTTAAAAAATTATAGCACTCTAGAAGATATGACAGCAAGATGTGCGCACTCATCTCACAGCAATTTATTTCTCCAAAATACGAGCGTACACTCTCTGAATGTGTATACTAGTCTCTGAGGAGTATATGAAACACGGAAACTCATCAGAGCGTAAATTACAAGACACCATGCCGTGTTTCCCAAAACAGAGCAGATGTGAGAGTTTTGCTGAGGAAGTGACAACAAACTCAAATGCTAGAGAAGAGAAAGTTATACGCAAACTTCACAACAACATTCCTGCAGTAACTCAGTAATGCCAGAACGTTGGTGAAGACCAGCCATTTGTTTGCAGAACAACAGCATAGTGTCTGCAGCCCATTTTCTCCTAATAAGGGTGGCATCTGTGCACACTGTGAGGAAAAGAAGGACATTCTGTGGATCGCAGAGCACAGCTTAATGAAGCTTGTTAGCACATACCACAGACATAAAAACAATGGTAGGCTGAGAGAAAACTATTAACTATAAAATTTAACTTTAGGCTCTCAAAAACAGCAAAAAGAAACTTGTGAAAGTCAGCATTAAAAACCGAATGCAACATTTTAAGTCTTTAATTATACGTATACATGGATATAAAGCTGTGCTAAATCTTCCACAAAAGAAACCTTTAATCATCACATTGAATCTAAAAATTATTCATTACAAGTGCTATAAAAAATGTCAAACAGTGCTATTATTACATACTACTATATATATATTATATATTATTACTATATAATAAAAAAAAATTCAGCTAATAAATCCTAATCATTTATTCTGACCTTTGACTAATACTTAGCTTTGAAAACGTACAGTGTTCCAAACCTTAGGACTTCACTGTAGAGTGAGATTTGGAGTTTGAAAAGAGTTTAAAGAGAGTCTCACTTTAAAGGAATGATCTCCGGTATCCAGCCGGTGAGACAGTGGATGACTGTAAATTCTCCAAACTCTCTCCCAGAGCCTGAGATTGGAATACTGGAGAGAGAACACCATAACATCATTGTCACACGTCTAACAGTTATTTGTTTGCTGGACACCCCTACATGCAAAATAGGTGTGGGTACATCCTAAAATACTAGCAGTTGTTCTACGCTTAGTAAGGACTGCATGAATATGCACGCTCAGTTCCAGAGTGTGTGTCACTTCAGACGTTGATCTGTGCATGTCTATGTGTGTGTGTGTGACCTCTTGCTCTCTTTCTCTGAAGAAACCAGATGGCTGATGCTCTAATTGTGCCTCACGGGATGCTGTATTCAACCAGTCCGGCAGCTATTAATTAACTGCACGATTTCACTGTTCATCTTCACGCAAAGAACCATTCCATCATTATCACTGCCACACAAGAGGACAAGTACGCTTTAAAAAGAATGTGCTGTGGTTTCAGGTGAGTGGCGACTGTGATCGCTTCTGCACCAGACCTTGGCAGCAAAGAATTTTACAGCATGTATATGCATGTTAATTGGGGAAAAGCCCCCTGGAAGAACATCATTGTGCTTTTTGTTTCCTGTTCATATTATTTAGAACCATAAATGATTAAGTGGCTCGGAGATTTTAATTTCCTAAGATAGATTAAACATTTACATCACAAAAAAATCTGCTCTTCTATGGCGCACCAAACAGATGTTCTAAATAATGTACTTGCTCCTTTGCATGCAATTACAATGCATAGGAGACTGATGTTTAAAAAAGGAAAATATCATAAAAATGCTCTTTATATTCCAAGATTTGTGTGACATTTAAACAGAAATTTAGGCCGTTACTCAATGATAAACATCCAGTGAGTTAACCATTTAATTTGGATCACTGAGTCAAGTGAGCAAAAACTGTGAACATGGTCAGTCAGATTCATGAAAGAATCACCCTATTTGACTCTTAATTGTTTGTATTATTTGGACTCACTCAGTACTGGCCACCTTCAGTATGCCTTTAGCCAAGAGCATAGGCCACAGCTCTGATTGATTCGTAGTCGCAGGAAGCAGCAGGTTATCATCCTTGTCGAATGGTAACATGTCATCAACAGTAATCTTCCTCCAACTTCCCTAAGAAAGCAGAGGGCAATTTTTGTAAAAACGTACATTAATTAATAAAACAGCGCTCTAAAATATCTAAGTTAAAAACAGAATTGAAAACTGGTTTTGTGTGCTCCAAAAAAATCTTCACCTAATTGACACAGATTCCATCTGGACCATTATTAGCATGATTTATGGGACTCAACATTTGTTAAATAACAGTAATTTGCTGACAGATGTGCTGTGATATATACAACAGTAATATAAGATTCAGTTTTTAATGATCTGCTTAACATCAAACTTATCTCAATATAAACAAAATCAAAGGTGTATCAATCAGTAGTCAGATGAGCATTTAAAGTCCATTAGTGCATATTTTGCACACAGTAAAATGAGCAGCATAAAATGCTTCGATAAACATCATTAAAGAGAGTGAATTTATAAGATAAATAAGCAACAAAATAACTACTTCCCAGCACAAAGGCCTTATCTAAAATGCTTTGTGCCTGAGAGTGTTACTATACCATTCTTTGATATCACCTGTCAAACAAATCACTGTTACTTGCGTGTAGGTCACTGTTTGCTCATTTAGGACTAGGAGCTGTTAAGGTAAATAATTGTTTCTCAGTTTCTTGCGCCCAGAGGATAGAGCAATCTGACAGTCGCAGTTCTACCGACTCTCTTGACTCCCTGATAAGCATTGTGTTCTCACTTAATCACCACATAAAGGACACAGTGTCCTTCCAGCAAGAAAACGTGGACATATGCTACAATAGGTGTTGAGTGGCCTGGGCACATTTGTTTTGTATTTTTACACTATAGCCAATCCGAATAATTTTGGGCATATTTGCCAATTTTGTGAACTTGTTCATTAAAGATTCTCCTTGTGTTCCACAGAAATGTGCATTTTTGCTAAACTATACCTTCAGTTGTTGTTTTTATTAAACAAAACTCTTCTAGTTTTATAAAACAAAGGGACACAAAGCTGAAATAAAGTGGTTTTCAATAGAAATATTCAATATTACTGAAATAACAACAGCAGCCATTTCACTGGTGGCTTTTAGTAATTGTTTTTTATGTTAAATTGATTGCATTATTCCCCTTTTGCCGGTCATGTTGGATAAATGAATCTGCTGAAAACAAATTAATGTTGCACTTATGAATGCAGAATAATGGATTATCTGACATAACGTAGTGACACTGATAAGATCACTATGTAAGCGCATGCAAATTTAGCTAGGTCAGAGTTACACAATACAAGTATTATGGTGTCGATACTCAACCTGAACATACCATCCAGTAGAGTTTAATGACATACTTCCCATAGGCATTATAGAGGGCCATGTGATCTTTCACTGCTTTACACAGGGAGTAAATGTGTTCCCACGGTTTCCAAATGTTGGGGACTGTTTCTGTGGAGATGGCCTTCTCCTCTCCTGTGTTACAGACTTTCCACAGAATGTAGAGTTCACTAATGACCCATCGCATAAGCTGTGAAATCACCATGCAGGGTGAAGAGAGACACAGTGTAGGTTAATTCCAACTGAACTAATTATTCTTAATTTCCAAACAGTAATGCTGGCCACCCTAAATTATTTACTGACTCACCTCACTTGAGAGTAAATGCTCATTTGCTGATGTAAGGTCGAATGCAGCTTCATTTTCCACAACAACAGGAGTCTGATTTTAAGGATGAGATACATATTATGTCAGTAATTCCAGTTCCTAAAGCCCAATTAGAGCAAACTCAAAGTCTGCATGTTTTTTTAAGAAATTAATGATTTTATTCAGAAGTGATGCATTGTATTACTTTTGAACTTTTAATTAATCAAAAACCTGGGGAAAAGTATGTTTTAGACCAGAATATTAAGCAACATGTTTTCAACATCCATAATGAAGATATGAGCTAATGAGCATATAATAATACAAGACAATACAATAAAGTATTTTATAAAACTGTAGTAACGCCTGCTGAAAATTCGGCCTTGTTATTACAAGAATATATTTCATTTCAAAATATAATAAAATTGATGTTCCTTAAAATAATAATATTGATTGACAATTTTACTGCTTTACTGTAGTTTGGAACAAATAAATGCAGCTGGGCATAAGAGAATTTAAAAAAATAAAAACACTAACCAACCCAAAACTCAGTATGATTATTTGACATTGCATCATAAAACATTTTGAAAGTTGTTATTACTGAAAGTGATTATAGTTGTGCACACTAGGCATATTAGATATTACAATTTGTGTACCCAAAGAAATAAAATAAAAAATTTCTCACATTTTCCCCACTACTATCACAGATCAGAATCCATGAATATTTGATAATCTTCTGTTAATTGACTTTTAAACAAAATGTAAATTGAAGGCTCTTAGTATCACTCACACACTTGGAGAGAAGAATCACAGTTATCATCTTTTTATCCCAACAGTTGCCATGGAAATGACAACAGAGCTGACCTTCATTCGTTCTGTCAATTAAACATCTTAAATACAGCTAGTCAGATGGCAAAAATAATTGGTTTCAGAGCTCTTGTGCCTAGCCTTGTGATTTTGATGCTTGTTGTGACTATTTAGCATCCCATGACTTGCCTGGACTAATCAAAATGGAGGAATAATTGTGAAATGTTGTGCTGGGCATTAGGTAATTTAATCACAACCTGAACTCTTATGAAAGTGGCATAAACAGATTTCAGAAATTAGGCTCAGCATACAAAATAGACAAGTGTGCATGTTGATGGATCATGTCAGGACAGGACTAGTTTAGTGTCATGTCATTCATTATATGTCAGATCAAACAGAACTTTACATATCACAAACAATCTCAAAACTACATTTATAAGTATCTTTATGCAAAAATAGTTGCAAACTTTGTTTAATTATCAGGTTCATTCAGTTTTTTTTAATTGTTGGACCTGTTAGAGATGTGAAAACCACATATATGACTGATAAACCCCTACCTTATTAAGTATATACTCAGAAGGACGTTTCCAAGTGTGTACTCTCAAGGAGGCAGGAAGTTCAACCTTCCCTTCTGGATCATCAAAGAGCTGTTGAGAATGTTGTTGCATAAAATGCAAAAGATTTCGCATTCAAAGGATAAACAAATACAAAACAGAATCAAATCTATTAAAAATTATGATCAAATTGCAAAATGCATGCATGGTGCCAGCCACTCTGACTCATCATTTGAGATGCTACAGTACATCTTTAAAGCTAAGCAGTTTGCTGAAACAGATGTCTGCTCTCGCAAATCCTGACATTGCTCTGTAAAGCTTTTTATAAAGGAAAGACATTGAATATTAAATCACTTTCAACTCCTCAATTCTCACCTTGTTATCCTTAGAGGCTTTAGCTGCATCCCATTTCTCAGCATTGACCTCAGTGTCACTCCACTCCGGCCAGAGAGAGATGAGACTCTTCTTTGGCTCTTCAGGACTCTCTGATGCACTGACCACCGAGGATGCTCTAGAGACATTTTAATGTAATCCATAATATATTTTGAATTCGCATGACTTGTGATGGGTCTTTTCAATTGTTATTTTCAAACATCAATCTCTTTCTCGATCCTCTATCTACAGTACCTACTGTATATTTAGGTTTAAAACTTTATATTCATTTTCACACATTAGACAAATTACATTTGCATTTTAGTCATTTAGCAGAAGCTTTTATGCAACTTACAAATGAAGACAATAGAAGCTATCGATAACCAATGAAAGGGCATTAACACCTTTTCTTTTTCTTCAAGGAACAAAATTCTAGCTAAACTGAATGCTAAATTAACGTATAACAGGACTGATTTGTTTCTTTGTAGTTAACCTACCGCAAAGAAAATGTGATTCTATGTTATTAATGTTGCCTGTTGTCGTTAATGCAATATACACAAAAGTAGACAATTTCGTGCTAGGCACTCATAAAAGTTGCAAAGAAAATATGATACATTAACTTGCCAGAAACAAATGTAGTTGTCAAATTCAAAACTACATGTACTGACCGGCCCCCAATATTTTACTAAAAACATAACTACCGTAAACTGAGCACAAACACAACACCGTAGAGATATAGGGTGGCATACATGTTTTATTAATTATATTTTGTGTGACTTATCCATATTATTTAAATACTTCGAGGGCATAAACATAGCGAGGTTGTGTTAATGAATCTTCGGCGAAAATCTTACTCTTTTTTGGGAGAGTGTGCAGGCGAAGAAGCGACGAGGCTGGAGGAGGACGTCTTTTTCTTGGGTGTCTTCGACATTGCGAGAGTACGTAGGCCTTCTTTCTAATCTAAGAGTTCATAGTTTGAAGCAACACTTGGCTGATCAAAGCACGAAAGATAATGATGAATAGGAAGCAATGCCCAGGGTGAGACTCAGGCAGTAGGGAAAGTTTGCCATGTTGCTAGGCGACAGGATCGCTTGGGATTGCCGACAGCACGAGCTCAGGGCTTTATTATCACCTCGCGCCAATGAACTCCTCCTGACCTCCTCAAACAAACCCTTGAGTCTATCCACTGTCGTTTAGCGATGAGAAGAAAGGCTCGTCTCTTTTCTCCTCGTTCGAATAGTTCATTACAAACAGCCGTTTCCAAAAACTGAATCAGTTTACCTTTTACGTCAACAAGTAATTACGTCACCACGCTAAACATGTCTCGTGCTTATTTAAATATCTTTTAAAGTCTCAATTAATTTTTTTCCCTAATAAATAAATATTAATTTGTATTACATTACACATTTTAGATAATAACTCGACTGCTTTTAGATTTTTTTATCTCGTTTATCGCATTGATTTAAATAGGATAATCTTGTATATTGATACAATAATATAAAGATTAAGAAAATACATTCCATTCATTGTTTTTAAAAACATGGAGTGCATTAAACATTACATCATGGCAAGATTGTATTAATTTGAGTTTTTGTAGATGCAATGGGTTTATGAGTTTTATGAAAAGTTAATTAAAATGTTCAATATAATTAAGTAATTCTAAATATAAAACACTTACTAAAATAAAATGAAATATTTTATTTATTTACCTACATGACATGTGACATGCATCAAATTACCTAATATAGTAATTTACCTAATATACCTAATTATAATTTTTTTATGTTAAAATCTCAGTAGTAAATATATTAAGAGAAAGAGGATCAGATAAGAAACCAAACGTTTGCGACTTTGGCCTTCTAATTACATAGAAAAATGTGGTTAAACAACCTCCAGAGTGAAAATTCAAACAAAAATGTATGTGTTCATCAGCAACTGATGCAATATGGAAACACTTCTTAAACCTGAAATTATTTTTAGAAATTAATTTTTCATTAAACGGAATATATTCTGATTACAAGTATTTCAATTACAAGCACTTAATTTTCAAAACCTAATTACATAAACCAGATTACATGTAATAATTTAATGTATAGATGTATAGCGTGGTTACTGCTTGTACAATGTTTCTGAAATGGATGGCACTCTAACACATCTCGTGTATTAAAGCATAGACGATTCTGTCCCCTTTTCCCCATTATACACAGCTCATCCTCCATCTTAAGATGACCCACGGCAATGTTTCACCTGCACTGAATCCAGGATTTTAATAGCATTCGGAATTCTAATGCAGCTTTTTCAAAGACAAGCAATTACTACTGCATAAAAATCTAGAAAACCGCATTTCATTGTATTAATTATATTACAATGAAGCTTTTGTTAGAATTTCTAATTTTATGGCACATCCTCTCACATGTTCATGGAGGTCACAAAAGAAAAGGCTATTATCAGTTTAAAAAGTTTTATTCTGTCATTTTTACTTCAAAAACATTTGTTTGGAAAATTGACAAAGTTTGTTCCAGCATATTAAAATTTGCCTTCAGGTAATTCTAAAATAAAGCCATGGACAGAGCAAATGCTCAGATCCCTCATTGAGTACCAATTAAAAAACAATTAATAAACATTTTAACATTTACATTTACAAGCCTGAGGAAAAAAACATGAATTTTCTCTCCGAACCACAAATATACATGCTTAGGCTCATGACTCTTACAGATCTTCTATTAGACATCAATTCATTTTATTTATTTATTTTTTTTTCTTGATCCAATTATTTTGTGGTAAGAGCTTTAAGAGTGATGCATGAATCTTCACAACAGACTAAATGCCCTGGGAATATGTACTATTTTGCCATAAAGAGACATCTTGAGAACTTTTCCTGTAAAAATTTAGGGTGGAAATTCCCAGCAGCAGATGCAAATAGTCCAGAATACATTAAAACAGCTCACCCTCCGCGACAAAGGCATTAGTTAGATTTAATTTCGGCTAAGAACTTTTACTGGTATTTGCCTGGTCCTATGACACTCATGTAGTTTCATTCGTTTTAAGCAATATTACATCAAGCACACACTGAAGTAACTTGCTTGACGCTATTAAAAGGACAAACATGGCAAAAAACAATAGTGTGAGAGAAAGAGAGAGAAAAACTGGTAATTAAAAGCATCAGGCAGATGTTTTCATCTGATCATCTGTCCTTTGGCAGTGATGTCTTCTCCCCTTTTAGAGCACAAACTGTTGACCCCTGGTTATTCTGTGATCCGTGGTAAGGGTTTGGGATGAGGCGGGATTGGGGGATTTGTTGAGCTTGGTCTCTGGTCTCCTTTCCATGTCAGATGATGGGACAAGCAAGAACATCCACACTAACAACAACCGGACTTGCTCTCAGCAGGCACTGTTTGTTGGTCCAGTTTAATCTTGTCTCCATTGTTCTCTTCATATGGAAGACCTTTATCATTGAGAAGGATGTTCTCCACCAGGAACCGGGCAGCCTCATCAACGTTGATGTTCTCCTGCAGCGAACAGAGTCAAATGTTAAACGGATAGTTCACCCAAAAATCATGCCTCATTTTGTTCCAAACCTGTATGAGTTTCTTTCCTCTCCATAACATAAAATAAGACATTTTGGGTGATTTTCATTGCATCAACCCAAAAAAAAATGGTTTTCAAATTAAATATTCATCAAAATATCTGAAGAAAAGTCATACAGGTTTGGATCCTTTCCAGAATATTGAGATCATTTACAGATTGGTCAATAGATCTAACTTGTTAAGCTAAACTGAGTGCTCAGTGAAGCTTCGAGAGGTACTTCAGCATGAAGCTAGATTGATGGCATCCGCCTACACGGCATCGCTCTTCTCATCCCTCTTTTGAGACAATTCACTGTCTTTCCATTTACATTCCTCTATTCCTCTGCAGTCTGTGGCTTCAAAGCAATAAAGTGGGAATGAGACAGATTTGAGGAAAAGGGCAGAAAACAAAAGGTTAAACAAAAGCCAACCATCCATATTTGTCATTCACCCAGAGTACTAAACGCAATACAGGTGGCACAGCCACGCTGAGTGATGACTTGTTTTCTTTCTGAGTGGGAAAGAAAAAAAGATAAAATCAACAATGCTAATACATGGCCTATAGTACACTATTTGATTGCCGTGAGTGGTGAAGTGTTAAAACATTTTTTAATACATGACTTTTTGAGACATTCCTTTCAGGAAGTGTTCTGTGCTCTCGCTTGTTTTAAAGGGCGATGAACTGTTGTTGTGACCTTTTTTGGTAGAAACTATTGGCATTTTGAAATGTGCATGGGCCACTGAGAAGCTTGACTGAATTTAATGACTTTCTATGAAATGATAATGATAATCAATTAAAACTAAAGAGCTTCACACATTTCATAGTAAGTATTTTGCCCAATTATACAGTAAAAATGTCTAAATGTTTAAAAAATGTTTATAAGACTCTGTTTATTCAAGGAATATATATATATATATATATATATATATATATATATATATATATATATATATATATATATATATATATATACATACACACACACACACACACATTCTACATTGGGAGGTAGAAATAGGTTTCCATACCATGAAACCCTAAAACATATAAAAGGAGCTCAAAGAATAATTTTCCTCCTTTTTTTTTAGCAAACATGACTAAACATCCTTTTTTGTTTTGGGAATTAAATTGTTTAAACATAAATCATTTAACGCTTAAAACGGAAAAGGAAATGCACAACCTGAGCAAGAAAACTACAAACTTGATTCAAGTTATATTGGGTTTCATGTGTTTTATACGGTATGGAAACCTATTTCTACCTCCCAATGTCACAATTGTTTTTATATTATATGTATATATGCATTTATTTATACACTTATTTTTACTTTTTTATTTATTTATATTTTTACTCCCAAGGTTTAATGGTCGCCCGAAATTGTTTAAATAAGTAGGGCAAGGTGCAAAAACAAAATACACATGCGGTCCACTTGGAGAGAAGTGATAGTAGAAGATAAATGAAAGAGACAGAAATGATCAGTCAGCATAGAGGCTTGATTGAACACGAGGAGGTCCCGATAGATAAGAGCGGACACATTAGCCATACACAAACATGCACGTGCACACATACACACACACACACACACACACACATTACACACGACAGGTGCCAGAGCTCCCTGCCAGACATCTGTGTGCTTGAGTCCCTAATGGAGAGATCTATTTCAGAAACATGTGCTTATGCAGACTGACTGATGAGACACCTTCTGTTAAACAGTTAAGACCAGACACTGCTATACAGACAGAAACTGAACACTTTTTAAATAGCAAGACACAGTAAAGATATACTTAAGGCCAAAACGTGTGACTTGAAAATGCATTTCAAAGGGTACAATTTAACAGAGAGTTAAATACCTACACAATCACACACTTTTCTCCACGGAATTAACAACCAGACATTTCCTTCTCCTCCTTCCTGTTCCTCTTTTCTTTCTTCTCTCATAAAAGAGAATTTTAGCCAACTTAATTTATCTAGCATCCCACAAATGTATGTAATATAGGAAAGATTCATGTGCAAAATATATCAAAGAAACTGCTGATGTACAACTCTAAGTAAACATATTTTATTATCTTTTGCAGCGTTTTTAAGATTGCACTGACTCTGTAAAATACACGACCATGGATCTTACTCAGGAGTGACAACCATTTGTAATAAAAACCATGTGAAATTCAGCAAGAAAAATAAGTTATCTAGACAGGGATGAAGTCCACACAAGGCCATAGATTCAACAGATAGTTGAATAAATAATATAAATTAAAGATAATAATAACCCAAATAATAATTAATAATTAATTTAAAAGAAATTAGTAGCAAAATATTCAAAATGCATGTTTTTTTACTTACGTAGACTGCAGATCCTAATTCATTATTGCTATTATTGTGCCAAAAAGCAAAAATAGACTACTGTTCAGTTTGTGGTCATCTAGATGTTTTTACCAAGTTTGTATTTATTTGATCCAAAAATATGGTAAAATATTAAAAAATATTATAAAATATTGTTATAATTTAAAATGCAAAATTGAAATAATAAAGTGCTCAAGAAACAATTCCTATTATCGAACTTGAAAACAGGAAAAAATTTGTGAAAACTATTTTTGTATTTTTATGTTTTTTTCCAGGATGCTTGACGAATGGAAAGTTCAAAAGAACAGCAATTAATTAAAACATTATAATGTCTATAAGGATTCAGCGCATCCTTGCAAAATAACAGTATTCTTTTTTTTTTTTTTTTTTTTTTTAAAAATGACTCCTATGACTCTACTTTCAATTTAAATGACAAATGCTGATTGCTGAATATAATAAAAATAACTCCTTTCAGTAAAAATTACTCCTATTAAATAAAAATAATATGCACGCACAATAATATGTATTGCAATCTATAAACATAGCTGCATCAATAAAATCTGTCATTCAAGTTTTAGCCAATATACTACTAAACACTGTTCTACTAGTACCACATTTTAAATCAGTGGGAAAAGTTTCATCAATTCAAGCTGCAAAAATCTTCTCCCTAAAAAATCCCATACATCCCGCTGCTTCACGTGATAAGTTACACACTGTGCATTTGACATACGTCTGGTGATTCAGCCATGAGGAGTGGCTAATGTTCTTAAGACTGCAGCAGTGGTGCCGTTTTGGCCTTAATACCATGGAGAATGTCAGCCATTTTAAATACTTGATCTAATATGGCAGCTTTCATGGTCGTCTGAGCTGATTAGAGAGGAAAGGTGTAGTAAGGAGCTTCTATTCTTAGCAAAAATGTCTCGTGACAAGTTCTCCTTCAGTGTGACCCGGCACAGACAAACATTTAACTGGCTAAGTGAACACAGAATGAGCTTTTATTACCTTAGCTGATGTTTCAAACCAGCCCAAAAACCCAGCTTCCTTGCAGAAGTTATCCATAAGTGTGGAATTGTTGGATCCATCTTTCTTCTGGTCACATTTATTGGCGAGAAGGACAGAAGGGATGGGATTGCCATTGGCCAGTTTCACCTTGCTGTCCAAATCGTGCTTCCATTTTGAAACCGCATCGAACGTAGAGCCTCGTGTAATGTCGAAAACAACAAACGCTCCCACTGCCTCCTTATAGTACACTCTGGTCATGTTCCCAAACCGCTCTTGACCTAAACGTGAGACAAACATATTATACAAGCACAATTATTATGGGCGATAGAGAGATTGTATTAGATTTTTTCAACCATTTGAAATTCCTAAGCATGTTTTCCACACATTGTTATAATTGGAATCAATGAAAGCACGTTGTTGCTAATTAAAGCAGATTTATGTTAATCACTGTAATGCTGTGCTCTCGTGTTCCTGCAAACAGAACATAAAGTCTGACTGATTCTGGTCCCAATCAGTCTGAGATGTGCTGCTCCGTCTCATAGTTCATCATGCCTGGGGAGGGATAAAGCCCGGCACAGCGCAAAATCTTTGAAAGCTAGATGGACAGAAAAAAGGAAGAGTGGAGCGAAAGATTCGCCCAGCGGTAGTAGCTAATAACACATCAAAGAACTGACGCAGTGCACCCCTCTCATATTCCTCTCACCTAAATTCACCACACTCGCTTATGTCATTACGTTTACTGCATTGATACGTAAAAAAAAATCAAGAAAATACACCAAGCTTTTATACTCAAGTATACATTTTTAAATGTACAAAACGGCATGCTGTAGAGAGTGGTTATGGGAGAGATCAAATTAAAAATTAAGAATGGAAAAAGAAACGGTTTTTGAACCTGCCATTTATTCTGACAAGGATGAAAGGGAAAAAAAAACTGAGCTTGACCTCCTTTTTTGATACAACCCAGTAAGGCATTAAAACTAAGAGATAACAAGGATGAGACGAGAAAACAAGAGGGAGACAAGCAATAGACAATTAGAGAAAGAGATACAAAGAGAGTGAACTTGCTTCACTAGAGACCAAATGGTTCTCATATTGAAGCAAAAAGACAAGTTAGGCCTGTTGCGATTTTACATATTTTACATTCCCATCACAAAAAAAATCCAGAGTAAGGGAAACACACACACACACGGAAGGGTAAATAATGATGCATTTCTACATTAGATTAACAACAAGATTAACTGAAAGCTTTTGCGTAACGCTGCATTTAATTGGTATAAGCTAAATGTTTTGTTTTATTTTAATGAGTTGTGAACACCTAGCATCAAGTCGCCCAGACCCCTCAGAATCAGATCAGTGACTTGCGGCAGTGTGTTGTTTCCCACAGGAACAAAAAGACTTCAGAGCAGTTTCATGAGTCTAGAACGCTCTAGTCTTAGTGTTTATGCTGCAGTTAAGCCAGAGCCCAAACCACTCTCTCAGATCAGAGTTCAGACAGAGGAAGACTGTGATCACAGGCCTGTCTGTAATGCCTGACATTGCTTTGTTCTTCACTCTCGCACTCTTTCTTTGGCGAGTGAGAGAAGCTGGGGAAGTGCAGCGAGGCAATGCGTGTGTGTTTGTGATAAGAGAGATAGAAGATTCACATCTTTCGCTTCTGTGCCAACAGGCTGAAGGATATTGACATTTCTCTGTGTACAAACAGCACTGAGTATGTAAAATTCATTTAATCAGTGTTGTGGAAGCCACTTTAAATTTCTAGATACTCTTGGGTGGAAATATACAGCACATTCAAGCAATATGATGCAATATTTTTTTTTTAAACATCATGGCTGCTCACCATAGCCTGTTATGGTTATATTAGCCACCAACAGTATGACTAAGTGTATTAGGAACTATTAAGTTAATACTCAGTAACATTTTTAAGCACAGTATTTCTAGCTGCTGCCTATTTTTGCTTGACCAATGAAGACATAGAAAGATGAGTGAATGATTCAAAGGCTCGTTCGTTACGGCAGTCACTGAAGTAATTCCTGAATGAGTAAGTGTTGGTGAATGAATGGTTGAATGAATGACTCACTTATTGCCACCTACTGGTATAACAATGTTCTGCCAAAAAAAAAAAATAAAGTATCAATCACTAGCCCTAATGCACAAACTGACAGCTTATTATTTTATCCATTACAATGTTTAGTTCTAATAAACCTTTTTATGGGAAGAATGCAGCTGTGCATACATTTACTGTTACTTATTGCAGTAAAAAAAGTACTCTACTGTCAATTGTGCATTTTTAATAGACAAAATAAGCATTTTAATAGATGCATGTTAATGCTGCCTGCATCATGTTCAGTAACATCTGCTTTTATAGATTAATAGGTAATTATTTATATAAATTTTAGTCCCCAAAACATTTACAGAGGAACGTGTGGGTCAGATGAACTGGATTTTTACAAGGCCAAATTTTTGTCCCAGTCCAAACATGCTCTGCTCCGTTGCATTCAATACAGTAGGTTTATAACGTGAAGACCTTTAGAGGTCTATATTAGGTTTCCAGTGATCAGCATTAAAACATGGAGCACATTTTACCCCCCAACGGTCTCAGCTCCATTATCTTCACTCGTTCAGCTACACACTTCACACGCCAAAAGCTCCTTAGGTCTCTCAGCAGCTAATTGCTCTTGATTGCTGGTCTAAATTTAGACCATTTAACCTCAGGTGAACACACGGGAGGGCTGACACACAAGTAGACAGAACCTAATTCTTGGATCCCAGTCCATTTTGGGCACACAGCCCTAAAAATCTTTTTAAAAACTCACTCTGACGAATTGAAGATACTGAATACCCAGAGACCAGCCACATGCGATCTCGTGAACGCATTTAGCGCGCTGGGCCAGCTGTCACAGAGCAAGTCAAGAAAGAAAATCTCAGAAATGCTTTTATTTCCCAGAAACCGCATGTGAAGGGCCAGAATTGTACCCTTGATCAATACTTTATGCTACAGTATGCTGTTGTGAACTGGTATTTTCTTAGAATTAATAGTTCTCTGTGTGCGGCGCTATTATAGAAAAAAATAGAAGACAGTGAATCAAGCGAACCATACCTTCAGTGCTTCACAGAAAGTCGGCTACTTATCAAAAGAGAAAAAGAGAACTGCTGAGAGAATAGTGTGAGAGCTGAGGCTTAGCACGACATGAAAAAGGCAAATGGAGTAGCAAGCTCTTGTATTAACTGTGAAAAAGCCACAGTGTGATGTAATAGTTTCACAATGAAAGGTGCTTTCCCTGGTCCATACCTCCCTGAGGGGCGTATGAAATTGCCCTAAAATGAAGAAGCCAAGAAAGTCATTTTTGAGTTCACCTACTTCATGCAATTCAAAGAAATGTATTTTTTCTTCGATTATGAAAACAATTTGTAGTGAAGTTATGCTTATAAACAGTTTCTCTATAGACTAGAAGACATGATGGACAAACCATCCACATACATACATATATATTTATTTTGTTTTATTAATGGGCAAGTGCACATTCTGTAAAACTTCAATTAATAACAATAACCAAGAGCAGCTTAGCAAAGAGTTGCTTGGGCGAAAGTCTGCGCCTCTCTTATGTGATCAAACCTTTACTACATTACAGTTCATAAGATTCATAAGATTACAGTGGTTGACAAACCAGGGCTTGTTATGCGGGAAAACAACAAGAGATCTGCACTGTGTTTTTGGTTTTGTTTATATTTAATAAAAGCCTTTTTGACAGACGAGGCACAGTGATGGTGAGGTTCTCTGTCATTTGTATTCATTTATTTATATCTTTATTTTTATTTTCTGAGTGCTTCTGATCAATAATGTAGATGCTTCAAATTGTTCATGCAAGGAATGAGAGGGTCAGGAATGATGGTGTCAATAATTGTGTGGTGGGAGACCTCATTCTCCCTCCTGGGGAAACAATGTCAAGAATCAATCTCCATTTATCACCAATCAATGGACTTGTCTTTACAACTCACAAAAGAATCGATGGGACGTCGACCCGCCTGGAGCATGTGCAAATATAGCACAACACAAACTGACAGTTTCTCAACAGCAAAAAGGGACCCGAGGTAAATAAAAGCTTTGACTGCACAGCGGCAATAGAGACGGGCCGATCAACATTTTGAGAGGTCAATAGCGGCTAATGATTCAAAATAAATATGACTAACAATGAACTGTGTTGACAACACTGAGTGAGTCTTAATGATAGTTGAAGGTTTATTCAGTGACTAGTTGTGATAGCAGTTTCTGTTATTTCCTTTTAAAACAACACCAAGTGGAACTGGCTTTATCAAATACAAAATATCAGTTCATTCATCATATGTGGAACAGAAACCATAAACTGCAATCTATAGGAAACAGCTTACAACATATTAGGTGAAAATTTTAATTTTTCAAAAGGTTTATAAATTCAGAAGTTAAAAACATGCCATTTAATTAATTAACATATAGGATAAAAAGAGTGTCATGTCATTTACACACATGCTATTACAGTAACATGACCAGCAGTATTTTTTCTTATTTTAAAAGTACCCTACTCTTTGATTTCTTGGTTAAACGCCACTACAATCTGTATACTTCTAAATATGACTGCTACTGCGAATTATGGTGATCCTGAAAAGACAATCACCTAAAAGCTTGAGACAGTGAGAGAAAAGAGAGGGTGGTGGCGTAGGGAGACAGGGATACTTGCTGTCCATAGCCATGGCAACCTGAAGTTTCTCCTGCATGGCCTTTATCAAGATAACAATCTTGTGGGTGTGTTGCTATGGCAACAATCCAAGCCAGACGAGCCAGCTGCATATTTTTTTTGGTGCTTCGTGGAACATCAACACACTTCAGACGCTTTGGGCCGCTGTTACATCCCTAACCAACAGTACAGCTAATGACCAGAGACAGAGGCTTCATGGCACTGGGGCAAAGGCTATCTGCAATCAACACCCCCGAAGACAACCCAATACTGACAGAGAGCACCTTAACTGTAGATCAGTCCAATATAAATTAAAAAATAAATAATATAAATAGAATATGTAAAGAATTTTTTTAATTTTTGGAGGAACATGTTTCACTGAAAACTGGATTAATGGCTGCTGAAAATACATTGATGGATGAATAAACAGAACAATAAAACGACAGACAGACAGATATACCATACAGAGAACAATAGATGGATAGATCAACAAATAGAACGATAGACAGATAGAAAAACAGAACAGATTGAATGAAATAACAATAGAAGATAGAACAACAGACAGATAGATAGTTGGATAGATAGAACAATAGAAGAGAACAATAGAATGAAACAATAATAGAATTTAATGATAAATAGAACTATAGACAGAATGATAGATAGATAGACAGATAGAACAACAAAATAGACAAAGACAGACAGACAGACAGAATGATAGATACAGCGATAGATAGAACGACATAGCGATAGATAAGAGCGCTAAAACAACAGAATGGTATAACAAAAGAAAACAGAACAATAGATAGATGAAATAACAATAGAATTTAATGATAAATAGATAGAACGACAGACAGAATGACAGATAGAACAAGATAGAATAATAGACAGATTAAACGATAAATAGATACATAGATAGATAGATAAAATGACAGACAGACAGATAGATAGATAGATAGATAGATAGATAGATAGATAGATAGATAGATAGATAAGACTTTCTTTAAAGCTCCACGTCTGTAATAAGCATGTCCCTTTCAGACAGCCCCAGTGGAGCACTGCTATTCTGGGCCAAGGTAGGCGGGTGAGCCCCTGGCTTCAGTCAGGGTCCGACACATACGTATTTGCAGAAGGCCTTGATTACAGTCATCCAATTCAGGGTCATTATCGTAATCGCTAGTCGGTGCGGGTATAGAAAAACAGCGTACTTGATAAGTACCACTGAGCTACCAATTATGTGCATGATTAACAGGGTTAATTAGCAGTGTAGAAGTAAATGCGTAAATGGGGCAGACTTTGATCAACTTTATCCAGGATGATACAGGTCTGGACTAGCTTTGGGAACTGGGCCAGGATGTCACAGTGAACAGTTGAGATGCTGGTGTCTTTTTTTCTTTTAAATAGCACGTCATTGATATGGTAGGTTACACTATCTATCTATCTATCTACCTACAGTATTCCAGCTGTTCTCCAGACACTTTCACACATACACCCACACACTGACTGAAAGAATGCAACCTCTGTAAATTCACACTTCATTGACGTTGTCCTTGCAGCTCACTGTGACAACCAAGACTGAGGCGAGAGAATAAAAGGCTGAGTGAGAAAGCAATGAAGGAAGAGGGGAACATAAACTCTATTTTAACGTAACACTGGTGACTAAATGAAGGACCATTCACGGCTGATGAAACACTGCCATTCACTCCTCAAAAAAACAGCTTTTAAATGCTAAAAATTTGTTTTTGCCATTCTAGTGTTTAAAATTTGTTTTGCATTTCTTTTTTTTCTTTTTTTTACAGAAATATACTTGTCATATTTATTTGTCATACATTTTATGAAATATATAAAAGTACCATTAAATTATTCTCCATTTACTATAAAACATTAATTTGTCATAATTACTTGACCTTTAAATTCAAAATATCTAAATAATTAGTGAGCAACGTGTACTGTAAATTTTACAGATAAGAAAATTAAAATAAAATACAATTTTGTACTAGAAAGGTCACTTCCAAAAAAAAAAAAACCTTAAAACATTTTAAGTCTATCCTCATATTCTAAGATGAACAGAAATTAAGCTGGTTGGCTTGGCATTACATATATAGACGATTAAATCATGTACACTTACTCAGCTGTATGTCTTACTCCGTTTCATATTAGTGAACAAGAATGTCTCATGTGTGTAACCAAGAACAGCCAAGAGGTTTTGTCACAGCTACAGTGAAGTTGTGTAACATCTATTAAAGAAACATGGCTTCTAAGAGCACATCGGAGATATTTCAATTTGAAAATGCTTGTATCATTCCGGAGTACATATTGAGGGTGCCAGGTAGGTAAGGTTTAAAGTGATATATTATTATTTAGACCATATAAACCATCCCAGCCATATCCACGTGATTCAATTTCACAAGAGGCTGACGCACATGACACTGAAATTAAATTGAAAACTAAAGTTGTCCATTTGTTTGCTGTGGACAGTTGGTACAGTATATTGAATTACACATGCCTCCATGGTCCTATTGTGCTCGAAGAATACTGCAGTGGAAAGACATAATCTGTCTTTGGGGAAATATAGAGATTGCAGTGTGGGTCTGCCTCTAATGATAGCAGCAGGGCAGCAATGGAAAGAGAAAGAGTGTGAATAGATTACAGACAGACAGCTCTTCAATGTCTCACAAGCACTTTAGTGTGAAAATGCTGAGTCATTCTGAATTATAAAGTGCATTATTAACCCTACAAATCTTACTAGGTCTTATTTAATACATGAAATCTCTCTATATTATCGACTTTATCAAACCTTTGCTGAAAAAATGGTTGTAATCAATCTTCTGCATGCTTTCCACCTTCTGAAACTTATTAAGTAAAAGGCCTTCTGGTATAATTAGAAAAATGTCCACTTTCAAGGTTGTGGGACATGTATAGTTTTGCTGTGCTTGTTTTATATTTTAGTATTGATAATTTAAGATGAACACATCAGTCAAATGTGCGTGTGTTTATTTGTAGATCTGCCGAACACACATACACACGCATTTATATTTGATCATTTAATCAATATTTTTGGATGATTTAATGGGCCTCGGGATATTTTTTTTTCTTCAAGCTCCTTTTTCCTCATATCATAGGCCTACTGTATGTGTTACTGAAACCTGATGCATAAAAAAAAACATGTTTTAGATTTTAGAATAAAGTTTTTTATAATAAAAAATTACAATAAAAATATAATATAAATATAGTTATACTATACATATTTATCACATGCCAGGCTTTACAGGGTTAAATGTATGACAGTGTGGCATGGGTGGGGATTTTTTTTTATTGCATATTAAACAAAGAACAACAGAAAGCTATGGTATATTGGTGTAGTCTAGATGTTTGTGAAATGCATGAAAAGTCCACGAGCAGTGTTAAAAGAATTTTTCATGTGAAGCGCCAGGCAATCTGCCGAATGTGATTTTATAAGCAAATGAAGGCTCGTGCGGTTACACAATTCTCTCTCATTATATGTAACCTCATATGGAGACAGTTAAAAAAGAAAGAAAGAAAGCAAGCTCAAAAAGAGATTGCGTTCTTTTTGATTCCACAACGTCACCATAAGGTTTCGGTTAACACTTGATTTCACTTCCCCTTTCACTAAAGCACGTTTAGTTACATAGCACTGGTGGTACTGTACGACTGTTTGTTTGTAATTAACAAATATAACGCATATGTGGAATTTAATAACTTGCAGATTGGTTAGTACACGTATGTGCATTTAGGCTGCGTCTCAGAACCCACCGTTGCTTATTGATACAACATTTTAACACGTTCTGGCCCCTGTTGTGTCTAGATCACGGAGTCATAATAGCGGCATGAAGCCTATCGCTCCCCTCCCTCTCTAGTCTCACAACATGACCTACATTGCGTTAGTAATTATGTTCGCTAACGTGATCACAGTAAGCTAGGACCCACGTTTATTCTGGGCTTTCAGAAAGTTTAGCGCATTCGACCCAAACCGTTTTTTTCCTTCACGTTTATTTAAAAGTCATAATAGTCAGGATTTCCCCGTTTCCTTGGGGAGCCTAACCGGGAGTCGAACCGATGTCCGAACAGTTGATCGAACCGGATCTTTTTAATGATACAAATGAACCTGTTCACAAACCTAGTCTGCACGACTCGTTCACTAATCTAACTGAATCTTTCCTGAGTCAAATTTCTTTTAAACTAATTTTAAATATTAAAATGGTTTAAATTCTGGTGGAACGGAAACATCTTTTGGACATGATTCGAGAACTAATGTGCTGATAGTAAAAGCATTGGTCTTAAAATGTGGTGGTAAAAAAACTGAAGAGGGAAGAACGTGTTTTCAATTTAACATTTTCAGCCGAGCAATAACAATAGTAAATTCTGAGCATAATAGCTTAATAGTATCCTATGGACTTTGGTACAATGCATACTATTTGGGATGTGTTTTGAACTGTTTAAAATGGATACGTGAAATTAAACTAACTTCTTTTAAATAAAAATGCAGATAGCAAATTGTGCTGCAGACTTCATATTTTATTTATAGTCTTTGTTGAAACGGTTAATCGTATGTTACGCGATGACTGATTTACGTCAAAAAGTTTAATCTGTCCGATTCTTTGAAATGAACTGTTCAAAGGAACCGAAACTCGGACTTTCCATCGTTAGTAAACTCTACATTACACCAAGAGTCATGTGCTACCTTGTGCGTGCCTGGAGGCTTATTTAATGTCGAGACAATGAAAAAAAATTTGAACGACTATAAACGTGACCATATACACAACACAAAAAAAAACGATGTCTGTAGGTTTATTAAATTAAACCTTGATTTAAGACATTTACACGTCCTTACCTGCGATGTCCCACAGCTGTAGCCGCACTAGTGTTTTGCTGTCCCAGTTAAGGACTTTGAGCGCAAAATCCACTCCTATGGTCGCTCTGTAGTGTTGCGAAAAGAGTTGGTGCACGTATCGCTTGATGATGCTCGTCTTTCCCACACCAAGTTCCCCGATTACCAAAACTTTAAACAAATACTCCTTACACTCCGACACAGACCCGCCTGCCATGCTGCCAAATGTCAGTTATGAGAGAGGAAAGTTTTGGCAACTTTGAGCAACCACTTCCCCTCCGCTCCCTCACACAGTTTGGAGAAGTGCTCTGAGTTCGGAGACGCGAGTAAGGAAAGTATTCAAACAGAAAGCACACGCTCCCTCTCCTCCCACCGGACAACCACCTGATAAGTCATAGGACCCGGAAATATCACGCCTCGATTGGATTCCTTTGCTTTTCACCCGCTTGTGCTCTAGGGTCAAAGAAATAAAGAACGCGCGCGCACTGAGACACACACACACTCACGCGCTGGAGTCTGGTAAGTTGTGAAAGTTAAATAAAAGAGTTTGAATTTCAACATGAGCTGTTCTTGAGCGCCTGTCTGGAATGCAAAGATTGCGCAACAATTCATATTTGGTGTGATCAAAAGCAGACAGACAAGAGCACGAAGATTAAATGAAAGCCTGATGTACCATTTACAGTGCTTGCAATATGAATAACTCGCTTTTATAGTGATGAGGTTGGAGAATGATGCTTTTATGAAGCAACACATTAAAATTTCATTTCGGAGATATTAAAGATAATGATACCATGCCATAATAAAACTAAACTGATATTAAAATGTTCTTAATAGTAATTCATAAAATAAAGATAAGAATTGCATCTAAATCTATTACAAGCATCAAGCTCTTAAACGGAAAAGGTGGTGAAAAACAGAAAGACAGTATTCGATATAAAATATTTATTTTACAGCATGATTTGTCCTGGCAAAAAGAGCATTTTCCTCATTTTTAAGTTTGACCATGTAAACAGGTGATCTTGTCAATTACTTTACATTGAACAAATGATTCTGTTCCAAACAACTTACACTAAAAGACCTAAAATTACAATCCATTATAACAATTACAATATGCAAGATATTCAAGAATATTCTTCTTTCGAGAGTTGCATTCTAATAGTCCTGTGAAACTTAAAAGCGTTACAGTCGCAAATTCATGTGATAATCCTACGCGAGATTGGCAGTAAATGCTACAAGTTACCACTAGAAGCAACTACTCAGTTACAGTTTAAAAATGGAACATTAAAAGTTTGTAAAAGTCGCTGAAAAGTTACTCCAGCTTCAGTGTCACCATATACAGTGTGTCCCTTTATCACAAAGAGCAAGTTATAAGACGTTGTTTTTTTTTAAAACTTACAAATATCTCACATTCTAATCATAGAAACATATAGCAGAAATACAAAGACACCATCTGTGTGGAAAACAATAGATGGTAGAACAGTATACAAACGTTTGCAAAACATCGCTCCCTTTTTCAAGGATGAGTTCACGCATGAGACAAAGTAAAGTTAAGAAAAACACAGTTTCTTTCATTTACCTTGGCTCCACATTTAAGCTAAAAGTAGTATTCTATACCTAACATTACAATCAGCGTTCTTGCCCTTGACTCTCTAAGCAAAAGCACTGAAACTCACATTTGGGAGCCACAAGGAAATTGGAAAACACCTTAGCTGGGAAACTCCACATTTACTCATCCAGTCAACCAAGCAAGTTTTATTGTGCGCACATGATTTCCGTGTTTCAGTCTGACTTGTGCACCGTTACTAAAACTGTTTTAAAAAATGGAAATCAGATACCAAAACCAGATACCTGTACACAGCAGCCTGCTATGAGATATGATTCACTTGTATGCACATATTTGCATTTATGTGTCTGTGCTGTCTACGTCCTCAACTCTCAGTTTTTCCATGATTGTTTTTGTGTTGGCAATAGTAACTAAACTTTTAAATCAGAACCAAGTCCAGCTACATATAGTTCAAAAGCACATTAAATCCAAGAAAGTGTGTCTCATCCTGCTAAGAGTGAAATAGTAAAGCAGCAAGCTGGCATTATCACTCCTGGACTGTTGCGATGTCACTTGCCAGCGGATTTCGGGCACAGCAACACAATAATATTTGGCACTCCAACTTTCTGCAGCATTTTGGAAAACGGATGATGCCAGCGCTGCCTCGGAGAAAAATATTCCCAACAGGATGTCCCATTTGTTCATTTTAAGGTTCTTCCTGCCTTCCGAAAGAGACTTACGAAGATAAGTAAGCAAGCAAATGATATCCTGCAGTAATCAAATATTAAACAGCGCTGTCCTGAGCGTTGGCTTTTACAGCGTAAAAGAGCTTTGTTTTGGGGCGTAGTTCATACTTTGGGAAAATTGAGGGTTGTTATCAGAGCCGGGGGATCCAGGAATGGACCCCCCAGCCTGAAGAGAATCCCTGAAGGGGGAAGGTGGAGTGAGCAGAGTCAGCTTACTCTGTGCCAACTCTTCCTCCACACCTTCCTCTTCCTCCTCCTCTTCTTGTGTGGCACTATCACACAGAAACCCCTGAATGAGGTCGAGAGCTTCCAATTCTGAACCCTCCTCTGGGAACACCTCCCCATGGAGGGGAAGAGGCAGCTGATTGGCGGACGATTTATAGGTGACAGGGCTTGACTTGTTGCCAGTGCCGATTACAAATTGGTCAAAATCAAGAACCGTAGAGCTCAGAGTGTCCAACGGTCCCCCTTGAGGACAATCAGTGCTGTGGTCTATTAAATTGGGAGGGGAACAGGAAGGTGGTACACCTCCCTCGTGGGTTGTAGGATGTTGGGGACCCCCATCGTGCCCCTCGCTGAGGTTGTAGAGATCCTTGTTGTCGGGGTGAGAGCCATTGGGGGCTGTGTTGAGGCCAGCATCATATTCAGACTCGGGGGGTTGTGAGGCATTAGTTAGGGGTCGTATGACCGCCGTCTGACTCTGGCCGACCGCTTGCCTCCTCACATGCACAGACAGTCTGTGGAACACACTCGACCCCCTCCCCTGGGGTCTGGCACCTGATTCAGACCATGACACAGACTTTCCATTAGGACTATGAATGAAACAGAGACCCAACGTTATTCCCACGAAGACACGCCAGAATGCGACACAGAGACAGAGAAGAACATCACAGAAAAATGGTCATTATGCATGTCATCATTCATACAATTCATACAATTATCAGCCATAAAACTCTCATGATTAGGGTTAGAACACGATGCGTAACTCAACATTGTTAATTCATGAAGTCTCTGACAGAGATCCCTCAAACATGCTAAGTGCGTATCTCATAATGACCTGCTTACAGAGCATTATGAAAGCCACGATGGCTCATTCTCTGCCATCCCTTCTCTGCACTGCTCTCCTCAAACATCATGCAGTATGAATAAGGGCTTCATGGAATTCCCCTCAGTTTCAGATCAACATGGCATTCGCTGTCCACTCTTAGTCTAATTAAGTTAACTGGACAGTAAGGCCTTAGAGCTGAAAGCTGCATCAGAATCAAGGGGTGTTCACACTGACAGAGATTTGTAGCGGCAAAGTGACTGGAAGTCATTAGTTTTTAACAAGGGTGTTGCGTCAAAATATAAAAAAATGTATGTTTTTGCGCAAATGAGCAATGTGCCAAATACCAAGTCAATAATATTTTATGCAAATGACCAGTGATGTCAACGGGTGGGAAGTTGATTCAAAAATTTAGTTTTAGGCAAAAGATTGTTGACTTGATGAGGTGTAAAAGTTTTTTATTTTATGCAAATAAACAGTTACCCGATTTGTCAAGTTAAGAAAAGTTTAATTTTATGCAAAAGAGCAGGGACTTGATGTGTCATATCAGCAAATCAGTGTAGTAACCAGTGAATACCAATAGGAGTTAAGTTTATGCAGACATTTACTTTGATGCAAATAAGTAGTGACTTTTATTTAGTTTACATTTATGGCATGCGGTAAAAGGTCAAAGCTGAGAGTAGGTTATGCTTACGCAAATGAGAATGTGTCGGTTTCTCCAAAGAAATAATACTTCACGTTTATTTAAATGTCATAAAGTTACCTTTTAGCAGCCAAATTGGGCATTAAAATCTTAATTTTGCTTGGAATACATCTCATTTGTGCTGAGACTTTTTTAAAGCCCGCCATCAATGTTGAAGCATCCAGTAGTTAGGAACGTCAATTATCATGCAACATCACAACGACAAAAATCACTATCAGTGTGAACGGGGCATTAGAAGGGAACTGGATATGGAAGATACAGCCTCTGCGAGAACTGGGTTAAATTTTTAGTCAGGAGAAGGTTTGACATGGGTGAGGAGGCACACTAAAAAGTGGGTTAATACTGAGGAAGAGAGAGGGACTAAGTGGATGGGTAGTTTGATGAAAATTAGGTTTTGGACGAGGATTCAGCACAGATAGAGGACGACCGATAGTGTCTGGCTCTAGCTACATACATACTCTTGGTTTGCAGCAGGTAGAAAAACATGGGAGAGACAACTCAAATACACACACATGCTAGAAAGAACACTTTCAGAGCTATCGCTGCAGTCCAACTTGGCGTGCTACTGAGAAAGAAATACTATTATTTTATTTCCATACGTTTCATAGCCTGTATGTGCATTTAGCTGATATTTCAGAAATGTGACTCAAACCTATTATTATCCGTCACTCACTTGGTGCTGCCGGTAGCGTTGTTGTTGTTCTTCTTCCTCCGAAACATGTTGAGGATGCTGTTGCTCTGGCAAGGAGCTGCCTTCCCGTCGCCCACGTGCATTCGAACCACGTCTGAGGTCGTAAATGCGCTGCGTACGTTGCGCTCGGGCTTGGCGATGATGATGTACATCTTGGGCGTGAACATGCAACCCAGTGCCACAGTAACACTGAGACTGACTGAGAAAGAGGTGGTGATGATCTTATAGTTGGAGCCGAAGTAGATGGGCACAAAAGCCAGCCAGATAATGCAGGTGGTGTACATGGTGAATGCGATGTACTTGGCTTCGTTAAAGTTGGCAGGCACGTTGCGGGTCTTGAAAGCGTAGTAGGTGCAGCTCATGATAAGCAGGCCGTTGTAACCCAACGGAGCCACTACGCCCAAGTTACTCGTGTTACAGATGAGGTACACCTCCCTGATGCTGGGGTAGCTCTTCACTGGCTCGGGGGGTTCCAGCACAATCAGCGTAACCACCACGGCCAGCTGGAGACTGATCAGGATGAAGGCGATTACCACCTGCGCCCAGGCGCTCATGAAGCGGGGCTTGCGTGTGCAGATTTTCTTCTTGCTGCCAGCCAGGATGCGTGCGATGCGGTTGGTTTTGGTTACCAGGGCGGAGTAGCACATGGCAGACGACAAGCCCACTAGAAGGCGCTGCAGGTAACAGGAGATCACAGTAGGACGTGCAATGAGAGTGAAGGGGCAGATGTAGCCAAGGAAGATACCCGCAAGGATGATGTAGCAAAGCTCACGACTGGAGGACTTCACCACCGGCGTGTCGCGGTACTGGATGAAGATGAATGTGACGAACAGAGTTATCAGGATACCGAGGCAGGAGAACACCACTGCGATGATGGACTCCACGCTGCTCCACTCCAGATATTTTAGTGGGAGAGGCTTGCATTCTGGAATAAAACAAGCAGACGGGAGTTGAAAATGGATGGAAGTTGAATCAAGAACAGGCCAAAACACATATAGAATGCAAATATTGTCATCATGTGGTGTCTGAGCATGTGTGTGAGTTTTAATGCCTTAACATAGTTTTAAGGGTAAGTGACATTTAAAAGTATGCAAAAAAAGTATTATTGTATTTACGTTAATTTGGAATTATGTAGTAACCGTATTTTCCTTAAACCTGGAATACCAGTAGATGTACTTGTGAAGCTTTTAAATATTAGATGAAATGTTTATTTTTGCAAACAGTATTTTTAAATCATAATAATAAGTGTAATAATAAGCTGTATTGATATGTACTGCACGGTATGTGTATTGCCGTTGAATCTTTTTATTTAATGCATTAATTTACACAGCAAGAATGCATTCATTTGATCAAAACATCCATTAAATTTTCACATTGCTTAAAATTAATTGAGTTTTCAACTTTGATTAAAAAATTATTCTTTGCCATCATATAAACAACCTATGTTTTAAAAAAATATATATTTAAATATTAAAATATGTATAATATTTAATAATAATAATGTATTTTTGATTAAATTAATTCAGCCTTGGGCATAACAGAAATCCTTCAAAAACTTTTCAACAGTGCAATATGTTTATTTGTATTTTTTTTAAATAGGTAAAGAAGAGCATCACAACATTGACCCTTAAGCTTCATATGCCCTACTTTTGAATGTATTTCTTTCTATGGATTCTGAACACTCTTATTCTTTATGACAAAGCCTTCTATACATTGTTGAAGGGTCTCTTTCTCTCATTCACCATGACAGGGCTTTTTTCTCTATCTCAGATCAGTCTGTCTCTCTGGTAATCAGAATTCCCTGTTGCTGCTCAGGTTCCGTGGTGAAACTGTTGAGCCTGACACACGGCTGCTGGGTACTAATGGGATTCCAACCTCACCGTTATCCAGCTCTGCTCTCTGCTGCAAAGAGCTGTCAAAATAACGCGCAGCTCACAGCCCAGAGGGAGAGAAAGTGTTGGGTTTTGGGTAAGGAGGATGCGAAGGGCATAGAGAGGAGAGGAGAGGAGCCGAAAGGAGATATGGGCTGAACAGAATCTAAGCATGAATGTTTTTAAAATGAAGAGCTATTTCAATAGATGTGTGGATAATTATGAGGACGAATGAAATGTTAGAAAAGTCTCTTACCTGCCAGTTCATCATCAGGCCACCAGCCCAGGTCACAAGCTCTGCATGTGAACTCATCTTGAACATATTCATTATCTTTACATGTAGTGCAGATCCAGCAGCAACTCACTTCTCCTTTACGGATCACCTACAATCAGAAAAAAATTTACATTTTTACACCATTCACAATGTACAAATGTATTTGTTATTATTTGTACATAGAACATTACAGTTATATAATGAATATTTGAGGGTATTCTCATGGACATATGTGAGATGTTCCTTCATTACTTCTACATCAATTAAGCAAGTAAAAGGTCTGAAGTTGATTGTAAGTGTGATATTAGCATTTGGAAGCTGTTGCTGTGAACCCACATCATGTGATCAAAGGGGCTCTCTATGCAAGTGAAACAGACAAGCTAGGCTTCAAAAACAAAACAAATCCATCAAAGAGATAGCAGGAACATTCAGAGTGAGTCCAAATCAATTTTTTGGTACATTCTGAGGAAAAAAGTACAGCATCCAAAACAACAGTATTGGATGATCGGAGGATCCTCTCCATGGTAAAGAAAAGCCCTTTCTTATCATCCAGTTAAGAGAAGAACCCTCCCCATGGGGTAGACATGTCACTGTCAAAGTCTACAATCAAGATAATACTTCACAAGAACAAACACTGAGGGTTCACCACAAGGTGTAAACAAGGCAGATTAGATCAAAAATCCATTAATGAGCATTCATAGCTTCCAGGTTACTGGTGTTTATTGATGACGTGACAGGAGTAGCCGGAAGAATTCTGAAGTGTACAGTCATATACTCTCCAAATGCAGTGAAGTTGATTGACAGTGTGTTGACTGTATGTATGTATATATGTATGTGTATATATATATATATATATATATATATATATATATATATATATATATATATATATATATATATATATATATATATATATATATATATATAAAGCATTAAATATTTTTAAATATTTTTAAACTGGAAATACAATACATGATTATGCTACATACACACCTTGATCTGTCCCTTAGAACACGGTTCACTGCAGACAGATCGGACCATTTCAGTGCGGTTTGTCATGAGTTTATAATCACTGATGCTCAGGAGACCTTCATGCCACGACCCCACATTAATGTAATCATAGCGGCCCAGCTCCTCCACATACTGAAGATTCATAATATCATACCTTAAGGAAGAGAGAGAGAGAGAGAGAGAGAGAGAGGGGAAATGATATGGGTGAATGAAAAAAAAGAGAAAGAAAAAGATCAAGTCTGCCATAATAAGTAGCTCAGTGCTGCTGAAGCCTCGGGACTAGCAAGAGGCAGAGTTCACACTTTTACCATGTTCACACATCCAAGTCTCTCAACTTCTCATACTCCACCTGGGATATGAATCCACAACCTCCCGAGTGCTCAGTCCACTCATCCATACTAATGACACTCCCTAGCTTACAGATGAGGCAAAGTGTCACAAGCGCACACATGTACACAAGGCAATGGCGGTCTTGGCAGCAGTAGAGCTGTCATCTTTTGTTCGTGTATAGCCAGGGTGACAGGAGCTGACCGCATCAGGGTATTGGAGTGGAGAGGACTGAAGCATCTCCTTGAGACAGGCAATCTGTTCCACTCCAAGTCCATTACCATCTGATACGCACCTTTTTGCATGTGTTGGCAAGGGTGCCAGATCTAACCTGAGAGGGTACGTGTTAAATTGTTGCCTTAGAGAATAGGCATTCAAAAATGTCAAACTGACCATTCAGGTACGAATTGTCATATTTGGTTCAAAACCTAGTGAGTTGACTAGATACACAAAGCTTCCTTCCACTCATTGAAATGCCTCACCTGGAATTCTCTACTTATAACACTTAATAAATAATTTCTGAATTAGCAAAAATGTCAGGATTTGCTGAAGGTAAAAAATGAGGACTGTAGAGAACATGTCAACAGGAAATGAAAGTCAAAACCTACACATTTTAGGTAATTTAGAAATCTTAAGTCAGAACCCGGAAAAATAGGATAGATGAACACCCTAGTCATGTTAGCATGGTGCTAGTTAAACTAACAGTGTAATAATCCAAGCATAAAACTATGCATAGTAATGGGATTCATTCTAAACTATAACTAAACTGGTCCTAGCTGGTATCCCAGCCTGTGGTAGGGTTTGTTTTACTGTGATTTTGGATAGGTGCTATATAAAATAAAACACATATAACTCCTCCACAAATGCCATATTTGAGAAAAAACTTGGGTACTTAAAGATAAACCATTAATTTGTCTACTCTTTCCTACAAAGGTAGCTTACTAGGTTTTAAAATGGAACACTAGCGCTAGTACATACAAAGTATTCATGTCATTTACCTCCCAGGTGAGTCTCCATTTACATCAAAGTAGACTTCCTCCCCAGATACACCACTAAAAGAGGTCTTCAGCAGATAGTCCAGCAGCTTACTGCCATCAATAGGGTCCATTGCCTCGCACAGGCCAACATAGTCAGGACACAGCTCTTTATGCATATCTTGAAGACCATGAGCCATCGCATAAATTGCATTGATCACGAAGCCCATCTTGCTGTCCTGGACATAGTTGTCTTTCAGGCTCTCATTTCCTGTCAGGAAAAGATTTTAAACCAATATGAGCAAGATTAAAGAAAAAACTAATATATTCGTATTTGTGCCACTCTGCCTCCATCCATCCAGGATTTTTAGTTTATCTATTGAATTTGTTGGCAATTTAGCAAATATAAAATTTGGATGCTGGATGAATTAAATTACCCTGAAAAACTAAGTACAGCTAGAGGCTCTATGCTGTCAAAATATAAACCAATATATTTGCAAATTTTTGATTATTACAGTGTGACTAAAGGCAGAATGTCACTTTATCTTAATGTAATATACAATTATATGCCCCTAATATTAAAATGTGATCACAATTAACACACAGAAGAGACTGAATAAAGGGAAGAGAGTCCTGCTGGCAGGCTGGCAAACTACATGCTTTCATTGAATTTCATATCTTAGCACTGGCAAGCCACTGGACAAAAGCCATATTCATAAGCCAGCTGATGGAAAAGCCATTCCAGTGCTACATACATTCAAGAGAGAGCAAAAATTAAATCATAGATTCATTAAATATAATTATAATTTAAATGCAGTTCCCGGAACTGCACAAGCTTTGGACTACAAAAAAATATTGTCTTAAACAGTATTTTTGTCTTGTTTTCCTAGTATAAAGAAGATCCTTAAAACATCCATCCTTAAAATAAAACAAATTCACTTTTCCTTACCCAATTAGTGTTTTTTTTTTCTCTTGTTTTAAGCCTAAATTATCAATAAAATTTATGCCTAAAACAAGAACAAACTTGAAAATGGGATAAGATTATATTCTAAATTCGAATTAATTAATTTTCGAGTTTAGTTTCTTTTATTAGTTTTATTTTAAGGAGGTGTACAAATTTCTATTTGAAAAAAGACAAAAATATTGATTCAGAAAATGATTTGAGTGACAGTGACTAAATCAACCAGGTGAACTCTTCACGCTCACACACATGCAGACAGTGTGGGTACCTTGTTACACTGTGATTGTGTCTTTTCTTTGCACATTCACACAGTCTCTCTCTCTCACACACACACACTTTGTAACGGCTTTCTTCTTGTGCAACAAGCTTCTCTTGTGCTCTCAGTGCCATCAAGCCTACCCTACAAGCAGCACAGAAAAGCTGGACTGATATCTTGTTTTGGCAGCATACTGTCTGACTTTGTTTGACTTTAAGGCTAAATTGAAGTCTTGTAGAGATACAGCTCATCAAAATTTTATGATCAATATCAATCTGATGCCTTTCCAAGCCCATGGTCAGGATACAACCATAAAAGAACAGCCTTCATAGAAATCTTTCGGATAAATGTTCATAATATTTTTCAGGATAAGCATATTTCATGAAGGATGAAGGGTCTAAAGCTTTTTGTAATGACAATGATGAAACCAACTGATGTTTTTTTGTCACTGTTTCATTTCCCATCTTTACTGTATGCAATACCTCTCTGAACTGCACATCATCTTCATAACTGAGAATAGCTCTGCCAATCAAAGAAGCCAAACACAGTCCAACCTATTGTGCTGTCTGTTGCCATAGTGAAGTGCTTCTTCAGTGCAGGTATCAAAACATCATAATGTCTCTCATCAACTCGCACTTACCACCATGAGGGTCTTTCAGAAGAAGAGAACAATAACAAACTATAAGCTCTTGTCACTTATTAAAAACAATCAAAAGCTAACCTTCATCACTACACAGATTTAATAAGCTTTAGTGATCCGATTACATTAAGGTTAGATTTATTTTTGTGTACAAACGATATTGAGCTATATTTCTATGTGGACAGGCAAATTATTAGAAAAGCACAAAACATGAGGGGGCACAACTCAGTTTACCTATATCACCTTTAAAAGCGCAGACCAGAGGATAATTACATGAAAAAAATGGAGGGAAATATACAAGGTTACTATTAATAATTCAGTAAAATATCATGCATAAAGTATAGTCCTAACAACTGATTAATTAGTTATGCTAAATAACATACTGCCAAACTGACAATGAATCATTAAAATGATACACTCCTACTTGTCTTTAAAACTAACATTACATTTTACTTATAGCTTACATATTCACATTGATATCATTCAAACATCTTCTGGTTCTTTGTTTACCTGTGCAGATTTTCTGGTAGTTATGGTTCTCCTGGGGATGACCAGGAATGCGGCACTGGAAGCGGTACTGCCAGAACTCGGCAAACCATGGGTTCCTTGTGTTGGTGTCCAGACGCAGCTTCAGAAAATAGTCATTAAATGACTGAACCTCTTCTGTTTGCAACTTCATTGTGATCCCACCATCTGCCTCCTGCTCATATCCTTCCACCACCTCATCGCGATCTGCCCAGCCATCGCTTCAGTAAAATAGAGAGAACATAACATGTCAGATGATGAGGAATCTGTGTCATAAAGATCCAGCTTCTTTGTATAAGCACGGCTTTCATATTACTGCATACAAATGAGATTCAGTTTCGCTTAAATCACCAGTGAGTGCCAAAGCATTTCGGTTTTGGGCTGTGAGTGCATTTGTGTAGACAATATAATCCTGGAAGTAAACTCAACGGTTTATATTGCAAATGTATATACATTTTCAATAAATAACTTATTCAAAAATGATTCAAACTTGAAGGCTGGAGTCATTAAATTATGAAGACGATATGACTTATATCATCATTTTTCACCTAAACTGTTATGTTGCTCTTATGCACATATTTATAATATAAATAAATGCATGTAAAATGTAAAATAGAAGCATTTTTACTAGTGACTGCAGTCTTTTGGACCTCCATTTCCTTTTTTTCTCTCTTTCTCCACTCAAATAATTTCTCACAGTCAGCATTTTTCGCTTATTATGTTTTGCTATTCAGTTACTGTAAGTATGGCATGAACCCATTTTTTCATTCTCTGCTTGCCTAACTTCCCCTCTTCCGTGCACAGCAGCGGTACTGTGATATCATAGAGAGAATTAGACAAAATTACCTTTAGAGGCTTTGACCTAAAATACATCTCCCTAAACAGCTTTGCACCCCACAGTAGAGCGGAAAATGGCAGAGATTAGATAGAGCAGAGCTCTACAGAGAGTTTTATTACCTCTATGAATAATGAATGAGATAAAGCTCAGGTAGAGATTCACAGTGCTGCTATGATAGGCAGATATAGCAGTGTCCTGAGGCTGAAGACAGGCTAACTAGAGCAGCGATGGTACATACTGTAGGAGGACAGGAGCTGTTTGATTTCATCACGGCTCAATCCATCCCTAATTCTCCGCTTAGATTAATCTCAACATGTTCACCTTCCCCACATCATTTTCGATTTTCTTGCTTCTCGTATCCACTCGGTGCACACATGCTATCATGCACTTTTTTTTTTACCAATCCTATTTTCTGTCCTTCTCCATTCTCTCCTGTACTCCCGTTTCGTTTTGCCCTTCATTTTCCTTTAAGAAAAATTCAATATTTGATTTTGGAATATATTGCAATAAGTGACAGAAAAGTGACATTTATAATAGTACAAGATTTAATTTTGAAATGAATGCTGTTCTTTTCAACGTTCCATTCGTCAAAGAGGCTCGTAAAAATGTTTTCACAAAAAATATTAAGCAGAGCAATGTTTTAATATTTATAATAAGCAGGAATGTTTCATGAGCACCAGTGCAGCACAGAATTATTTCTGAAGGATCACGTGACACTGAAAATTAGGCTAATGGCTGCTGAGAACTTTAGTCATTACATGAATAAATAGCATTTTAAATAGTTTTTAAATTATAATATTTCATGATATTACTGTTTTTACTGTGTTTTAAATCAATTAACTTCAGTTTTTTTTCAAAACTACAAACGTTAGAACAGTGGTATATCTTTCAACTGTAAATCTATCTTACACACCGTCATAAACAAAAATTCAGCTAATTTAGCTATCAAATGAATCACAATATTAGTTTCTACTACATTCTGACTGGAAAATGACTTTTCTACCTGTTCAGGGAGGGAGTCATTTGTGAATCTGATTCAGACTGCTAACTCAACGCTGTTTTGTGAAACTTTTCATAAGAGTCATCAAATCAAACATCATTGCCTGTTCTGTGTATCTGTTGAAAAGAAAGATCTAAAGATGTAATTAACTAACCTCACTAAGTGATAAAAAGCATATGGATGCAGACAATGTTGAGCAAAGGTGACTAGATGCTGCTTTTTTGGTCCGCCTGTCTTTTCTTTTCCTTTCCTCTGTTCTCTTACTACTCATTCAAATCCAGTATATTGTGCATGTGTGCTCTGGTTGACTGTTGTTCGATCCTCTCTAGAGAACTGAGTAAGACAGTACAGGCTTAGGCTGAGGGCCATTAGAACTCATCCAGAAGCCTTTACTAATTCATGGCGCTCCAGTTAGCAGCAGCCTGGCTCTGTGTTTCACAAGCAGCATCGCTGCTGCGAGCCCCCATCACGCTTGCTCTCGCTCGCCCCACACCAGCTTTCATCTGCCTCTATTACTCTCTCTCTCTCTCTTCTTCTCACATTCACATGCACACATGATGAGCCTTTGTCATGTCCTCTCTGCGTGTCCTTTTTTTCCCCTCCTGAACACCCCAAATCAGTCCATTCATACACAAAACCATTCTATGTCAGCTCCTTTTTTAATATTCTCTAAATCCACATGGGACACAACTTGAAAACTTGAGTAGTGACATGAAGTAAACAGTGTAGAATCAACTTCTTAAACATTACAACAGTAGTCTGAGCACAAACAGATGCGCTTGAAGTCCTACGGGACGTGGTGTAATACAGTTCCAATGACAGGGCTGCTGGGATGCCTGCAGGCTTTCCTCACTCTAATGTATTTTCGCTGTAGCTGTTTGAACCTTCAAGACTTGAAAGTGACCTCAGAGCGCCTGTGAAGCACTGCAAAAGACTGGCAGGTCAACACAAACAGGTTTATGTCTGCAGAGTTTATATTAATGCTGATACAAACCTTGCTTTCTAGGGCTGTCTCTAACTGAAACAGTATATGTTTCTCTCTTCCTGCATCTTTTCTCTCTCTTTTTATATTTCCTCTTACTTCTTACATTTTACTCTAATGAACTGAATTTACAGCCAAATGCGGGAACTTCCCATATGCAGGCATTTCGAAAACCAGTTAAAGTCAGTCTTTCTCAGTCTCTGCTCGCCCTCATGACTAATAAATCTTTTAATACGTTCAAAATGGAGGGCTAATGAGAATGAGATGTTTCTTGAGAATTAGCCTCCGTGGGGCTTTACAAGAGCGGTTCTCTTACAAAACCGCAATATCCGTTGATGATAACTTCTACAAGGAGGTCACAGGCAATCATGCAGTACTGAATGCACTGAAGAATGCTGAATCCAATTCGCCACGTTACTTGAGGAGAAAATAACCTCAGAAGAAAAGCTATTTGGAGAGTTCAAGCGCACCTTTGAGTAAATGACCCACTTAAATACAAACGTGGGAAAGAACTGAGCAAAAGCCATAAGGCAAGTTTAGAACATGAAAACATAAGGGTCACAAAAGAAGCAGAAGTGAAGCCAGGACCGAGCTCAAGGATGTAATGCTTTATTAAAAAATAAAAATAGTTGAAATCTGATAAAATGAGGTCCAGCACTTTAAGTAATTTTATCATTAGCAATGGGATATATAGAAAAGTCATACTATAAAACAGATGTCTTTTTCCAGTTTTATGGTAATTTAAAATTATTTACTGAGAATTGTAAACAAATGTAATTCTGCTTTAATTTCTGTTTTAATAAGTATGCCTTTTAGAAACAGCATTTAAATATTATATTTATACAAACGATTATGTATCTTTCTTTTTATCAGTTGACATTTAAAAGGCTGACATCTTGAAAAATGTGTTGTTCTTTACATAATATATTTATGTATACTGTGTATATGTATTATCTATATATAAATACAAACTCATATTTTTCTTAAATATATACATGCATGTTTTATATATATATATATATATATATATATATATATATATATATATATATATATATATATAATATAAGAAAATAAATATATAAATGATAAATGCATTTACATTTTTCAATGTATATTCAAAATATATTCTGTATGTGTGGGTTTTAATATATACATAATAAATATACACAGTACAAACACATTATGTAAAGAAAATCTTATTTTAGATGCAATTAAGTGCTTCACAGCACTAATATATAATATGATTTTTGAAGCATCATGTGACACTGAAGACTGGATAAAAAGTGAATATTTAATAATTAATAGATTTGAAAATATTTAAAAGACTGTAAAAGTTTACATAAAGGACATAAGTATTATAATGATTTTTTTTTTAAATCATCACTAAAAGTGAAAACAAATTTGATTGGTCCAAAACATAACCTTCCCAGGTGATAAATACTGCAAAAAACTGAGCCACTTTCACACTGCATAATATCCATACCATACCCTCGTGAAGGGACACATTGATAGACTACTAATTTACATTCATTAAGAGACACATCTCAAAAACAATGACAAGATGACAGCTGATTATAGAAAAAAAATCTATTCTCATGGGTGAGCAGAGCTGAGAGGCAGCATGATGCTAATTAAAAAGAGAGGGCTTCTCAGGGACACTCAAGTTGTAATATATTTACAGTAACAATACAAAAATATGTATATAATGTACTAATTATACATTCCATACCAAGTTAAAGCATATATAAATAATTGAGTTATATATACAGTATATATGCCAAAAGTATTCTTTCACCTGCCACCTCACATATCAACTTAGGTGGCATCCCATTCCTAATCCATAGGGTTAAATATGATGCACTGCACACACTGATGTTGGACGAGAAGGCCTGGCTCTGTAATTCATCCCAAAGGTGTTCTATCAGGTTGAGGTCAGGACTCTGTTCAGGCAAGTCAAGTTCATCCACACCAGATTCTGTCATCCATGTCTCTAAAGACCTTGCTTTGTGCACTGGTGCACAGTCATGTTGGAAGAGGAAAGGGCCAGCTCCAAACTGTTCCAACAAAGTTGGGAGCATGGAATTGTCCAAAATGTCTGAAGCATTCAGAGTTCCTTTCATTGGAACTAAGAGGCCAAGCCCAGCTCCTGAAAAACAACCCCACCCCACAATCCCCCCTCCACCAAACACTTTACACTTGACAAATAAAGTCAGACAAGTACCGTTCTCCTGGCAACCCTGACTCGTCCATCAGATTGCCAGATGGAGAAGCAGGATTTGTCACTCTAGAGAACGCATCTTCATTAGAGTCCAGTGGCAGCATGCTTTACACCATTGTATCCAACAATGCAGCTGCTTGGCCATAGAAACACATTTCATGAAGCTCTCTGCACACTGTTCTTGAGCTAATCTAAAGACCACACGAAGTTCGGAGGTCTGAAGCGATGGACTCTGCAAAAACCTCTTCACACTATGCGCCTCAGCATCCGCTGACCCCGCTCCGTCAGTTTACCACTTTGTGGCTGAGTTGCTGTTGTTCCCAAACACTTCCACATTCTTATAATGCAGCTGACAGATGACTTTGGAATATTTAGGAGCGAGGAAATTTCCCGATTGGATTTGTTGCGCAGGTGGCATCCTATCATACTTCCACGCTGTGATTCACTGAGATCTTGAGAGTGACCCATTCTTTCACAAATGTTTGTAAAAAACAGTCTGCATGCCTAGGTGCTTGATTTTATACACCTGTGGCCATAGAACTGATTGGAACACCTGATTCCGATTGTTTGGATGGGTGAGCAAATACTTTTGTCAATATAGTGTATATATATATATATATATATATATATATATATATATATATATATATATATATATATATATATATATATATATATATATATAAGCTTTAACTTAAACAATCTTGCAGCTGTATAGCAATGGTCAAACAAACTTAGAACACTGATAAACTACCTACATTAGTACATCATCGTAGTGTACGTTTTGCAGAGGAAGAAACACTCATATTCTCTTTTCTGAAAATAATTTTTTTTCTGTTTTTTTAACTGAATGTGTAATGAGAGGCGAGAAGGAGTTTTTGGAGGAAAACGCAAAAGGATTATTGGGACTGGGAACACAGAAGGCACTAGGGGAGGAGAGGGCTGCCGTTTAAACATTTAATTTGGATTCCTGACAGTGCTTGAGACACAGCTGAAATACTGAGGAGCCGATGTTGTTTTTCTGTCCTGAGAGCAATACTATGTGCCTATGAAAATATCTCTAGGGCACATGCTGTATGGGATTCTAAATAAGGAGTAAAAAAAAAAAAATTGCAGGAATGAACTAGGATCATTAAGAGGCAGAAGCAAACACGGTGCGCAGTGTAGCCTAACAACTTCTGTGGAATCCATTGCAATAAGCTTTCAAGAGAAGCTGCCCGTGAGACTGAAGATGTTGATTAGAAATTACAAAGTCAATGTTTTTTCTGCTGCTGTGGAAAATTACATAGCCTGGTTTTGGGCTGGCTATGAATAAACAAAGCAGAGGAGAACAACACCTGGACCTCATCCTCTTTTTCACAGAAGAGCTCTCCAAACACACACACGCTCTCTCTTTTTCTTAATCACTCTCTCTTTCTGTCTCAGATACATCATCATCAACTGTCTTGGCTCGAAGGCTTGGACTCAGATTATCATGACAATGCAAGACGTGTTTTAATGAATAAATCTCCATTAGTTCCCAAAAGCGTTTTTGCTGTTTGTCTCTGCTACTCTCTCCTTTCCTCTCAAACATGTACTGATAAAAACACACATGTTCGCTTCTATTACCCAGCTGAAAACTGAATGAGACAGGGTCATGCAAATACGAAAATAGATGAAAATCCAGACTCCAGACACAATGTTTTGACCTAGAAAGTCTGTTAGCTGAATATGATGGCCTGCCTGTGATCGTACGTGGGTGGGCTATAGATGTTGCCTTGATATAGATTAAACAAGATAGCTGCTACAATTCATTTCCAGATCTTCAGTCTGCAAGGATTCTGTCCGAGAATATTATCCAGCGTTGCTCTGATTTCGCTATCAGACAGTTTGACTGATCGGATAATAGCCTTTGTAAATCAAACCCAGAACTGTGCAGAAAGTGTGTGTTTGATTGTATGATGATAGCTGTCCACTTAGAGATATCTAAAGAGTCTTGTATCATCATGAAGGGGTTTCTTTTGCAGTAATGACCAGCTAACTGAACATTATTCACCTTAATTATTCAGCAATCGATTTGGCAAATAAAGTAGATAAAAATAAAGAATATAATATTTTATAGGGGCTATATGTATGTAGTATTTATTTATTTTTTCATTTATTTATTTATTTATTACCTTTTCAGATTTTCAGTAATTTTGTTGTTAATAATTTTTATTATTATTTTTAAATATTCCTATTTATCTTACATTTTTATTTCACTTTTAGTCATTTCTATTACTACTATTTTGCCAAGACCATTTTTTTATTTTATCTTTTATCAAGTATATATATATATATATATATATATATATATATATATATATATATATATATATATATATATATATATATATATATATATATATATTATATATTTTTTATTTATTTATTTTTTATTTATTTTTTTTTTACAGTTTATAACAATATTAATCAGGCCCAATTTTTGTTTCTTCTCTCCCTCCATCTACTCTATATCTTTATACAAAAACACATATAACATATGGCACATTCTTAATTTCCAAGTCATAAGTGATTACATGATGCATTCACTGTTGGGATGAATGGGGACCAAGGATCATCTTTTGCTTGCCTACTGGTTATTTGGCATCAGAAACATTTCCTGAGAGGCTGCGAGATTGAATATTTAATACCCAGCCCACAGCATTTTTCCGTTCCTATCTAAAAACAAGTGACCACCCTCTCTGGCACACGCACCCAAACATAAACACTCTCACCACATAAGACAAAGGCAGGAGGCAGTTTCCAGGGATTTATGAGCCAGCTACTGAATCACAAATTATTCATTAGTGGTGAAAAGTGTGAAAAGCGCCTCTGTTCACAATGTCCATATTTAATCTCATCTGGTTTCCCTGGAAACTTGTGTATTCGGTAGCAACACTTATTTCCAAGCATTCCGATGTCTGCTCTTCGTTCGCCGTAATAGGAAACACACGCAAAGGCAGTTAAAGCAACATGTAAAATGTCGTAATAACTATTCACGGTATTACAATCACATTTGCTTATTTTGCACACAATATGCAAAAGCATCAAAGATGATTCAGTTGTGATATAACCATGAGCAAGACAGTGTGGGTGTCATTTTGACTTTTTTTGCCCTCTGTGTCCCTTCCAAAGCTTGCATTTTATTCCGCTGACATGATCGAACATGATCAAATTATTTTTAAGCATCGTGTGTTTTGTGATTTCTCCTGCCCTGAAACGGAACGGTTTTCAGCCTTACCTTCCAATTAGCTGGAACTCTCCAGAAACCCCACGGCGCCGCATGGCCATGAGCAGGCCACGGACAGTCATTCCTTCACAAAAGCAGACGACCACGCGGGCTTTGGGCAGACGCTCCCGCAGTTTCTTAAGCAGACGGTCAAAGTGCTTTTCTCCAGCATTACTGTATATCTTATCAGAGTGGGCGATACATAGACCCTCCTCTGCGGCCAACTCCTTAAAGGCCTCCATGCCACTCTCTCCATAGTTACCTGTGTTCAGACACAAAATATAGGAACGGTTAATAGAGGATAAGCTAAAACTCATATGAAACTAGTGCAGCTTTAATCAAAGACACAGAATGGAGGATGGATTACCGCCACTGATCCAACACCTGTCAGACCAGTCAGAGCCCAGGATAAGAAATGGATGATAGTTGACTATGGAGGACACAAAATGACAGGCAGACAGGAAACTGAAAAACATGAAATGGAGAAATGTCACCACCATTTTGGATACAAATGGCAGAATGAAAACACAAAATAATAAAACTATATCATACAAATGGCTTTTTGGAATACATGATTCAGAATGGATGATCACAGCATTCTGTCATATTTTTGCTTAATAACCGCTAAAAAGCAACAGACTTTCGATAATTTCAGCACACAATGCTGTTTTGGACCCCACTTAACTCTATAGATGAAAACATTCTAGAAAAACATGAACATTACAGTAACAGAATTTTCATTTTTGCATGAACTCTCTTTTTAAGTAGCTCATATCCCTCTTCTTCTCATATTTCACAAGCGCGTGTTTATTTATTATGCAAGTAGCCAAAGCAATAAATCCCTTCGAGACCTGATCACCCCGTCGAGTTTTATTTTGCGGTAAGGACCGGCTGACTGAACATTATCCTTTAATTATATTCCACAGGCATTGTACTGTAACTAGACAAGTAGGACACCAATAATACTTTGTGGTGCTCTTGAGAATTACTGCAAATTACCATAATAGGTCACTCGAACACACTGTGTCCTTTTCAAAATATTGTATGAATCAGAAACGGGTCCGTACAAAAGCTGCAGGCTCACAACGGTACACTTAAAACATCTTCCGTTCCATCCCACGTCTGGGCTGCCAGGCGAAATTTACATCTTATTGTGCAGGCAGCAGAGGTCACTGCTGTTGACTGTGCTCAGGAGAAGAACAGTGCTACTGTCTAATCAGGAAAGATGAGTGGTGTGTGGTCACTGATGACTGTCTGGAGGTCAGTCTCTGTAGTGTGGGTGTGCGGGTAACAATTTCAGCACATTCACAGTTCCGTGGCTCTCTAGCAACTCCTTTTTTACTCCGTATCTCACTTTCTTTAGGTTGTGTTGAACAACTGTATTTGCAGGTTTAGGTTTCATTCTTTGTAGCTTCCTCTTTTCTCTTTCTCTCTATAAGCTCTAAAACCGTATTTTTTCTAAATCACGTGTTTGGTATAGAACACATGGTACAAGTGGTGTTATCGTTAACTAGCTAAACCGACACTAAGGTCTGGTTTCACAGGCAGGACCTAGACTGAGCCAGGATTAGGCCATTGATCAATTAGGACATTTAAGTTATTTTATATATGTTTTTTTAAAAAAAAAACATTACTGGTGTGCATCTTGAGGCACCGATACATTTTAAGATCAGTCAGTACAAGTTTCTTTCAGCTGAAACAGATCAGACTTACATTTTAGACCTTGTCTGTGAAACCAGGGGAATAAAAAATGTTTGGGGTAATTGAAATAAAGCTGACATAAAATAGTACATAAACATTGATGATTAATGGATATCAATTAACAAACCATAATTAAATGTTAATAATATATAAAATATATAAAAATGTTCCTGCTTAAAATTTCTGTGAGTGAGTTATGAATAATTTGTTAAGATACTGAACTCGAATGAACTTTAAAATCAAAACATTATACCGAACACTCGAGTTTTCATTCATTTCCTGTCTTTGTTAGAGTATGTGAACCTACTTTGAAACAAAAATAATTAAAACATACGAATGTCCTGAGAGGAGAGTGTTAAATAAACCATTTTAATCTAATACTCAGAGTTCACTGCTCTGTTGTTTTGGTGATAACTAATTAGTGTGCCGACTTGGCTGGCTTTAGAGGGATTTTTTTGCACTTTTTTTAGCTGCTCAGGCTGGGAGATCAGCCAAACCAGCTGAAGACCATGCTAGATGACCAGCTTAAACCAGTTAAAAGCAGCAAGCAAGCCTTTATTTTTTTTATACTTTTTAGCAGGATTTACATCAATAAAACTCTCTAAAAGAAGCTGTCATTAATGAGTCTAAACCAGACAGATTAATTTATATTTGGCTGGGTAATTAATGTAATCAAAGATCTCTGCTGTCACTATGAGCAACAGGCAGCGATGTCCGAGACAGTTGATGATGCTGTGTTTATAAGTGCACAGTTACAGAGTCCCAAGAGGGAAAAGTCATCTTACGAATTATTTATCACCAAACCAATAGAGCAGTGAATCTAAAATTAGCATCATATTGCTTAGTGAAATCGGTCTAAAGTTGGCCTTTTGTAAACAAATGCTTGTTAGAAGTAGGTAAATATGAACTATGAAACGAGGAGGACATCACTAATAAAACTGTAATTTAGCAGCATAGTGTTTTATACACTGACGTATGCTAACAGTACTCTAAACCGTTTATAAACCAATCAGTTTGATCATATTTACTTTTAATTCCATCAGCTAGTGTAACTGAATTAAAATACAAAAAAGTGTGGTTTAACAGACAAGCTTCCACCTCTGGACATTTTATAAACAAATCACCAACTGAACTGAAAGTGATACACACAACAGTGCTGGAGGGAGGAACAAAAAATGTGTGTGTGTTGTGAGCGAGAAGGGGAGAATACATTATTACCCTCATTATGTATGGAGAAACTGAGTCATTAAAGCATGCTTCCATTTGCAAATAATAAAAGGTCTTTGGTCCACTTGCACTACAACTCTAATGGGAGTGCATTACCATTAAGGTACATTTAAAGAGTGGTGCACTCGTTATCTTCAAATACAGAATTTTAGATTGATTTTACTCGAAATGTTAACACTTAAATCCTGTGTGTTATGCGTTTGCGCTTTTATATTTAAAGTCAGACTTACACAACCTAATCTAATTCTTTCAAGCTATAGTCACAGTAAGGGAAACTAGTTGCAACATGGAGCCTAATCAATTAGAGCTAAAATGGTCATAACAGCACCCTCCTAAGGTGACAGCAGAAGTCATGAGATTCTATATACAAGTCTACACCCTGTATTCAAGTCAGATTTCTGGCTTGTAGTCAATTTGCAACCATGATAAAGGATGTTAAATGATAGAACAATTTAGCTTCATGCATGTTTGAAAAAAAAAAATCTGGTCACAGCTGACCAAACATGAAGGGCTGTGACAATGTTCTTTTACTGGACCTACAAAAATTGTATATACATGTACACTATATTGGCTATATATGTGCACAACGCTCACAATGACTGTTGTTTTGTTTTGTCTCTAAGTTGCATTTTTGTTTAGAATTTAATGTTTCAAATAAAACTTGTTTAATAAAATTATTTTATTTTATAAAAGAAATGTCATAAATGTTTGGAATGACACGAGGGGGAGTGAATAATGGCAAAATATGTTTGTTTGTTTTTTTGAAGGACTATCGCTATAATGAACAAGATTTAAAATGTTCATGCTTTCCCATTTACAGTTCGCACAATTTTGGGATATAAGCAAACTACTTTGAGGTAGTGTTACAACGAACACAAAAGTGCTAAAACGCTCCCCTTCCCTTCCTTACCGACGCACCTGCTCACATGAATGTCATTTATAGATTTCTAATCACTACAATCATTTTTGAGCTGACAAAAGTTGTTTAAAGGTTTCATCCTTTTGACAAAAGGAAGAGTGAGCGACTTACCCTCCGTGTGAACCGCAGACACGTACGTCCAGTTATAGTGTTTGACAATGTCGAGCATAGCGCGCGCCTGCAGCGTGTCAGAGGGCACGACACGGAGGAAGTATTTGAAAAGGGTTTTGTCGCTCAGGTCTATGCTGGTTGCCGAATAAGCAATTTGCGGGATGTTAAACAGCTGGAGGAGATTCTGCACCTGGATGGCCACCGAGCTGGAGCCCGGACCTATGACTCCAGCGATGGGCTTCTTGCTAGGAGGCGGCTGGTTGGAAGGGGTCCCGTCGATGCACCACTTAGATCCGTCTTTGTCATCCCGAATAGAGATGAGGGAGTCTCGAATGAACTCGATGCTCTGCTCTAACGCCACGGAAGAGTGCCAGCACGAGTCCCGGATCTCGCAGCCCAGAGTGATGTTGGGCAGCAGGTACTGGTCCGAGTTAATACGGTCCAGCGTATAGAACATCGCTTCCACCCGCTGGATGCCGTACTGCTCCCTCACGTCTCCGCATTTTCTCTCGGCCACACGCTCGGCGGACGGCTGGTGGTGCACGGAGAACAGCGCGCCGATGATCACGTCGCCATCCATGCGGGCGACAGACCGGGCCGCCGCGCGCTGGACCGCCGAACGCTTGTATATGTTTCCAAGCGCGTGAGATGAGAGTGTCGGTGGAAGCAGACACAGGAAAAGTATAAAGTGTCCGCACGAGACCCAGGGCATCTTCAAGCGTGCCATGTTCCACATTGTGCGACGGGCATAGCTCGCGAGCTGCTCGTGCCAGCGGTGCTCGTTTCTCTGCAGTCCCAGATTCAATTAAGGGACCATGATGCGCACGCGAGACCACATGAATGCGCCCTGACACCTGCTGAGAAAACATAACAGTTAGTTAGAGACGACAAGCGCATCTACTTTAAAGCGGGCGTGCGTTAAAGGCCAGCGCGGGCTGTGGAAACAGTGCATTGTTTAATACGGACGAAGAAGGGGAGTGACCAGAGTTAATTGTAACAATTTAGCCAATTAAAATGAGATACGTGGGTGAAATCACTCTGACCACCAGCCTAAATGCTGAGATTACAGTTGTAAGACTCAGTAAAATATAAAAGATGTACGGAACAATTAGAATGGGTTATGCTCGATTTAGTATTATTAATAACATACGTTGGCTATATCAGCAGTTTTCGTTTCGTCTGATGAATAAATGCACACGGTTTTAATCGATTTGTAACTACAAATAGTATTCCCAGGGCTTGTAAAACTGTCCCATTTATTTATTTTCAAAAGTTTGAACACAATTTGATAGAAATGTGCATAGGCCAAAACGTTCCGTGAATATTATGCTTTTAACAAATGTTTGGTGCATTTTCAGTTTTGAATAATCGGCGTACTATTTTAAATTAAACGAGGCGGGGTGGCATAGCAATTATTTGAACATGCACATTTGATCACCACTATACGTGCACAACATTTTAAATGTTTTCAGTTGTTGTTAGAGCTCACCTAGTGGGGCAGTTTGTAACAACAGCACCATTTATAACCCTTTTGGCATTAATTTACATAGATTAAAAATAAACTGTATATTCACGAACTAATTTTACTTGCAGACTAAGGAACAGTATCGTTTGAGACGCATAGAGTAAAACAACGTCCAAAATACGTAGTATGACACTTCAGAAGCTTTCTGCGAACTATTTCATTGTATGCTAAATAATTATCGAACGAAAGACTAATTTTCGAAAAAGCATGTACTGTCAGAATGACCATCATTGTCAAGTTTTGTTGACGAGGTCGTTGTTTTCCTGTCCTTGCAGGGGCGATTTCAGCACCGCGGACAGCGCAGACAGCCGGGTGACGGACAGTCAATGAAACTATCAGACGTGTCTTTGTAGTCAAAGCACAACTACTGGATGCGATGTATTTGCACACAGAACCACATAAAGCTCACGTTGTATCCCCTTAATATTCCACGCGGCTATAAACAAGATTTACTTGTTTTTAGACAGAAATGAACTGCGCTCACCTCGTTAAATTATGTTCATCTTAAACGTAAATTCGGGGAAAGAGAGAAAAACAAAACCCTAACAGCAACTACTGTGCCGTATGATGCGTAACAGCAAAGGCAGACCTCTCATGCCATACATTCAGAATCGTTTCTACGCTTCTTCTGTCGTTTCCATTCAGCGTTTATAAGCATCAATGGCTTAATCGATTGCACTCAGTGACAAATGAGCCTTAATTACAAAGTAATGCCTCCTGTACTGTCACTGACTGACATTGCCGCACATCTGTCTGTACCTGCAATTTATCAAGAATACAAGCAAGAATGGAACATCTGTACAGGAATTTGATCATTACGCACCTGAGTCAATGAGACATCGCTTTACCTTCTTCTAAGACAGCTGCTGCACTGATGATATACTTCAGTTATCAGTGTGCAGCCCAGCTAGAGGAGCTCTCTCTCTCTCTCTCTCTCTCTCTCTCTCTCTCTCTCTCTCTCTCTCTAACACTTTGATATGTTAGTGGGCGGGATCCACCAGACTTGGCTTGTCAGAACAAGTCGTCAAATAAGTAGTGATGTGAATGTAAATATCAAATAGAACACGCTGTGGACTGATTGACAACTGTCATAATAACCCACCGTCAACTATTTTTTAACAAACCACAATTTCTGTGATAACTTGTTACGTGTAGATCACCGTAAAAGCCTGAATAAGTTTTAAAAGTAGCAAATAAGGACAGTTAATTATGTTTATGTGCACCCCATACCGATCCGAAAGGAAAACGGGCTAGCGGGCTTCTGTTGCTATGGTTACCCCAGACTAACGCGATTTCTGGAGGCTAGGATTTCCAGGTGAAATTAAAAAGCTCGTATTTATTTGCAATTAAACTTTATCGGTCAGTTAAAACGTGCATGCTCTTAAAGCAAAGCACGTTAAAGAACGCAAAACAAAATACAACATAAACATATTAACGAACATAAAACAAAGTAAAAGGAATGTGTACTTCGGTTTAAGCAGGTTTTTAGATAGGCAGTTAAAGGTTAATTAGGGATTTTGGAATGTCTGAAGAAAAAAAATGGATGTGAAAGTTCACTCCAAATATTTTTTTTCTTTTTTTGTATGGCCTAAAAGTAGATGTACATTCTTTTATTGACAAATAGATGACAAAATATAGAAGATTAAAATGAAGAGATTGGTTCTCAGACAAAGACTTTATAGTGCAGATAGCAAGGGACGAACCTATATATATATATATATATATATATATATATATATATATATATATGTGTGTGTGTGTGTGTGTGTGTGTGTGTGTGTGTGTGTGTTATGGATATTAACACTAATGCTTTACATTTATTAACACTAATGCTTCACATTTAGCATATTTAACTGTCATTACATATTTCATGTAAAGCAACATGACATTATCTATTCTCTCTATTCACTGACAGAGCAGCAGTATATTCAGAAAGATTGGACTAGTAAATTCAGTATGAGAGTAAATTGGATGTGAAAGTATACAGCGCCATCTGCTGACAGAACGACACTTCTGTTTTTTCTAGACTTGGCCATGTTTAATTGCCGATAATAGTTAACGTGCAAAGGCTTAGGCTGTGCGAGTGTTATCTAATGGCAATATATTTTAGGTCTAAAAATACTTAATTACCGATTTCCGCTGAGCAATTGTAAAGGTATACGACTGGATTGGACAATAGATTAACTAGGCCTATGAAACAAAAATGTTGTTCATTATTTATTGCAATGGTGCTCTCTAGTGATTTAAGGTTGATACTGCAAAAACAATGTGTATTTTCATCTTAATGCAAAATGATAATATTTTCAAGATAAACATTAAATTTCTTTTTCGGTTGTTATTATGCAATTATTTTCAGAGTATTTGTCATTTTTTTAAGCATACATTTTTAATGTAAATTCAACGTAGTGCAGAATATTTTTGCCCAGTTATTAGCCTATATATATATATATATATATATATATATATATTAGCCTATATATATATATATATATATATATATATATATATATATATATTGCCTAAAAGATCTAGGTTTTGGCTTTGTTTGATAATTCCCGGCAAGGACAAGGCATTCTGAAAAACGTATGGTCACTCAGTTTTTATAAAATAATAATAATAATAATAATAATAATAATAATATATTTAATAAATTTTTATATATATACACACACACACACACACACACACACACATATATATATATATATATATATATATATATATATATATATATATATATATATATATATATATATATATATATATATATATATGGACAATAAGGTTTCACAGAATTCAGTTTTTTTATGGACTCGTCCACTGGGAGGCAGCATATAGTTCATGATCCAATATCTGCCATGTTAGAATCCTATAAACAAAGTATATAACCTGCTGTTTTGTTTCTTCTGTACTAGCACTAGTTTTGAGAAATATTAATCATTACATGTATGAGATTTTACAGCAGTTGTTGTTTGCTGGTGAAATGTCAATGCAAAGCAGTAAAATACATAGTTTCGATGTACTGATTTGTGAGCGTTTGAATACCAAATATTGTAAAACTGAATCAAGGAAATATTTTGGATCTCTTTAATATGTTCAAAGACATCCTTCTGTTTCTCACATTTTCTTTTATCTTGAATGTCACTCAGTATAGCACTCAGCCAACAAAGGTCAGATAACAAAATTATGTTTTTTTTTCATTAAAAATAAATGATTGGATTGAAACAACAGAATGGCTTTAGATTGAATAAACATGTTTGGAATATCATATGACGCATTTGAAGTACTGAAATTATGGTTATGGCCCTCATATGTTTCAAAACCAGTGAGCGTTTGCACCCTATACAGCGTTGCAAAATAAACTCAGAAGGTATGAACCTGTGAACACGTTCTATAAATGACTCACTGATATTTTGTTGGGAGGGCTAGTTCAGGTTTGTATGGCAAAAGTACTTTATAATGGTTGGAACGGCCGCTCTACAAATTATTAATAAGCCAAACGGCGTATTGGTTTTGGTCAGCTGAGCTTTATTTTTATACATGGCAACACTGGTAGGAAGTGTGAGGCAAACACGTGGCAATACAATGGTGGAAGGGCTAATGTCATGTGAAACGGAGTCTGAAAAGAGGTTGGGCTTAGCTGCCCAAATAAGTATTATTCTTCATATTTCACGTGTGTTTTAATTCAAATGCGATTAAAGTTTCACTGTGTCGTTATTTGAGTATAAAATATTACATAGAAGCCGCTTAAAGTAGCACGCGGTACGTGTTACTTTTCTCGGCGTCTATCAGGACGAGCCAATCACGACTGTTCGTTGATTAACTATTATTCAACTTATTTTCACAGCAGCTGTCGGTACGGGTTTCTGTTTGAATGTCAAGTACCAGTCCTAGAAATTAACGCATTTAAACGGTTACGCTTTTTCAAAACACAAACGTCTCAAATCAAAACAAAACGCATTGTCATATGATCGCTGCTCAATGGAAGATGCATGTTTTGAGCAGCCAAGCGCCCCCCGCAGGAAATCAGTTTTTTTGTCCCAGGGTTTTAAAGCCACATTTGTCATCCAATGGTGAAAAGACCCAGTCACGTGATGCAGAAAGCAGGAAGCGCAGCCACATCAACAGCAGCACTAGAGTGAAACTGCAGAGAGCTCGACCTGAACGCCCGAACCAGGACCGAGAATAGACCAACTAGACACCATGTTTTGGAGACTTTTCTTCGTGACAATATTGCTGGCCTTCTTCGGATCGTCGATAAACCAGGGACTGGCGCAGGGTGAGTGGATTCATAATCTGTAAATACAACAATGAAACAGCGAGTCCCGGTTGGCACACAGCGCACACCAAAACAATCTCTATCACGCCACCGACTACAACTTAACTGTGATTTTAATTAGGAGTGGTTGCAATTCCTCTTCGATAACGTATTATTTTTCTCTTTCTGAGGAGTAAATGTTGGGTAATGATTCAGTTCTTATTGCATCAACTGCCCTCGGTAGCCTATTGCCAAATGACGAGGTCATTTTAGATTTCAAAAGAAGGGGAAAAAAATATTAAGAAATAATTTGGTTTTGAAAAGTCTTATGCAGTTAGACCTTCTTAATGAACCGAATCGAATCATTTGAACGGTAATCTTACTACACTTGTCCAGCCTACACATTTTAATCCACTAAAAAAGATCCGGATCCCAAGAGTCGTTTATTCAGGAATCGAACTACTTTGGTCGCTGTGCAAGTGTTTGAGTCAACAAAAAAATACTGAGTCTTTAGAGTCATTTTGGGTTTAAATTGGATTTTCCTAGTAGTTCTGTTTCACGTTATAGATTCAGCTGTGATGCATTTACAAGAATCCACGGTGTTCCTTCCATACCGGCGAAGGAAGGTTCGAGAACTAAAACCTCCTTTTCCGGTGTTTTTGAACGAATCATTCGAAAGAACTTATTGAGTTCCAACCTTAATTTTAATAGCATAGTCTTAAACACTTTCTCGTTTCAGATTTACCGTCTTTGTTTTAGATATTGTTCAATACTGAACTAAAATGGTAATTTTAAAGCTGTCTGAAATGATTGATTACACAGTGATCGCTGGCCTGCCGCTGTTATGTAATCCAATACTTAAATCAGGGTTTCTATTTTTTTTGTCTTGTGGCTTTGCTTCCATTGAGATCTACTGCTTTATGAAGATCTATATTTATCAAGAGAATCACATGTTGGGTTGTAAAATAAACCAAAGAACTCTCTCTGTTTTGGGGAAAAAGCACTAGGCACTTGGGCTGTGTCTTAAATTCTACTGGGCTGCGTGAAAATCAAATGAATTCACTATCTGTTTAATGTATATTATTATTTTTATTATGAGCAGTTACCTCTTAATGTTTCACCGAAATGCCATACATGGACCTTTTGATTTAAAACGGCCAGCTTCTCTCTGGAGATGTATACAGGGGCTTCTTTAGTAAAAATATTGTTATACTCACAATGTGGAGAAAAAAAATCTGCCATCACTTCTATCTCACAGAAGCCTTAAGCTTGTCACAGTCTTCTTAAATGACCTTGGTTTTTGTGTGATTTGCCAGAGACGGCAGATCATGTTCATTTGGTCACAAGACTCATTGGTCCTCTTGCCAGTTTTTCTGTTACTTCTCATCAACACAGTGTAAGATTAAATGCGTCAGTTTACTTACAGAAAAGATTTTAGGTTGGCATAAATGGGTATGGCTCTTATGTTTCAGCTAGAGACCTGGATAATGTTTTACTAATATTTTGTGGTTATTCATTGTGCCTTGTTTTTAGGTTTAAAGGCCAAGAGATAACACTGACGCATTCTCTGGCAACAAATCTAGGTCAACAGCAGAAGAAACCTGTAATAAAATGCCGGTGTTGCTTGATAATGACAAATGATAATGATGAGCTCATTGATCATTTTTTAGGCATGCAATATATGTTGTTTAATGGGTGGTTTCTTTTGCAGATGAAGACTGTGGAGTGTTGTCTTGTGGAGAATGTGGAAATACAACTCACTGCCAGTGGATGAAGTGCCAAGGTCAGTCCCTCCTCTGTTATGTATATATATATATATATATATATATATATATATATATATATATATATATATATATATATATATATATATATATATATATATATACATATATATATATATATATATGTATATATATATATACATACATATATATATGTGAAGAGTTCAGATGCAAATACCTTAAAAAGAAATCTTGGTCAAAAATGAGATAATGACACTGACACATACATAAATATAAATAAAAGCCATGATTAAGCACACTTCAGGATTTTCTGTTAAGCTTTCTTTTTATTTTTCCAAGCCACCATTTTGATCTATTTGGTATGATGCACACATGCTTCACCTGATTTACTAGTCACAGTGAATTGTCTGTTTTAGCAAACTACTCATTTCATTAATGGTAAATGGATTTGGCCTTCCAGCAGCATGTGTTTTTTTTTTGTTTTTTTTTTATTGAATATATAGCTTTGTTTTTGCTTCTGTGGTGTTGATATCCAATTTTGCTTGCTATATCCAGTTGTATTTTCACATTTAATAAAGATAAAAAATGAACAGCGGAACCTTCAGTTTTCCTGTTGCCAGATTATAATTGTGAATTTTCACCAAATCATCTCATATGGTTAGCATTGGTCTGCACATCGTTGATTCAAAACACAGATCCTGTAACTGTCTAAAGCGTTCCGAATGTGGTGTACAGATAATAGATGAGATCGTAAACCAGGGTTTATGTGTTTGGTGGTTCATTCAGTGCTTAATGCTGGCTTTGGTCAGTGTGAGCCTGAAGTAACTGCCCTTTTATCCCTGGAGTCCTTCTCCATGCCTCTTTGCTAATGGATGACGTGAAATGAATCAGAGAGAGTAAACATGCTAATGAAACGCACACACTGTTGCTATGGTGCTCGAAGCTCTTCAGGAAAAAAAAATGGGAGAGTAAGCAAGCAGAAAGAAAGTGGCCATATCATGGGTTAAAGGAGTGGAAAATTCAAAACTCTGATTATAGCATGAATGAATAAAGAAATACCGGTCATATTGTTTTAAAAACTTTTAAGATATAGATCTTAAACATCTATCCATTTTGAGTTGGTGCATCAAAAAAATTAATGTAAGGTTTTCACACATGCAAAATGTTTAGAAAAATGTCTACCAGGTCCATGTGTGTTACAAAATATTTTGACAGGGTCGCAAATAAGCATATATGTCTTAACAGAACATAATAACCTGTTCTCGCACAGTTTGGCACTGTTTTTTTTAATTATTATTATTATTATGTATTCTATACTTATTTTATATATGTTTTTTTACTTACTTTACTTAAGTGATGTTTCATTTAGGCCAAGTATGGTAATCCTTACTGGAAACACACAGTAGAAAGCATTGGGTGGCCATTTGCAGTTCGGTACCTTGCTCAGTATTGAGGGTGGAATAGAGTACTGTTCATTCACTCCTACAAGTCCTGTCAGTTCTGAGAATCAAACATGCATCCTTCTAGTTACAAGTCAGAATCTCCAACAATTATGCCGCATCAGCCCACATTTTGACTTTGAAGTGTGGTGTCAAACTGAGTGCCGATTATCTTGATAAAGTCAGATCGGAACAGCGTTATCAGAACACTCTGAGGGTGGTTGAGGCAGAAGCTGAAGCATAACCTAAGGAAGAAATACACTGCAAACAAGAATGCTTAATACATGTACACTAGGTTACATGGCAGTTGTGGCCTAATTGGTTAGAGAGTTTGACTTGTGTAGCATAAAGATTGTGGGTTCGATTCTCAAAACCAGCAGGAAAAGTAGGTGGGGGAAATAAATGAACAATACACTGTTCTACATTCAATACCATCAACTGAAAAGTGTCTTCCACACTCTGCTTGACGATACACTCTGCACAGTCATTTACGACAAAATGGCAGTGGCAGTAGGTAAATAAGTACAGCAAGTAAACAAATAAAGAATGTGCAAGCCATAAATTGCTTCTCAATATACAAATTTATATATATATATATATATATATATATATATATATATATATATATATATATATATATATATATATATATATACACACACAAATATATATATATATATACACACAATATATATATATACACAAAATATATATATATATATATACAATACACACACACATGTGTATATGTATAAAGTTTGTTACTTGACATGTAGAGCCAAAACGGATTCATAGGTTTGTATCAGTGAAGTGTTTCTGTTTTAAAGGTTAGATTGTATTCAGCATGTAAGCTTGTTAGTTTTTGTGTCATTTATTTATTTTTATTTAATTACTTTTTTTTTTTTTTTTTTTTTTTAGTCTGTCTTCTGGTTAATAGTTAAGCTGGTCGTTTATATTAAACTGTCTACCACATGGTCATGAACCACTTCCTTTGCACTTTTACAGGATTTGTTCTCGATCTTAAATTAAACATCAGCTGTCATTCTCTACATTTAGCGAGTCTGTATTGTTCCTCCAAGTAAGAGAGCTTGACAGTAAGGGTAAGGAGAAGTGGTCTGACGGGCCTGAGCAGGTGTTGTGTCTGTAACCGCACCTCCCCCCTTTAACAAAGCCAGTAGCGTTAGCATTGTGCTATCAGCTCCCCAGAGATGACGCGATCGGTTTACACTGATTCAGTGAAACAACGTGCTGGAAATATCTGGGTCTTTCCTAGTCTTTTCCTAGTGCAGACCAGTATAATCAGGTTAAAATGTTTCAGAGTGTTTAGATTATTAGAAAAAGGTTTGTGAATAGTTTTGAGTATTTCATAGGTACAAAATACGGGGTAAATGCTGCTAATCTGCTTTTAGGACAGGACATTTGATTCGTTTTGAGGGTGTTTCTACGAAGCTATGGCTTCCATGGCCTGTTTAAAACCATGTTTAGGCTAAATCAATGTGTTGTTACGCAAGCTGTAAATATGCTTATGTGAATTATTGGTTTATTGGTCTTTGTGCGTGTAGGAAGGTACAATGTTTGCGCAACAAATATTTAGACATTTCACTACATCAGTTGCATTAGATATTAGATTTACAATTAGGCATGTTTGCTAATCTTATCCAATGTAGTTATAACTTCATAGCATGCTGTGTGACCAAGTTCTGACATAAATCTCACACCAATGCAGAATATGTAATTCTATTCTTACAGATTTGTGCCACACATGTTTTAAGTCCACAATTGTGTGTGTGTGTGTGTGTGTGTGTGTGTATGTATATAAGAAACCAGGAAATTTCAGTGGCAGGTTTTGCGGTCTAATCCGTGAAAACCAGTAAAAGCAGGCCGGTTGACATCATATTCATTCATCTGATTGCTCTGGAGTGCTTGTTCAGTCCTTTTAAAGTAATGAGCATGTATGCATTTCCCTTCAATCATTACTTGAGTCTGGGTAACTGAATTTGTTTGGCTGTCTGTACGAACTGGTGAGGACTGAGAAGCAGTGTGGAATGCATGGACATTTTTGCAAGGGAAGCACTTATTCAGAAAGCAAGGAATTGAAAACATCTTGGTGTTGTCATAGTATGGAATTTCAACACGAGAGTTGTACCTTTCACAAAAGCATGTGACATTTCTTTCTCAGTGTAGGCTGTTTGGAGGCTATAAAGAACAGAAGGTACTTCCATACACAGATCTATAGTTTAACCCACCTGTTAAAATGTTTTTTTTTGGAGGGGCTCAGTTTACTTTTGACACAAAATACTCAAAGCGTGTCATGGTTCAGGACACTTGTGTTGTTTTGTGACTCAGCATTCTCTTTCAATACAAGTTGTAGCAACAGACAAACATCTTTATAAAGGCCTAGACTACATTATTTCTCAAGCCTTGAGAACCTGCCCGTAGTTTTTTGATGCATGTAAAAATGTTTTATGTATTATTTTTAATTATATTAAATTCCATAGATACTGAGATTTATTGATTTCAAGTTCTACATTCTACTTTTGTCCTATAATTATAAAATATTTAATTTCTAAATAATTTACTGTATGAACTAGTTGTTTAATATGTTTTGTTTGAGATGAATTTAAGCACACATCTGTGTGTACGCAGTTAGTGAATTAGTCTGTGACTCTTAAGGCTTTCTGAACTTAAGTCAGTGAAAAACATAAGGAAGACAACAGTGTCGGTAAAGTGGATTACGAAACAATGTGTAAAAATTGAATTATTGCTATCGGAAGGAATTTCTGCACTGAGCTGTCTGTCGTATTTACACACAATGATGTTCATGTGTGACGGGAGGATACTCTAAATGGAAACCAGCTGATAGTGACACAGACGTTTCTGGAAAATCTTCCTTGTTTCCTCCTCTTTCTCTATATGTCTTTCTCGCATACCGTCAGTTAATCATTTCACTTATTTCTGAGTCATAACCAATTTATGAGTCAAGGAAGTGTTTGTGATATGTATTCTTTATCTGATGGCATGTAAGGTTGATTAAAAGATCAGAAAGTTCTTTTTACATTTTTTATAAACTACTTTTATTATTTTTTTTGCTTTTTTTTATAATTTTTTTTTGTTATTACAGTTAGTCAATATGGTTTGTGTTTTTTTGGGGGTTTTTTCCCCCTTTTTTTCCATGCTACCAGCTAATAATATTGTTTCAGAGTTTTTTTTCCCCCCTCTCTATATCTCTGGTGTACAGGAAGGATTACTTGAACAAGAAATAATTCAGAATATATTTGAAATCTTTTCTCTTTTTTTCACATTTTAAATGCACAGTTTATGGAAGTTCTAAGTTGATGTTTAAATGGTTTTGTTTTCAATGCATTTCAGATACAGAGAAGTGTGTAAACGTCAGTGCTGAGAACCAAACTGCCAGCTGCGTTAAAGTGAACTGCACAGGTACACATCAGCTGCAAAAAATAATACATTTGCAAGTTGCAAATATGAATTGACCAATTGTATTTGATAAGATGAAGTGGGTTTAATATGTGCATTTTCTCTTAACTGCAGATTCGACGCCAGCCCCGTCAGTGAGCCCTACTACCGCAAACACTACTATCAATGGTAAGGCCATCTAGACCATTCTCATTCATACACGCCTCAAAAAGCATACCTACTTAGTTTAAAGCCCATTGCCAATGTCAGTTTTATTTACATTTATATATCACCTTTTAAAAACAACATTTTTTATGGTTAACCACTAAATCTAGCCATAAAATGTACCTGCACCTGTTCCTAACACAGAACAGTGCTTTTTTACTTTTTATTGCTGAGGTAGAAAAATGATTCTGAACTGCACTTTTTTTTTCCTGTGTAGATACCACAACAGCCACCACCACGACAGTTGCTCCGACTCAAAACGGCACCGCCACAAGTAAGTACAGCTCTCAATAACAGAATGAAACGCCTCCTTTATCCTTTTAATTTTCACTGAAAATTTTGCCTTTTCACAGATGCCACATCTGTGTCTCCTGCTCCCACTCCTACTCCTTCTCCATCAAAATCATCCACATTCGATGCTGCCAGTTTCATCGGTGGAATTGTGTTAGTGCTTGGCCTTCAAGCTGTCATCTTTTTCCTTTACAAGTTCTGCAAATCTAAGGATCGCAACTACCACACCCTGTAACACGCTGCCACCTGGAGGCACCACAAAACCCACACTCTGACCCCCAAAAAAGAGAGACGTTGTGCTCACAGATTCCTAAATACTCTTGTAATTAATTCTTCAGTTTAACCTCATATTTGACTTTTAATTCCTGTGATTTGAGCTTTGTTTTGTTAATCTTAGAGCTCTCACGAGCACTCAAGTTCATTAACACAAATACACCCAACACAAGAGTAAATATGCATTATGGGGTACGCGAAATATGTCCTGCTTTCGTGTACAACCACAGCTGTCTGAAATGTTTCATTATATGACAACACAGCGATTTGTCTCCTCGGTATCTTGGTGGTTCCCCTGAAAGGCATAGAAGGGGGCAACTTCTCATCACTCCTATGACAATACTAACAAACGTCCAGTGTTAATTTCAGGTAACTTTACTAGAACAGTATTTTAGACAGTTGCCATGACTGATGATTCTCAATATTCCACCAAGCCCTTCATAATCATCACCATGTTCAAAAATATCTATTGTTCAAGACCGAATGAACAATGTTTTTCCCCTTCATTTCAAATCTCTTTTGAATTTTCATCACATAGTCCTTTGGGTTGTATCCGTCTGTGTGTGATTTTAAAACACCATTTTTTTTTTTGGCCATTTTTCTTATTTACACCAATCAAGAGAGCCAAAGTGTTGCAATAAATTACGTTCCCCAGATTAAACAGTCACTATGAACTATCTACAGTTAGAGAACTAGTCTCAAAACTAGTTAAACCCCGCATCTCGCTTCTTTTTCTCCTCCCCTAAGGGCACAGTGGAGTGCTGGGTAATTTCAGAGATGCATTATATACCCATACTTAGCATTCTCTTTTTCTGGGGGGACTTACCAGCATATCGGCCATAAGTTATACTTTTGGGAGTTTATGTGGGTTTGAAACGATAGAAGCTCAGCCGATCTAGTTCTACTAACAGTCGAAATGAGTCTTCATTAGAATTAGTTGATTCTGCCGGACATGCGAAAAGAATAAGGCACTATGAGAGTGGAGGATCCACGATCCCGTTCAGAATGATTGACAGTTGAGTCAAAGTGCCTTTAGGTGGAGGCAGTGGCTTGCTGCCTTAAAAGTGAGCCTTAATAGTGTGAATGCGTTTGTGTTGGGCCTCTGTCGAGGCCAGGCTCTGTGTAAGAGTGTCTGCCTGTATGTCAGTGTGTTTATAGACACGCATGCGTGCTTGTTTCGATGAAGTAGATCTAGCGTCTGCCAGCTGGACTGATCGCTATATTATACAGAGTAGATCATTAAAAGTTAATTCATTTGTTGGATATGTCATGGTTCCTAAAAGCTTCTCTTTGTTCTGGAGGTTTTTTTTTTGTTACCTCAGAAATGTTGGTTGGATTCTAGCACTCCCTTTCAAAAACAGATTGATATTTGTACATAATCGGAATTCTGTGACCATAAACTGAATCAATAATAATATATATATATATATATATATATATATATACTCAAATGTCTTAAACTGAAGTGTACATACTTCATGATGATTAAAAACAGGCTTGTACGTAGATACTGATGTTTTTTTTAGGAGCCTTTGTGTTAAATACCATAAACAGAATTGAAATATGCTCTAGAAAAGTGCTATCAGATGTTTTGCTTATTGTCATTTTGTTTTTCTGTTGCTACAATTATCTCAAGATTTGGAATAGAGTCTTAGAATAGAGTTGTGTCGGTCTCATCATTTAATGCTTGTTTTTTGGGTAGATTTGATTCCAATGCACAATTGACTTTCAATACGCCTAATTCCTGCCTTTGCTGAGCACATTTTGTTTGGTACTATGTTCATAAAATCATTTGTCTGGATAGTGTGTTGGCACGTTTATAGGCCCGGGGGCCTGTATTTTTATTTTTTTTCCCCTTCATTCCTGTGTTATGAGATATGAAATGTAATAATCTTGATTAGCTTGCTGCTAATAACTTCCTCTGCGAAACAGAATGTCATTGGCTTGGGAAGTGATTTGGGTGGCAAATTTTGTAATGGCAGAAATGAAATGTTTTGTTTGGTGCGTGCTTTCGTTTTCATCTGCTTTGTTGACCTCCTAATGCGTTTCATTCCCAGCATTTCATTCCTTCTAGGAAGATGACTGTAAAGGCCTCACTTTCTTTGTTGAACCACTCTGATTGCTTGTCTATTGTCATGTCATGGTTCTTAAATGCCAAAGTTGTCTATTTTAGCACGAGTCACTGAAAAGCTGCTACAATGCTTCATGAGCTTCATTGTGCCCATAGTGTAGTCATAGTGAGATCCTATTGTTTGCCATTTCGCTTCAGCTTTGCCAAATTAAAAACACTGTTTACTTTAGAGACGTTCAGACTGCGCAGTGTTTCGATTATGTATTCTTTTTTAATAATGAACATAAAACATAATTACACAACTCATCACAGTATTGTCTGTTTAGCATCAGGCTACATCCAAAGATCCCACTTGGTTGCGAATCGATTTTCCGCTGTGCATGCAAAGGGCTGTAAAGAACATGCTACATTTTTCGTATTCAGAGCTTAGTGAAGGATGCTGTGTCAGACGGTGAATGGCTCAAAATCCTCTCACACTCGGAGAATTCAACCTAATTTCAAGTAGTCTGTGGCCTTGATTTCTTATGCCTTTTGTTTGTGTGCATGCGTGTATCAGATTTCCACAGAAACAGCCATAACAATGCCATATTCTGTCATCGCTCTGAGCTAGTGTTGCATTCCTTGCTGCACCTTTTGAAGATGAAGTGCCTTAATTATTTAAGATTAGACAATGAAGATTACTATTGTCATGAAGACTTGCACTCAAATGGATTTGAACGTTTTAGAGTGAAGTTGTGAGTGGATGATGAGTATAGCATTTTGCTTGTGCCACCCTTTTGTTATCTTAATTGCTAAGATTTAACACTTAACGGAGTAATTTCTTTTTTTTAATGGCTGTAATTACATTTGGTCTGTTGTCCAGCAGTGCATTTTTTTTTTTTTTAATTGCTTCTCTTAAACATGCACATGCCCAACACACACTCTTGTCAATAAGAAGACGCTCAACTGTTGCGTCTGTGTCCAGAAACTCTGCCTTAATTGTTTTATGCTCTATCTTGGTTTTATTTCTCTGGAACACTTTCTTTTGTTCTCGTTTTCTCATTTCAGATCTGCATTCGCAATTAGGTTGGAAATGTGATTAATTAAAGTTTGAGTATTGTAAAACATTTGTGAGTGTTGTTTTATGTTGTCTTTTTTTTTTTTTTTTTTATAGTAACCTTTGTGACCAACACAAAGGTTTTACAGCACCGTAAATGATTAACAGCCACTATAGAGGTTCATTATGGAGTTAAATAAAGTTAATTGCGACTTTATATATGCAGAATGCACCATTAAATCTTGCAGTGTCTTTTTTTCATTTATTTACAATTATAAATTCTATCTTGTCTTAAGTAGAAATGGGCTTCCATTAGCCACAGTTTGCAGAATATAAGGATTGTTTTTTCAGTGTAAAGGCTTTTATATTTATCCAGTAATACAGTTTATTTTACACACAAAAAACTTTATATATAATCTAGGAATAAAGAGGTAGAGAAACAAACTATTTAGAATAAAGAGCCTTGAGATTACAAAATTGCACACAAATCCAGTGAGAATTCTCGCTAAAATGTCTTTTAATCCCTGGACTCTATTTATTTCAATATCAGCGTGTTCTAGAAAACAGTTCTTAAAACACACACACTGTAATGTTTAACTAACAGGATATATGCTCACCCTCAGGGTCGGCTCCATTCTTGCTTACTTTGCATAAAATACTTCTCTGGACAGGATGTGCATGTGTTGGGATTCAACATTTTCCTTTGTACCACAGTACTGAAAAGAAAAGATGACTATAAAGGTCACGAGTCATTTAAGAGAAATTCGGTATTACAAGGATATTTTCAATGATGCACTGTAACAACCAGTTAACAGGCCGAGGCCAATAATCAAGGACTGTGAGCACCAAGAATCAATGATATTACATTGTGTGTGTTTGCCAGCGCTTCCTGTATTCAAATGAGTTTATGCAATACTAATTTAATCTGTACTGTGTCACAGAGCATAATCCAATAAGACCATATGAACAAAACAGTCCATCTTAGTATGCTTTTGTTCATTTTTTGTCATCTGCTCTCCTCTTATATTTTTTCATTTGTGGTTTTTCAAGTTGTAAACCTGGTGACCATCATCACTTGCGGTTGTAACAAGATCAGATGTCAGAGAATGGGATTATTTTGTTGTGGAAACTGTAGGAAACGGTGTGTCATCTGATTGTAATTCACATAAGAAACCACACAAAAGCTGACGCTGCTAGAACACTTTGGTTTTTTTTTCCCCTCGTGTTTTTCGCCACCATCACTTTTGTGTTACATTCTTACGCTCGGAGTGAGATAAATAAAAAGTCCTACCAAAAGGCCTTTTCTTAATATATTTTAGTGATTGTGTAAAATGTGTTAAAACTGAATGACAGGACTTAATTCCATCCATTGGAGGCTGAAAAGTGTTTAGACTACAGAATAAAAGAGTCAAGTTGGTCTGTACTATAAATATATGCATATATTTTATTCACAACTTATTCAAATAAAAATATGAATAATTAAAAAGCTCATGAAAGTCATTCAGAGTCATATAGTTTTTTCAGATGAATCAGTGTTTTCTGATCTTCTGAGGGCAAATATAATTATTCCAGTGTAACACTTATAAGCCCCAAATGTGTTTCAGGGAAGTGTAACTACGTTTCCCACGCAATGTCCTGTCTGCGGAGGCTAGAGCACAGTTTCTGTGTCTGTTTGAGGAGCCTCAGAGACTCCTGACTGCTTCTGCTGTGTTTCTGCCCCGTGCTGGCTGAGGCTTTGACAGGGGACGGTGGCAGTGGTTGTACCCCACTCTGTGCCCTGGTTTTGGCCTCTACGCTGGCAGCCCTATGAAGCTTCTGCTGCTTTTGTTTGGGGCTACAGGATGGCTGGGACAGTTTCTGAACCTACAGGAGCAAAAACAGCTTTTGATATACATCAGAGTTTTCTACAGGACATTTTTATCTACATACTATCACAAAAAACAGTGTAATGTGTAACTTCAGTTGTTGTAACAAAAGTTTGAGCTTACCGTTTGCTGATGCTTGCGCAGTTTGGAGATCTGAGCTGCTTTCTCCTCCATTCTCTTGACCAGACAGTCCAGCTCTCTCTCCAGATCATCACGAAGCTCTCGTTTAGAGGTCTCGTCTATTTGCTTGACCAGCTCCTGGTGTTCACTGTCACAAACGCAATGTTTAAACCTACTGTCCCTGTCAATGCATTACAAAAAAACTAGTCTTGCTGGTCAAGATTGGTGCGACTCACAAGCTCATCTGTCCCAGTTCATCCTGAAGGGCGAGCAGAATATCAGAAAGGCCGCCCAGTGTGGAAGCTGCTTTGCTGGGGGGGGACGGAGGTCTGCGCTGGGTCTGCTGGTTCTCAGAAACGGACTTCTGCAGTGCACTGACTCTCTCACACAGTTGGGGGTTTCTGTGCTTCATCATGTGCAAAACACTCTGAACATTGGCATTGACTGAGTGACTCGGACTGGTAGACTGAGAGAGAGAGAAAACTGCTCAAGATAACATTTATTACTATTATTATCATAAATCCTGATCACAGTTACTGTTTAATATTTTTATGGAAATTGTGTTTTTTTTTACTGTCACTTTTGTGTAATAATAACCATGTAAAAATGTAAATAATGTGTCGGTTGAGGTCATACTGACTGTTCCAGCCACAAATGGGAGGTGTTTAGCCTTTGGAGTGGGAGGTGCCTCCACCTTCATTGAGGTGGGCTTCTGACACAGTGTGAAAAAAGAAAATGTTATTAACACAACTCGCTGCAGAATACTAGTGTTCTGTCCTGTAAATATACTGACACCTTGTGCTCACTATACATTACTGCACAGCATTTCTTTTACCTTGAAAGAGCCCTTTTCTTTCTTTTTTTTCTTGCCTTTAGGTTGAGTCACAACAGAAAGGGACAGGAGATTGTTTTCAAGCTCTCGCTGCAACTGATGCCAAGAAAAGCAAAGAAACGGCATGAATGCATGCATTTTAAAAATGGCTTTTTGATAAAAGATTTACATAAATCAATTTTTTTATGAATATGTTTGCAATTTAGTCTTTTTTGATTTACCTCCTCTGCTTTTTCCTGCATAATTTTGCGTTCATGTTGCTCCTCTAAAAGTTTCTGCTCTAAGAGCTCAATCTTCCTCTGAAGATGAAATATAGAGGACGATTGAAAAAATAAAATAAAATAAAATTCCCCCCAATGACTACTGTGTATATTGAGTGCATATGTTTGTACCTCAGCTATTGACTGTGTGCTGGTAAGTTTAAGATACTCCTTTTCCAGCCTATCCAATTTGTTGAGTTGTGTCTGCATTTGTTGGTCTGTATGTGTGCTTTGCCTACACAAAGAGTCCTAAGGACCAATCAGAGCACAGAAAAGGGGAAACAGAGAGAGATTAAGATGGGTTTTGAAAGGTCAAAATTGCTTGAGCTGTATCTTTTCAAATGAGAATTTACAACACTCGTTTAAGTGCACAAGCTCTTTAGCATTTGTGTTTTTGCTCACCTCTTTGTCTGTGCGAGTGATTCTCTCTCTCTCTGCACACTCCACCATTTTCCTCATGTAGTCAAGCTGTTTTTCCAGCAGAGAGCAGCGCGTTTCTGCAGAATGAAGCTTGGAAACCAGCTCTGAAAGGAAGATGAAAAACAGAGACGACTTAATACAGTACTGGACTTTTCAATTATCATTCAAACCAAAAACCTGTTGATGAACACTTTTACCTTTCCTCTGTGTAGAGTGATTCTCTTGTGTGCTGTGACATGGTCCTCTCTGTACAGAAGCATCCAACTTATGTCGAACAGTCTTAGGGAACTGATGGACGTTCCTCTCTGCCTGAACTCTCTCCAGCTCCAGCCGTCGCATCTTCTCTTGCAGCGTTTTCAGGGCAGCTATCACTGCTGTTCAAACACAGCAAACATTTAAATTTGGTTTTATTTATTTGGGTGCATAATACGGTCCTCTGCGTCTAATAATTCAATTCACCTCTGCTTCCAGCATCAGGTACGGTTTGATAAAACTGTGGGCTGATGTCCTGCACACCTGAGCTCTTTCTTTCCTGTGGATTTGTGGCTGTGTCCATGTACAGAGGTCTTGACAGCTTCTCTGGAGGTTGGTAAAAACTTCCAACATAACTCTGTTTAGATGGAGAGTCCAGATTCAGAGTCTGTAAATCAGAAATAAAAAAATAATAGATTTTTATGGCGAAAACCAAGTCTTTGAATGAGTGACCGATAATAATACAGTTATATATCCAGACCCAGACTCTTATAGAATACAATACAGTTAGGAAATGCAAGTTAGCCCCATTGTTGTATACAAAGTCACTTTAAAGTCAATATACATCTCCTGGATAATTAATTAAATGGCTGTGTGTCGAAAGCTAGACAGCTGCTTTCTGGGCTAAAATAAACGTTTTACGAAGCCAAAACGTTTTTCTCTTGCTCTCTAGGCTGCTCAGTACGAACTGTGAACAAGCTAATAAGGCTAACGACTGTGATACAGCAATGTGAATCTCGCTAAGAATAATAGCAGCCGCAATAAAAAATATTTTGCATAAAGCTAAATACCTGGTCTCTGTAGTGATCCATTATGACTTTACGTTACACGTAAAAGACTAAAACGATGCAGCCTAGTCATCGAGGTTACAGACGAATTAGCTGAATGTGTCCTGTTAACAGCTGTAGCCGACAGCGCCTCCCAGTTTCAAATTTCCCTCTTCTTTTACCGCCCTCAGTGTTTCCGCATACACACAATGACCACAGCTTCAACAATATTCAATATTCTTAACAGACAGACAGACAGACAGAGACAGAGAGACTGACAGACAGACAGATAGATTTTTTTAACAATAAAGTGAGTTGACTGCTGGAATTCTACTGCCCCAGGCACAGCTTCAAGGTCCTAGTTATTAAATAAATAAAAAATAACAAAACCACTAATTTACATCTTCCCTGTTATTTCTGAATTAGTCATGCTGACAACATCCAGTTCTATTTTTTTTTTTTTACTGAGGATGCTTTAATATAATAATGCAAGAGGAGCTTTAAAGAGGGCATTGGTCGTATTTGTAAAACAGTAAGAGGTAGTATAGTCAGAGCTATTCTGTTTTTAGAGACTAGCTCACGTATTTTAGTTGAATAATATAGCTGAATATCTTGTGAAAGCTTTGCATTAATCATAAGGGTTTTGAGATAAACAAGTGGTGGCGGGGCCCCTGCAGTTACCAATGTTTTTTGTGGTTATTGGTATTTGTAGTTCTGCGTTTTATTTGTGCCACCACGAGAACGTTGATAATAACGAGCTTCTGAACTACAATTCCCTTTTTATTTGCATTGGGAGGCGCGGCCTGAAAGGAACGCCTTTCTAATCGTTGATTAGTGCGCCGTGAGCATATCTCCGCCCATTACTTTTTTTTTAGAACACTATTGGACCGGGGTACCTGTCAATCAAATGTTAACTCAAGCCGCCGCAAAAGACTGAAATCGACTGAAGAGCCAGAGCGCAGGAAGGTCTCATTCAACGGCAGCGGGGACGACTAGAGAGAATGTGAATTTAGTAAGTATTTTTATCTGACATATTTTACACATTCCTTTTTAAAATAGAACGCGCTAACTAATTACTGGCCATACCTGTGACTTAATTAATTGAAGGATATGTTTGTTGCCTAATAAAATAACTTGATTGAACGTCATTCAACGGTTTTTTTTTAGAATGTGCCTAATGTATAATATCATACTCAGTGTTTCTTTTGTAAAATAAACAGTTTGTATAGCAAAAACTATAAATATTTTTTTCCCCTAGACAATTGAAAATGTGTCAGTTCCAGTGTTTAAACAACCGAAAACAAAAACCTTAACAACTTTTGTTTGGTAAAGCATTCAGCACATTATATACACATCTTTTGTATAATGCCTGCTTAGACATGCACTTGCAAAGTCTGTTTATACTAGCAGGATAATATGGAACATTTTTGGAAGGATTTGCAGAATTCCTTTGTCAGCTTGAAGCAGAGAAGATTGGTTTAGGATTGTTTTAGCTATATTAATAATTTCTACATATTTTTGTCTTATGCATGGATCATCAGTCTTTCAGGTGTATAGCTGAAGAATAGTAGACTGTTACAGTGATGGATGTGAGAGATGCTGCGGGAAGGTGGGATGCTCTTGGCAGTCGAGACTCGAGCTCCAGACACGCAGCAATGGAGCTCATTCACCAGGAGGTGATGAAGAGAATAGAGACCATGGGGCCGATTCCGGACCCGCAGTCCTCGTCTCACCCAGCTATGGATGACAGCCTGTCCATTGATGTCAACGCTCTCCTGGCTCATGTCCTGATGCTCTCCAAACGGTGTCCTTATGAAGACATCAGGAAGAAATGCATATGTTTGCTCCAGAAGGTTCAGGTCAGTACTTTATTAATTACTGAGATAATAAGGTTGATTGTATGTTCAATACTTTCTGTACATGGTCTCTATGTGACTTTAAAAAAAAAAACATCCTTGCATATAATATTTTGGTGTATAATTGTACTACATTTATGCAGACCATGCCCTTTGTACATTTGTACCCCGCTGTATAGATGTATAGCCTATTGGTTGAAAGGTATTTCTTTACATCCATGAATTTTGCGCAAAAATGTAAATGTTAAGGTTAACTAGAAGAATAATTTTATATTTCATATACAGTGTTTTCAAATGCATTTTGTTTTTAATGCAGTGTTTTTAATAATTCATCTTTAATACATCAGTGACTTTTTTTAAACATAGAATTTGAAAAACTGGAAATATTAGCAAATTTAGATTTCAAAGGAATATTTTTTATTCTATTTATGCTCAATTTTAGTTATTTGCGCCTGCATAGTTACTTGTTGTTAGTGGGGTATTCTATGAAATTACGTTGTTGTTTTTTTTTTTTAAAACCTAATCCATTTATAACATACAACAGGAAAATCATGAAAAAGTCATTAAAATTGGTCAGAAATTGTGGGAACCTCGAAGGGCCATTTATTTGTAAAAAGCAATATGTGAGTAGTAAATAAGCGGGATTTTTGGTTTTGGCTCTGATGTTTTCCTGTGGTCCCCTGTTGTTTTTAATTTAATTTCAAACCATGCATATATATATGCCTATATGCCTGTAGCTTAGGTAAAGGCTGAAAGAAAACTGCAGATAGAAAAGATATGATAATGTGAAGTGTAACAGTTACTATATTTGTTGTTTACACAAGCATGTATTTGTTTATGCGGGATTGCATGTACGCCACATCTTAAAATAGCTCTGCCCGGGTTGAGGAAGCTAGGGGACTGGGTCATTTATTACAGTATTTGAGGCTCCAGAGTTCACTGGAGGAGTCAGAGAGGACCAAGGGCTCTCCTTAGTCACACATACTGTTTAAAGGTTTACCAGAACATCTGAATCCATTTGGCCCATGTCTGTACATTGAATGTGATTGGCCATTCATTTCCTGTGATCCTAAAATGTTGAGAATATTATTTTAAGAGGTTTTCCATCAGAGACTCAGAGCTGAAGCTTTAGATGTCAGAATATTAACATGTACTTGTTGCAGATTGCTTTGTTAGTGTTACCTTTTGGATCAGCAACTTTGGTAATTAACACAGATGTGTGATTAATCAACCCAAAATGTCACAAAAATACGCAAAAACACAAGACACATTCACACACAGTATTAGATCTCATGTATGTATGTATGTATGTATGTATGTATGTATGTGTGTGTGTGTGTGTGTGTGTGTGTGTGTGTGTGTGTGTGTATATCCTATTTATACAAAGCCCTCTCTTTGGATAAATTGGAGTTTGTTTTGTGTTGTTAGATGACAGGATGTTCCTCCCTTGTTTTGTGTTGACCTTTTAACCCTTTCTGATTACTGTATCAGTGGTAAGCCGTCTGCTCTTATATCCGGAATTATGGGATTCAAGGGGCCATGACAAATGAGGCCACAGCAGTAGAGAAAAAAAAAATTGACCTTTGATCCAGTGAGCACCACACAGATGCTGGCAGGCGTAGACACACTCAGGATGTGACCTCAGAAAACAGTAATCCTAAAAAAATTATTAATGATATAGTGCAGCATTGTTTTGTAATTGTGGTCGACGCAGCCTACTTGTTTGATACAACACTTACAGGTGTCCTCAGGTTGTACATCACACCTGAATGAGTTGGACCTGAATCGTTCATTGCGAGTGTGCTTATGCGTGTGCGCACACTAATGCATGTTTCTGCAGTGATAAGCCCTGAGAAGCTGTGGATAGAGAGACAGATCTAGGTCAGTGTCAGTCCACTGGTCTGAAGGGAGTTTTAGAAATTATGTAAGATGCCTATATTTCCTATGACCCACGTTTTTTGTTCGTTATGGTTCATAATGTCATGTTTCTTATTTGCAGGTGGCGCTAGTTGTCTGCAAATGAGAAAATTGACAACACTTAACTTTGCAAATGATGTACAATTAATTAACAGTATTGATATTTACGTTCCTATATTACTTATTTTGATTATTATAAAGGTCAAAGCAAAGATGTTTTACCTCATTAAACATGAGCCTTGTAGACGCCAGGCTTCCTAGAGTAATGTTACAGTACAGTGCTGAAAAATTTCATTATAGAGACAGTAAGACATGTTACAGAAAGCTGTAGAGGAGTGCATTTGTTGCCCACCCAGGCTTTGAAAACGATTCCTTCCCTGAGGTCTTAAATTAGCTGTGGGCCTTGTGAGGGTCATGTGGATTGGATGTGTGTTTGCATGTGTATGCGCGCGTGTGTATGTGTGTTTGTTATGTGTATGAAAGCTGGGAGTCACCATGGTACTTGGCACCGGTTTAGTGAGCTGAGTGCTAGTAATATTAAGTGTACATGTCTTAGTGGTGATTTTGTAAGGCTAAATTATTTAATCCGCTATTGCATGCATTAAAGCAATGCTAAAATATTTAATTTAGTTTCTTGTGTAAAATAGGCCTAATTAATATTTGAAATACCATATTTCAAAATGTTGAAATATGGTGTGAATAAATGTAAGTTATTTTTTTAAATTAAAAATACAGTAATAAGGCAATATTGTGAACTATTAAATTGTAAAAGAAAAAATCTATATATATATTTTTTCATTAAATGTAATTTTTCTTTTCTTTTTAATTTTTAGAAGTCATTACTTCAGTCTTAAGTGTCACATGATCCTTCAGAAACCATTTTAATATGCTGATTTGGTGCTCAAAATTATATATATATATATATTTCCAGCTTTCTTTTATAAGAAAATTGCTTAGGAATGGCTATTTTTTTCTCTTAACAGTATACTATGCCTAAAAAGCCATAGCCATCAGGATGTAGTGTGACCAAAATAGCTTATTAATATAAGTCTTTTCTTCATTTTAAACTATTTTATTTTCATTTTGTATGCACTGAAGAAGAACATTTGATTGCAGACTGATGAAAATGGGTTCGTCACCCTAAGGCAGCATTGTGCAATAGAGGGTTAAGCGAGGAGAAAAGAAAAGGATAAATAGACACTTTATTTATACTTCACCTTAGAGAAAAAATATGAGTGGAAAACAATCTGCAAACTGTATTTTCTCCCTATTTAGGAGAAGGGAGCTAACATGACAGCATGGAGTTCTGTAGCACAACAACCCCTCGATTGGGGAGGGGGGACTTGTTTGTGGTAACTCCGCTAAGGGGAGGGGAAAATCCTTAGAAACCTCTCTCAACTCTAGGAATTGAGGAATGGTACTGCCCTAGAGGAATGACGGCTATTTGGATGTGAAAAATGGCTTGGTTCCAAAAAAACAAGTCTTTGGATGGAAAACGGAATGAAAGACATACACTCCCCCAAATACTCAGTACACAACATAACACCATAGTTAGCACTTTGGCTTCTTAGATGGTGTGCGTATGTGACATTTTTCTCCCCTGCTGGTTCAGTCTGGGAGTGTTATGAGCGTTGTTAATGCTTTTATGAGAGCGCTGTTGATGCCACTTCTGTTGATCTGCACAAACACCTCATGAAATAAGCAGGATGAGGAAAGCGGTGCAGATGAAATACAGAATCAGCTGTTGGCAGGATTACGAATGTAAAAGTTGAAGACATTCTAGGAGAAAGATAAGCACAATGCAAGCAAGCACAGTTTTTCAGAGTGTTGGATGTTATGCTGTGTACAAGGATCAGATTACAGCCCATCTGTTGTCGATTAATATGAATGAATGCATGTAAAGCTGTGCACATGGATCTATACAGGATTTGTTTTGGGGGAAATTTTTATTATAACATTATAGTTAGTTTTTGGAATCGACACAGCAGATCAAGTCCCAGTGGTCAGGGAGGGGACCTATTTTTTTAGATTACGTCAAATGTATGCAGCAGTGTTGACTTTTACTCATAATGGCATTGAAATCACGTCATGAATGTTATATAAAAGCTGTGTTTGGCAATTGGACACTGTGACAATACTGTGGTGATTTGGTGAGTTACCACAAAACCAAGTTTTTCCCATAGTGTAAAATTCTGAACACCAGAGGGTGCCATTACCTCATAATAAAACCACTTACCAACTTGACTGCCTTGATACTGCGGAAATTTCCACGGCTTGACCTAAATGCTTGCTGTTTTATTTCTTTACTCCTTGTGTTAAGAAAACAGCTAGGATTAAATTGCTAAGTAAATATCTACAATACCAGTACATCCAAATAGCAGCTGCACAGCTGGCTACATACAGTTACATCACAACAATGTTGATCAGTCAAATGCAAGGAAAAATATCACTTATGCTTTTAAGAGCCCTCCAAACATTTGTAAAACATCTGCTGAATTATAATGTAACATTATGCTTGCAAATGTGAATACACTCAATAAAGAGCTTAATGAGAGCTTTCACAACTGTTTATGTGTTTTGAAAAGAAAACCAATGTTTAACTTTTTCATCAAGGACATCATGGACAGGTTCTGGACTCTTTTTTTTATTGTTGTGAGGAGTAAAATAAAATGATCTATCCATAAAACCACAAATGTAGCATTCTGTGAAGTGCAGCTGTAATTTAGTTTTTATAGATGTCTGCACCTCTGACATCTGAATATTTCTCAATGAATCTTTTACATTTAAAGTATTTTATTCAGTTTAAATTCTTCAGACATAAATCAATTTTGGTAAAACTTTGTAGTTGAAGACTTACATTTTGATTTTGATTTTGATCATCACTTGTGTCAGATGAAACAAACCACCTTGAGAAGTTTCCAGCTTCGATTATGGCCACATCCGGAGCACCAGCAGTGGAGGAATAAGTTTTATTTGCTGTATTTTTGCAAATAAAAAGATGCAACGTGAGCCACAGCCACACGTGCCACAGAACCCACGTGCAACCAGATACAAAGAGGAAGTGGTATCATTGTGTGTGTGTGTGTGTGTTGTTATAGAGCATAAGAATGTCATAGGTTAAAAAAAATGGAAATTTGAGGGATCTGAAATGGAGAACAGAAATAGACTGAGTTGTCAAGCAAAGTAAGAGAAGAAATCTGTTTGGAGATTGGATGGTCTGGTGACTGTATGGGATACTTTGAGTCGAAACCTAAAAATATTAAAACTGACCGTTAACCTTTGTTGCATCACATTATCCATGTGTATCCTCTCCATAGCATCACGTTTTGTCATTCTAAAGTAACATCTGCTTTGATCCCAGTATTTGATCTTTATGGAACCAATTTTCATGTGCTTTGTAATTTTATTTGCATTGGAAAACAACAGAAAAAGATAATGGTAGGTGTACGATGGAAAGCCTTCTTTATTGTAATAAAGTACCCCATATATGTATGTAAGTTTCCACTGGGTTGGGAGAAACGATTTGCTCTAGCCATTGTGAAGTCACATTTTGCAGTAACACTATGTTCTAAAGTTTGACAGAAGCATGACGAGCAAACCTTGGCCAACATGGGCGAAAGAGCATGCCTCTTCAGGAATGCTGAGATTACGTTTCAGTGTTTACACCGTGCATTTGGATTGGTATGAATCTCCAGTTAATGCATCAGTGGAACGGGCCTTTTGTGTTTATAGAGTCAATTTACATCATTCATCCTTGCAAGTAGCATCTTCTTCTTTGGTGTGATTTGATGCAGGTCTTACTGTTTAAGCATTCCAGTGAGGATCCTGATGGAAGCTTTGGAAAGCTTACTTTGATGGTTATATCACACGTAGTGTTTTGCTGGTACAGAGTGTACATAAATTGGTGTACATAAGTGTACATAAACCCAAACAGCTTAGCGTGCCTGCAAGCAACAGATCACCGTGATGTCTGAGGCAGTGAGAAGTTGAAATACGAAGACAACAGAGATGAAAAGACAAACTCATTCATAAGTAAACTTTGAGAGGTGGAATGTTTAGAAGCTGAATAAAAGGAGTGAGAGATGAGTCACATCTAGACAGAGATAGGGAGAGTGAGGAGTGAAAGGAAGAACAGAAAACAGGGCTATCAATTTCGTAACCTGAATGTTAGCCATGTTTATGTCTCCCTCTAGACCCTTGGCATTTTCAGCCTTTTTGAATCAAACACACACACAGTGCTGGCACTTTTGGTACAAAGCTCATACTTAAAAACGTAATAAAATCAATCTTTCTGTTATATCTGTTTGAATTAAATGAGTCATCTGTGAAATAAATAATATTTCTTATTTATGAAATAAATAAATTCTCCTGGAGGGCCACTGACCAGCTCCAAAACACTTGTTTAGAAATTTCTAGTAATTCTGAAAACCTAGATTAACGATTCAAGTGTGGTTAATTAGGGTTGAGGCTAAACTCTGCAGGACACCGGACCTCCAGGAACTGATTTTGAGCCCCCCCCGGTATAGACAGTGAAATTTATTTGTATGATTGCGCTAAAGTTTGACCAGCGTTTGATTATTTGATTGTGGAAAGAACACAGAGCTTTTCCCAAGCTAATCAACATAGTCAAAGCATCACGCTACATTTTCCTTATCTTCACATCAACCTCTCTGAGCCACAGAAGTAAACAACTGACAGGCCTGCACCAGTTCAAGCATACAAAAAAAAAAAACTGATATGGCGTTTTGAATGCTGTGCTTGGCGAGGTATGGCTTGATTGCTCTGCCAAGCGGATGGCTCTTAGGACAGGTTTGAATCAGTGACCCAACTCTAACCCTGATTTAGCAACACGTGTGCCAGAGCTGGTGATGAGTCACTCGATAACATGTTGCGCACATTTAGGGAAGAGTATAACAAACCAATTGCGCAGTATTCGTCTCTCTCACGAACGGCAGTCTGGTTTGCTTGTTAGTGTGCCCGTCTGTGTGCGTGTATTGTTTTGTGTTTTTCAGGCAGACACAACCCCTTTGAAGACAGCAGTCCTGACATTATTATTGGTATGTCTGGATATGCTTTTATTTTTAGTTGAGGTTTCCACAGCAGTGTCACCTGCCGCCGACTTTTCTGTCTGGACATGGGCAGTGTGGTCAGCTGTCTGACAGTCTTGAGATATTCATGTGATAGAATTTTATACAATATTTATTTAACAACCAAAGGTTACTATCAAACCCAAAACCACACAGTGGGCATTATTGCAATGTTATTTTTATTTCAAAAGGAATCTGTTTTTGCACACATTTTTCCAGTTATTTGAAAAAACACGTAAATTCATATGAATGAATATAAATCATATAAATCAGTGTAAAAACACAAGAGCCTGCTAGGAACTGTTAAATTTGTCGGCTATGGATTGTGTTATGCAACGGTCGTAGTTGAATAAGTTTCAGTATGATATGCATCCAAGACTGTTACATAGCTTTTGACGGGCTTAGACTTCATAACTTGACCGTAACCTTATGTGAACTCATTGGATCATGTGTGTGGGACAATTTTAGATGCACACGTTATAATGTTCTTGTTTTAGAGTTTGAACTTGACGCCTAGAATGACCTTACACCAGATACGCAAGCTTTGTGGCATGATTTAAATTGTGGCTTGTCAAAACTATTGTATAACTAAATATTATTTCCCATCTTAATTTGAAATAAAACCTTTTTTTTTTTTTTTTGGAGTAGCTATTTGAGTTAGGCCCACCATCAAAGCCAGCTTGTGTTGTTTTCTGGTATATGGATATGTAGTTTAGAAAAGCATGAAATGTTATTATGTTCTCTAACCATACTGTTTGGAGGCAGTAAAAAGTATTATATTTTTTAATAAATTAAAAATTTTGTCCCGCAAGGACTTACTAAATTGATCAAAAATGACAGTAAAGATTTTTCTATGCAAATAGAAAATTATAATACAATAGACATAATATAATAAAACACATTAAAAATATATTACAGTGTAAATTGACATTAAAATATTTTATTTCCGACTTTTTTTCCATTTAACTGCTTAATACATGATTGTGATCAAGTTTTCAAATGCAGCTTTCTCTAGTCAAATATATTTATATAATGACTGTTAAACTGAAAAACTGACTGTTGTCCCTGGCAACCCATCTTTTACATAGCTGTGCTGATTTAATATCTCTCGTCTCATTTCTTGCTCTCTGCGTATCAGGGGCCTGATCATCCTGTCAGAGGTTATTTTGTGATAATGACTGACTGACTTTATAGCTGGATTGAATTAACACTGAGTGTGTATGTGTGTTTCGACTCCATCAGTAGAGCTAATGGCCAGGTGTTATTGCTTCTGTTCAGTACAGATAGTGCTTTCAGTTGGAGTTATGGGCCAGCCCCACCCTCCGACCAGCTTACTTAATAACTGTCATCAGTATGTGTAAGTGGGGGCGGTGGGGTTCTCAATACCTTCCAATATGGGAGTCTATTTATGCCAGATCCTGACCTCTGCTTCATTAGTGTAATAAATCAATAGAGAGACGGAGTGGGAATGATAAAGAGAGAGGGAGATGATAAGAGAATAAGGGGGTACAGTGATAAACAAGTAGCAATGTCGCTCATAGATGCTGGCTCCACCCCCACTGCTCTGTCATTGGTTGAGATGCAAAGCATGAGCGCACCGCGATTGGCTGAGAGGATACACACCTCCAGAATCCTAGAATGTGTTTGTGTCCTGTGTAAAAAAGAACATTGCTAACTGAAAAAAGAGAGATTGGGACAGAAGCATGTTGAAGAAGGAAAGGGGGCTTGAAAGGGGGGTGTGGACCATATGGTTGGATATGTCCCAGAAATTTCTAGGAAAATCGAGAACTGTTTGTTTTCGCTGATGCCTGGGAGACAAAAGGACTTAAATTGCTGATTCTCCTGCATCCTTAGCTACTCCCTTTATTGACCCTGTTTAGACATTTCTTGGAATTATATTACAAGTAGCTCCCATCTGGCAAAAAAAAATGTTTTTCTGCACTTAAAAACCACCATACTAAACAAAACATGCCTTCATGGTACATCTACTTTTGATTGAGGTATTTCACCATGAGGGACTTTTTGAGAGGAGTTCTATTTCAGTGTCATTCTTGTTTTTCTTCCCATTGGATGTCATTTTTCCTAACTTGATTAGCTAATGCATTCGATTTAATAAAGCCAATTGGCCGTTCTAGTAAGCAGAGATGTTGACTGTAGAAAATGTGCTGATGTTAATGCATGAACAACTGGAAACTAACAGCAGTGGAAGGCACGGGACCCCTCATTGTGAAAGAATCAAGACATGCATACTTGTAGGTGTCTGTAACAATAGACAGTGCACATGTCTTTTTGAAAATTTGTGTTGTTTTTCAAGGTTTAATCTGTTGTTGTGGTTGTGACACATATGCCTTGCACTCTGTATGACCCTCTTTGTGTCATTTTCTAGGTCGGTGCAAATGAGAAACAGGTCTGGTACTTTGCATGGCTGCCATATTTTTGACTGATAAACATAACAAGCAAGGATTCCAAAGAGTGTTATTAGACAAATATATGTTCAAAACAACTCGAGTATGACGTCCTTCCAGTTCACTGAGATACATCATTGCACTGTGTATTAATTGGAGGAATGCACGATATTACAATTACAAAAAAAAAATGTTTTTATGTTTTGACCAATAATCAATAAATGGTCTTAATTAAAATTGAATGATTTAAGATAATTAAGTTAGCATTAAAATGGATCATTGTAGAGGAAATGAACTGTAATATTATTGACTAATATGATACCACTATATCATGCATCCCTATATGTTTGTTAAATTATTATGCTGTAAAAAGTTATATTTAATGTCTATTAGCATGTTAGAAGAGAAGATGAACCAAGCAGAAGGCTCAAGCTGATATGCCACATTTATCACAGAGTGTTTGGGATTGCTGTTATCTAACTGATAGGCCTAATCTTAGTCATTATGTGCTAATAGGAACAAATAAAGAGGCTAGTCTGATCACGGCACAACAAACGATGTGAAGCTAAACAGAGTTTTATATTCAAATAACGGTAGCAAAACCTAAAAGAGGAACATTTTTACACATTTCAGGCGGGGCGAGAGACTGTGGCTTGTGATGACACTTTTTTGTACTGTCTGTTTGTCTTTGTGTGGTCAGCTGCTGGTTGTTTGGACATGCAGTATGACGGGTCTAGATTCACCTGCCACCTGTCAGCACACATTTCACAGGAGACATTTATTGGCTCACAGTGTTTTGGAAGCTGCTTTGAAACTTCCCAAGTTACTCATAATTAAAAGCAGTTAAACTGCAAGTGAAATGTTTTTGCACAAGCTACTAACAAAAAGTAGCTCATTTAAATGTATTGTATGAATTATTATTTATTTGTTGTTGTTGTTCATTTGTTTGGCACAAAAACGATGAGGATCTCAGTTTAGGTATTAAACAGTACTGGGTTGAAAAGTAATAAACTATAAAAATATAAGGATAAAAGTATAAAACTATAAAAATGTCTGGAGATGTGACTGCATCACATTTTTAAAATGCTGTGCCTTGTCATATACCTGGTGCAATTTGGTGCCAGGCGCAACGCAAGTGTTTTCTGCATCAAAAAGTGTTTGTTTAAATAGCAAATGCATCGGCACCCATATGTGAGCCCATGGGCATGCTGATCTGAAAATGAAGTGTGTTCAGGCGCATTGCTATTTTGAGGCAACTGAAACAGACTACGCCATTGACTTTAGTTGGTCAGTGGCGCAGTATTTTTAGTTATTTAAAGAGCGAATTAGTAAAATGCTCCTATAGGCATGTCCACAACGTACCTACACTCTGCTAATTACACGCACACAAGGGCACGCAACAGCACACATACATGCCAAACATAAAGAATTGTTTAGGCTACATAAATATAAAAAACCCTGCATGTTATAATGGATAGTCATTGCATGTATCAGAATTATGCTACCCATTTGCATGTGCACAAGCAGCTCCGTTTCCTTTTTGGAGATGCATTTTGGTTTTGAGCTTGCAAATTCTTTCGTGTAATTAGCAAATGGGAAATTAGACTGGTTTGTTTCACGTAATGAAATGTTTGGTAGTAAAGTTCAGAACAGGGTCAAGGACAGGTGTTAGTTACCCATGAGTTATGAAATGATTCAGTGGCACCCTCCACCCCCAAAGATCTCGGCTTGTTTACCATCTCAGGCTGAAGCTGAAGGAGTTGAGCTGAGGGGAGTTGGTCTGCATGTGTTGTGTGACACAATAGAGAGAACAGGGAGAGGGGGCTCACATTGTGAATGAGGTAGTGGAAGTGTGTGTGAGCATGAATCTGATCTCAAAAACCTGTTGCAACACAATAGCCCCACCATCTAGCTTTTAAAAGGGTAACTAAAGGACAGGACAGACAATGTCACAAACTTCTCATAAAACGCCTCCCAATAGTTAAATGCAGTGCACAAAGTTTTAAAAGTACATAATTCTGCTGCTGCTTTGGGAACTTGGCATACATCTCTTTTGCACCTATAGCTTCTAATATTATCAGACATTATAACTCTGTTGACACACACTAAGTTCTTCACATTCCGCTTCTCGTGTCAGTATGTGTTCTATGTATGTTATCTCTGAATCCCCTCACCCCACCCCTCACATGTTTGTGTAGCGACTCGGCCCTCATTCTCATGCTTAAGTCAATCTGTTAAGTAGCTGTGGAGACAAACAGCTCTAGTTGAGCAACACGAGAGAGAGAGAGAGAGAGAGCGAGCAAGCAAGTGAAGGAATACTGTTTTGAGAAATGCCGAAGACTGTGATTAGACCTCATTAGGTCTAAAAGGCCCTGAGCCTCATGGCTGAATGCAAGCCTCTGTTTCTGTTGATATGTGAATGTTTGTGTGAGCGCTCACTTCCCTTCCCCCCTTAAACTCAGCTCTACTGTTTTTCAGGCCTACCTGGAAGTAGACATGTTTAGACATGTTTGGATCACAGTTGTTTTTGGGGTTCTTACGTTTTTGTTATTTTTCGTCATGTTTGATCTATTTTTAGCAGTGACATTAAAAAAAAACTCAACATTTTAACGTTTGAGGTCAGTAAGACTTTTTTGTTTATTGTTATTAAAGTGTTTATTGCTCACCATTTTTGCTCTACAATATTGATATTGTGAAATATTGTTAGAATTTTTTTTGTTTCATTTTAATATATTTTTAAGAAATCCATCTCATGTGCTACTTTGCTGTTCTAGAATCAACCTATTTTTTATCAGTGTTGAGAATGTATTGTTGTAGCTAATAATTAACAAGTGTTACCTATTCTAACGTGTTACCAAGAATTTTAATGCAGTTGAAGACAATGAGCTAATTATTAACCAACTAATACTTTGGATGAAACATATTCACACTGTATTGAAATTTTTCTTTGTTAGTAATATTGTTAATTTTGAAGTTTGACCTATGACCTCTCACGCAATGATTTAAGTTCTTGAACATACGGTTTGTTTCTCTGTGTGTCTGTCTGTATGTGTGTGTGTGTGTGTGTGTGTGTATGTGTGGATGGGTGGTATGTGTGTAGGTTTTGCTCTACTGGGGTGAAAGAGGTGCTGTGGTTCAGAGATTTTTATTTAGGTAGAACAGCATGTTCTGTTTTTTTATATATGAAACAGGAAGTTTGTGTACTTAAGTGTCTGAAAGTGTTAGGGGTGTCTGGATCATTCGTTCTTTTGTCTAAGATGCATGATGCACGAATAAGCTGTTTGTAACTTTCTCAGTAGTTTCTGGGTTGGTTTGATGTGTGTTTTGAAAGTTTCCTGTACACTTTGCTAAAGACTTGTATGGTTTTTTACATTTTTATTTTGAGTTTTTCTTCTCAAATATGTCACTGTGGGTGTTTATAGTTTTATGCTTTTGGTGAGATAAAGTTTGAGCTGTTAACACAGATGAGAGATGCTAACAGTGTGCTTAATGTAACTGCATTCTAAAGTAAGACGCGTATAACCTTGAACAGGAAGTGCAGAAAAGTGTGATGGCTCTCACAGGATGTAATGCTGCTAGGTTGTCAGAGGTTGTCTTTACTGGGGGAAATTCCCCTGTACCCTGATATATTCACACAGACGCACACAATATTTAGGGCAATTAGAGTCAAATGTAATATGGGAGATAACAATCGATAGAACAAAATATGCCCACACACACTGTTAAAACCACACACAAGCTCACAAGCACACATTTTCTCATGCCTTAAAATGTAATATTCCTAGTATCTAATACTGCATTAGATATACCTCTTACCAAGATATACCTCTGTGTCATGCAGTTAAACCATCTGTAGTCTAACTGATATCATCCTTGTGGCATACAAATTAATACGTAACAGTAAATGTAAAGCAGATGGCAAAGTAATTTACTGTATTTTTTGTCACAGATTATTAAAGAAAATGTGCCATTATTTACTGACTCTCATGTAATATGCAAAAAATTACAAATTTGTTTATTATGTTGAACATAAAAGAAGATATTTTGAAGAATGCTGATAGTCATGGTAGTCAAGTTCATGGTCCCCATCGGACCAACAACAGTTTGGCCCTTCAAAATATCTTCTTTGTTGAACAAAAGAAGCTTATAGCAGGTTTAGAAACTATTCCTTTCATTTTATCTTGACCTTTTTAGAAGATAAGAAAAAACACCTGGACAGTCATATCACAATTTCATGTTTATCTCAGAATCCTGCTTATATAAACTCAACATTAATACTTTTATTTAGTTAGAATATATTCAATTGAGGAAAAAACAGTTTAAGCCATTTGTAACTTATATATAATAGATTTGAATTTCAAGTAAATGTTGATCTTTTTAACTTTTTTTCATCAAAGAATCCAAAGAATAATGTATGACCTAATATAACTATAATCTAATAATATGAATTTTTTCTTGGGCATCAAATTAAAATATTTTTCAAATTAAATTTTTTTTTTAAATATTACACAATATTACTATTCATTATTTATGATCAAATAAATGCAGTCTAGGTGAGCAACCTTTGAATTGTAGTGCAAATGAATGAGTATTGACTGCTTTTAATCAATGCACAACAGCATATCAGCCACCTCTATACATACAGATAGGCAGTGACAGAGGGATCATTGTTACTGAGGGTAGCTGGCTCTAGTCTTTCCTGTCAAAACACACAAATGCTGAGGTAGCAGAGATGCAGGCTGAGAGCTGTGTGTGAATGTGTTTGCATGCGAGGGAAAGAGTGAGTCTGTGAGAGAGAGGTCTGGCAGGATAAAGGGAAGAGATCATCCCATACCCTGTGCCCCCTAAACATCAGAGCTTCCTGTTCCCCAACACACACACACACACACACACACACACACATGTTCTCACGCCCTTTGTTACATAGCTCTTCAAACAAAAACTTTCCATTCCACATTAGTTTTAAATTTTCTCCTTTAGAAGCCATGTTCAGTCAAGGATATCATGAACTTGGCCTATTTAGTAGTGTGGTTTTGTGAAAGTGAGAAAGACATAGACGTTCTCCCAGGTGCCCGAGTTATGGCGCTTTGCTGAAAGTCACTTTTCTTCACTTTGTTCAACGTCCAGGTTGCACACCTAGCCCTCACTCTTGCCCTTATGACATTGTGTCTGTCGGCATTTGATGCCCACAGAGAGGTTATTTTTTGTGTTCTGACATCAAAGTGTGACATTCTGCATCATGTAGTTTGCAAGTGGTGGTAGTATTCCTGCAGGCTGATGAGTCTGTCTACCTTTCATTTCTGAAGTGGGCAGTTAGCAGCTCCTCATATATTCTATGTTAAATGTGTCCTCTTTTTGCTCTAATGATAGCAGCACCTAATGACATGATTTGAGAATGATCCAAAGAATATCTTGTACTTTATTGAAAGCACTCATTCGTATCATACAATAAATTTCAAGATGTTTTCAGACCTTTCGAGCCCACTGCTAAGTGCATGTGTATTTGTGCACACTTGTATGTGCACGTGTTCTGTGGTATGTGCATCTGTGTGTGTGCGGCTGTTCCCACATTGCTTGGTGTTTTATCTAATCTTGCCAAAGGGATTCCTCTTGCATTTACTGTAATGTCGCACATAAAGGGCTTTTGTGTGAGAAGCTCACCAGCAGGACTCGCCACTGTCAATTAGGTAAAGATCAGTGTTTTTCAGTTTTTAAGTCTGTCAGCATCATACTGGGAAAACAGGTCTTTGTGAACTACAGTTGTGTGTATACACATACATACACTGAAAATAACACATGTGCACTAAATACACACTAAACATGTGTGTGATGGACTTTGCTGAGATATGTTTTTGCATAGCTGATATTTTGTTCATCTGTCACTCTTACATACTTACACGTACACAATCAACTGATGGAGATAACTGTTATACAAACTAAACACACCTGCTCTCAAACTAACTATTCTCTACCCTTTTACCCACTGTTTCCAACAGCTGTACTTTAATACTTCTGAAAACAGTGGTTTGTACAAAGTAAACAGATACCTAAAGAAAGAATTACTCTTGTTCTCTCTGTGTCTGTCTCTCTCTGTGTCTGTCTCTCTCTCTCACTCTCTCTCTCTCTCTCTCTCTCTCACATACACACACACGCATTTACCTTGGTATCTAGAAATACCACAGGTATTTGGTTATATGAAAGTTATTTAATATTTAACTATAATTATCACAGACCATATGTACATTTGTCATTTAAGAGACACTTTTACCTTGCAAGATGTAGACTCAAGAGCTGAAGGGTGCGGTGTATCCTCTCTTATCAAAATGGACGCCGGTCTTCCTGTCTGTCACAGTTTCAGATCCTGTAAAGGGGCAATGTGAGGTCACTGCCACTGCCTGAGGTTTCACAGGCATTATCCAAGTCTTTTTCCAAAATGAAAAAAAAAATGCAGTACTGTTCAAAAGATTTTATGTTTTTGAAAGTCCTTGATGCTCACAGAGACTGAATTAACTTGATCAAGAATACAGTAAAAACAGTAACATTGCAAAAATAATATTGTAACTTAACACAGCCTTGTATTTTATATGCCTTGTTTTGATCATTGACCCAGTTTCTATTTCCCCTAATTGCATTAGTTAGTTCACCTGTGTCTAGTTATTTAAGTCATTTACTCCCTCTTTTGTATTGGTTTAAAGTCTCCCCATCTTTGAGTTGCTGGTTATTTGACACTGCATATGGTATATATGTATATCTATGCTTTTAGTCTCTCTTTTCCCATGGACCTTTTGAATTTGTATTCCTCATCATGCTCTTTATATCACTCCAACTCCAGTGTGACAGTAACATTGTAAATGTCATCACTGATTTACATTACTTATACTTTTAATAGATTTAATGTGTCTTTGCTGAAAGTATACATTTCTTTAAAAAAAAAAAAATCTGACCCCAAATTTATAACAATATTGTAGCTGTTACTAATCTCTTTTGGTGTTTTAACATAAACAGGTCATTATTACATTCTTGCTCAGTTGCATATCTGTAAATGACAATAAAGGAAATGAAGACATCGCATGCAGCATTTTTTATTCCAAACATTAAAACCACAGATTACATGGATTATTTTATTGCTCAAAGGGTAACCATACCAAAACCACATGAAAATACACAGTTTAAATTAAATTTTAAGGACAGTAATCTGACTCCACTGATGTAAGTGTTTTGCACAATTCAAACCACAGGCATTAAAAACCATCATCACCAATAAAAAATCAGTGACGGTCATGGCTCGCAAGTCTTCTATCAACTTTTTAAAATCCATATGGCGACACATATGTGGAGCATTCCTTACATAAACCACCAAAACATTAATCACTTTGGATCTCCACGTTTTTCTGACAGGTGCTGTTACCGTTGAGACTGTCTCATCTTGGATATGATGGTGCATTATGTTTTCTCTACCATGGGAATAGAAGATTTATTGCTTTGTGTGCTTTGTTAGTGGAAAACAGAGTGAGAAGGGGACAGGGCGTTCTGGGTTCCGCTCCAGTGGCCCTCCAGAACTCTAAAGGCCGCCCCACAGCTCTGTCACTACCGCAGTGATGTCATCATGGCAGCTGGTGCTACATGTTCTCTTTGTCTCCGGACTTCCTGCTGTGAGACAGCAAGCCCTCCTCTCCTCTTCTCCCCTCTCATTAACTTTCTTCCTTCCTTCTCCTGCTCTCTTTTTTTTTTAAATCAATTATTGATCATGTGTCAATTATTCGGTATCTGGGAAATGACAAATCTAATCTTGCGTCTGGAGAAATGAGAAGGTCAGACGAGAAGCTTGAGAGTGTACTCAGCGGGCGATGATGTCACTTGACCTCACTCTCACGGACTCTGGCCAGACCACAGCTGCTGTAGGTTCAAGCACATGTGTGTGAGAAAAAAGTAAGACTGTAACAGACGTGTCGGTTTCTGCGAGATCAAGGCCTTTGTTGACGTGCACCTCTGAAATCCCCCCCGCTGTCTTTTCAGTATTCCTGTAAAATTAGGCAGTTAAACATTAAAAAAAACTTTAGGGCAAGTTTTACAAAGTAGCCGCTCAAAACCCTGCATCCCATTTCATCCGAAAAAACACTGACATAAATATCATAAAATACTATTACAATTTAAAGCATGCAATATAGAAATTTTATATTTGACATGTATTGCTCTATATCAAGTGATATTGCCATGTATTTTTCTTTGAGGCAATATATTTTTATATTCTCTGGATAGATGAAGATTCAAATTTGACATACAAAATCCCCACAATAAAATTTCTATAGGTTAATAATATCATACATGTAGTACCCATATATGTTAACAGTATATTTTTAATTTATATGTATATGCAACAACATATGCAAATACAATCTTTGGTTTTGTACTTTTTAAAAATACATTACAAATATCTTAAATACATATTTTACATTTACTTATAAGTAAATATAATATTGACATCTACTGATGATTTTAGGGTGGATATAAACAACATTTATGGCCGAAAATATATCACAAATACACAAACATACATATCTGTATGAACAAGTTTGTAAAAGGGTTCATATATCTGTTTTTACTTCATATTGCAGTATATTTCATGTACAGAAAATGTATATAAACATATATTGCATTTGCACAGGGATAACCGGTTTCTATTTTGATAAAAATGTCAATAAAAAATTATGGCAAAGTTGATTTTTCAACAGTCTTCTATGTCACATGATCCTTTGGAAACTTTGTAATATGCAGATTTGTTGCTCAGTGTGGTGTTTTCTAGCGTTTAAGAAGAGTTCTTTAGAAATGTCTTCAGGTTATTCCTTTTAATCTGTTTAATGTAACGCTGTAAAGTAAAATACTGTTAGGTAGATTATGGTAATCTAAAGTGCTAAAACAACACGGACAAATAAACAATTAAAAGTTCAAATATAAAATAAGTACAATTCAATGTTTTGTTTGTGTGAATTCAGTTTAACAGTGTGTTTTTGTTCTTGTTATGTGTACGAGCAGGTCTGTCCTTTGGGAATCCGGCAATATCTGGTCTGTGTTATCTGTTATCTGAGGTGACGTCGAAATTTGGATCAAAGCTCCTTTTGTAGAATGCTGTTTTTTAGAGGTCATCAAGGTTGCTGAACTATCGAGGACATTAAAACTGTCTTTCCAAATATGGAATTTCCTTAACTTTTAAATAAATAATAAAACTGCCATTCAGGTGAAAGGTTGTTACATGCTTTTCCTGTCCTTGCACAAACAACAAATACAAACTACTAGACTAGAGTCACTTTGACAGAGAGTTATTGCAATCAGTCTGTGCTATTGAATCATCTTCTGGCTAAAATTGTTCACTGCTTTTTGTCAAACATTTGCTTTAATTTTTGCCTGTTTGAAGGAAAATTTGTAGTCAAATAGAGCAATACTGTAAACTCAAAACAAGTAAGTGTGAGACCAGTCAGACAGACAGCCAAAAAAAGAAAATGGATGTCCTTGTCCGTCTCACTCTTTTTTCACTCTAATGCTAATGTGGTATTTACTTAAAGATAATTGGGCCTTCGTGCATCTGTTGCTGGCCATCATATATCTAGCACAACACAGTCCCACTGAAAGAGTTTCTGGGACATCAGAAAGACAGTGAGACAGGATCATAGTGAAAGAAACATGGAGACAATGAAGGCGAGCAGGGCTCAACAAGAAGAATTTTCAGCAGGCCATCAGTTCTGATATGTACTCGCCTTGAATATGTATATTTTCAGAGGCCCCAGAAACAATTCTTAGGATGATTATTTAATTTTATTTCATCTCATAATTATTTTATCATAAATTTAGCAATAGCAGTCAGTGAACGTACCAACAAGGCAAGTGACTTACCGAAGCTTTCACAAATGTTAAGCAGTTTGAAAAGAACTCCGTAAGAAAGGCAGTGAAAAGGGGGAGAGGAGCAGGACTTGCTTTTTTGCCTCTTAAACAACAGATTATTGCATTATGTTAATGGAAATCCAGTGAATTTTCTGAATTTGTTTTGAAAGGTAATCTGTCATCTGATGGTCTGTAAATGAAAGTCCGTGCTGTAATGTCTGAAAAGAACCAGGATTGATGCTGTGTGGATTTGTGCTGACATGCATACAGTTTATCTGCTGGTAATGTGATCAGTGTTTGTTTTCTGCAAGGGCACATCTCAGCCCACCACAGTAGGCGCTTCTGTATGTAAACACGTGCGCGCACACACACACACACACTAATACTAAGAGGGTTAAAGACCCTATAAAGTCTATATTGCAGTGTGTGGTGTTTAGCCCCAAGTCTATATTTAGAAATATGCAACAGGTAGACAAACAAAAATTATATTTTTGGCTAAATCTGTTTTAGAATTGATGTATAAATTCTAACATTAATAAATCTATGTTTGCCTGAATTTTAATGTATTACAATTCCCTTGAAGTGCATTTAAAAAATATTTTGCAAACTAAAAACATTCATGTGCTGATTACAACATATATTTAGCATGTATTAAAACATGTATTTGGCAACAAAACGATCTATTCCTATGCCATATTTGTACAGCGTTAACTCTGTTGGCATCAAGATAACATGTTAACATTACAAAACACATGTTTATTTTTTGACAGATAGTTAAGCGACACAGGATGTCTAAACAATACTGTGAGTGTACATTGACTAATGCCTTCTGCATGTCACATTCCAACTATTGTCCCACTGACAAAACAAGAGAACAAGATCACACCTCAAGTGTGCAGAACCTCTTTAGGGTCAGGGTTTAAAGGGTGAGGGGGGGAAGGTGGAAATTAATATATAAGTAAAAGAAAGTGGCAAATATAAATACTGCCTCGCCTTAAAATAAAGATTTGTTCTCTCTCTCTTTCTGTCTCTCTCCACACACACCACAGACCTCATGCTTATTTCATCTGGTACAAAACATGTTTTTCAGCAGGAGACCTTTACAGACCTTTACAGTGCATCCATTCATACTCTCACACCCATGTGTGTGTGTGCACATTTGTAAGCATTGCATAAGAAAAATAAAATGTTATTTTATAATCTATGTGCATTGTTGCATTCAATAATAATTTTTTTTATAAATCTATAAAAATTCAGGTATATAATATTTTATAACGTCGTTGCCCTATTACAAAAAAAAAGAGAGTACCACACAAGTCCCACTTTTCCAAACTAATCCAAGCTTTCACACTCTTTAAGGATTTAGGTTATCGACAGGAAATTAAATTGTTTTTCTTAAGTTGTTCTTTCCCTCTTTCTTTTCCAACCTTTCCTCAGTCTTTTTCTTTAGATGACTTTTCACCTAGTTTTCTCTCACTGGAATTGCTGCTGCATGTTTTTGGTCAGAATGCTCGATTTAGAATTTTGGCTTTAATTTGAAGTACCCATGAGCCTTTGGTGTGTTAGCTGTTGGGCAAGTCACATAGTTACAGGTGTTTGCTGTCTTAGTTGTCCTTCGAGTGGATAGCTGCACTTGTTTAAAGCATTATGCTAGTGGATCATTAAATAGACGTGTGGTTTTGTGTGTGTGTGTGTGTGTGTGTGTGTGTGTTTGTTCATTGACCACAGTTGCTGCTCATTGTGAAGAGAGGTTGCGGCCCTTGTAAAGGGGGGGTTTGCATTGTGTGAGTATTTCCTTTGAGAATCCCATAGGACAGTCATGTCTCCCTAGACAGTCCGGGACTGCCGACAGTCTGGTTGCTTGAGCTTGACACAAAGGTTATGAATAGAGCAATGACTGTTTCATTCTATTATCTATATTCCTCAAGCTCTGGAGGAGATGTGTGAGAGGATAACAAAAGATTTAGAAATCCAAACACAGCCCTTCATGATGGGCATTTTTATTGACTTTCTTGTTTTCTTGACTTTATCTGCACATCTTATCTGCACGTGGTTTTTTTAGAGGTCCTAGAACCAAAGCTATTGTATGATAGTGTTTGCTCTGATCTTTTTCTTGATATTTTTTCTTCTTCATTTTCTGCACTAAAACTCTTTGACTGTCTGATAAATTGTAGATACCTACCAATTTTCTGTAATTAGCACATTTGCACTAGTTCAAAAGCTGTAATATTTTTGAAAGAAATGATTACTTTATTCAGCAGAAATGCATTACATTCATCAAAATTGAGAGTAAAAATGTTTATAATGTTACAAATTATTTATATTTTTGCCATCATAGCAATAAATTACATTTAAAAAATATTTTTAAATAATTCATTTTATATTTTGATCTAAAATGCAAATCTTAGCAGCATGTTCAGTTGTGTACATTTTTCATAAGTTTTCTTTTAATTTTTCCCCTAAATCAAGTTATCATAAGATTTTTTAGCAAAAATATGTTCTATCATATTTCATCAAATTACACCCATAGGTGGTGCTATAGAAATAATAATAAAAAAAAAAAATTACTATGTAGGGAGTTGAAATTTGATACCCTTTTTGACATCCTGCAGTTATCAGTCATCAGCAAAAATAGCTACCAGGTGCCAGTCAAAATACTGCAGTTAGTAATTAAAAATATTTTAAGGACATCCACCATATTAGTTCTGTTAAATTTGTTTAATTCTGGTCATTTCTTTTCCATTCTACCTAAACTCTGATGATTGATGAATCTATAATATTAACTGTATAATTTTCATTGTTGTTTTACATGCTAAAAATCAATGTATGTTTTCCACTTCTGCCACTTGTGTGCTTCCATGGCATTTTGCTACAGTTTGATTCGCTTCCTCACAGATTCTATCTTCTGTAGAGGTGCTGTGTTTGTATATAGTTTAATTTGGCCGTTGCTCGACAAGTCTAGTCTTTCCTGCTGCTGACCATATGGCTCCTCTAAAATGGGCTGCCTAACAGACGGCCATGTGTATGAAGCCAATGTATTCATGAAGGGGAGCAGGACATCATTTGTTCTCATTATATTCATTGCGAAAGCATGTCCAGAAGCAAGTTTAACACTTCTCTGGCATTCAGAATTTTTGGCTCATGTCTACCCCATACATTTCTTTCTGCGGCCTGTTCAGTATGACCAGCATACCGGTTCAATGCAGTTACAGTTGATTTGAATCATTTATAGCAATTTCCTGACATGTTGTTTAGTTTATGAGCCTGTCAATGATTTATCATGCTGCGCCCCCCCCTTTCTCTGTCTGTCTCAGTTTTGCAACATGTTATTCAGTCAGCGGGCTGCTAGTCTGCAGAACCTGTTTCTCCTCTTCTCTCTTATGGAAGGATAAAAAGAATGAGTTGGGAGGGGGTGGTGTGGGTGTTTAGGGGGAATTTTTGGCACACTTCCTCATTTTGTCTTCATAAATAACAATTTTCCTTACGTCCTTCTCTCTTTTCAAGCCTATAGCAGTAGAACAAGAGTTATTTTGCTCTAAAAAGAGAAGAAGTGGTTTCGAAAGCAATGAGTGTAGAATATGCGAGTTTAAGTGTGTCTGGGCAAAAACTAGTCCTCATTGTTCTGTCAGAGATAACTTTTAGTAAAGATGTTTCTTCTCTTTCTAAATGTAGATGTCAGATGTCTAGTTTATCGAGATTTCTTTCTAATTATTTTAATTAACGATTTAACATGACAGTGTGTAGAAAGAAACGTATATTCACTAAGGACTTGCATTGCAGTTCATTAACTGCTCAGAAAACAGTGTTGCACAAGGGAGCATGTTAGAGTGGAATCTCTAGAACATATAGAACATATAGGATGATTCACGCACACATAATAAGCAAAAACTGTGAACCTGTTTACCCTGACATGTTGATATATGCAAGTGACTGACTTATAACTTCTGGGTAGTATGCATGTTTGTGCACGTGCACGGTTGAGATGAAAATGTGCTCAGACTGTACTGCGTTCTAAAGACCTCACAGGTTTTCTGTGTCATTCGCTTTCAAATCATGATATACTGTATCGTGAGGAACAGAGAGAGGGAGATGTTGTTTATTTGTGTTATCTGGTGTAAAGCTTTCTACCTGAGTGCGTTAAACAGATCCTAAGTACATTACTTCTCAAGAAAGAGAGAAAGGGTCATTTTTAATGCTTGTAAATTATTCCCTTTTTTTAAGGAAGTACATTTCTACAATTAGGGAGGTGAAATCAAGAAGCATACAGTCTCTGCTGGTCTTTCATAAACAATAAAATATTAAGTGGTTTTATACTGACTGTGGCATGGCCTCAGGCCCAGGCCTAGGTGGTTTTGTTTGGCTGTCCGGTTGAGTTCGGGCCTCATCTGATATTGATGAAGAAAGAGGATATGCATAGTGAAATTAGTTCACCAGAGCTTATGATGCTGCAATTTCGTCGGGCTGTTAATGTGTTTCCTTTTCACTATTGCAAGCAAACAGTTCTTAAGAATTTCAGGTCTATATCAGTCTAAATCAATGGCTCTGTTCCAAAACCGTCACACATGGGCAGCTGCCTTCTATTCTGAGGCAGTATTGTAACTCAAATGGAACCTGATTTGGAACATTCTATATGGACTGTCATTCCAAACCAGTATGACTTGGAAATGAATCGTGACCATTGACTTCCATTGTATAGACCAGAAAAAAAACAACTTAGATTAACATGAAGGTGAGCAAATTATAAAGTTGTTCAAACATTTTAGCCCAAACTACTTGTTTGCTTATGTCTATGACGAATCACACAGGTACCAGACTACTCTGCAGGCATACCTATCCGAACCAGCCAAAAATAGTCCAAATATAAACACTTATGTCTACTGTAGTGATTTAGAACAAGCCAAAAACATGGTTTGAAAAATGCCTTCATGTTGTGCTTGTTTATATACATTTTATAAATTGCAGCTTTAATGTTATTGGGATTATATAGGTAACTTTATTGTATAATAGAAGGTCAGGCTGTTTTATGCAAAGTAATTAAATCATAACAGCTTTCATAATCAGTTCAGTCATAATCTCATATAAGAGCAGATGAATTGATATTTATTAGCCTATGTTTATAGGCTAATAACTATAGTTTATACTATTGATCTCCTGCCCTGCCGCCAGTGGATTAAATAAGTCTTGTTTAGAGTTCCTATCCTCAGGTTTGATGTTATATGATAGATGCTGATTCAACCATAAGTTCAATGACACCATTATTGTTTTGTTCCAAGACTGGTTATGTAAGATGTCATAGGTTGGCAGATCAGGCAGGCGTTCAAAAGATTATCATGCTAGCTCTCCACTGCTAACTGGATGAAAAGCAAGATAATACAAAAATAAATCTGTGACTCTCTTACTTATTTATTTTTGTTTTGAGGAACAGTGTTCTCTTGTCTAATTGAGGAAGTGTTGTTTTGTTTAGCCTGTGGCACCGCTGCTAGACATAATCAAGCAATACTAATGATTCACTATATAGTGGACTTGTTTCAAAAAGCATGAGAGTGCTTGGTTTCAGGGAAACTTTCAGTAAACCACACATCTTTATCAGCCATGACCACTAAACCGTATGTATTGATCATTTTTATAAAACAAAGTCTGCTTTCACATCAGATGATATGGGAAAGTCATTAATTCTGTGGCACACTTGGGCTGAAGAAGAGGCTCTTGCCTTTATTTACAGTATACATATATACATATTGGATTGTGTGTGTGCCATACCCGCTGTATTTTAACAGCTGTGAACACTCCCCATTAACATAACATCCACGGGAACTTTGGCTTCCTCACGTGCAAAACAAGCAGCAGATCTGCAGCTATACAGCAAGAGAGTGAGAACGAGACATAAAAGGGAGAGAGACACTGGCCCTAAAAACAGTATTTGGACACTTAAGCCAGACTTTAAAATGTTTGAATGTCATTGTTTTAAATAGAAGTAAACAGCATTTGTTGAATGAATATACCACAAGCACACTTTTCATGCATAATATTTCACAAAAAGAGTTTGTTAAGTTTAAAATGATTAAAAAAAAACATTTATTGTTCAAAATAATAGCATCTGGAGACTTCAGTATCTGGTCGTGACACTGTCTGAACAACTAGACGTGTGATTACTCAGCGAAAACAGCTGTGTGAACCTGGGGTGAACCCTTAACATCCAGTAAATATTACCTTGATTCCAGCTAAAAATAATTACAGTAGGGTCTAGAAGAAGTATGGTTAGCTCTCAGAAAGTAGTTTTTTCATTTGTTTGCCTCTAACACATTTGACATTTGTATACAAAAGCTGTAATGTTTAAATTTTTGCTTCTGTAAAGATTTTTTGAAACACGTCTATTATGTTATTAAGGTTTCATTAATTTGATTATTGTCTAAAATAACATCTATAAAACTAAAAAAATGTACAATGTAATTTATTCCTATGATTGCAAAGCAGGATTCTCTGCAACCATTACAGTCTTCAGTGTCACAGGATCCATTCATAATATAAAATCCTAATACGTCGATATAGTGCTCGGAAAACAGTTCTCAACTGAGAGGAATAACATAATGGCCATCTGATTGATTTCAAACACTTGGTTATAGTTCCTGTCATTTCGTTTTTATTTATTATTTAGCTATTTTGTTAGGGCAAGTAAAAAATGATGATAAAAGCAACGCTTATTGTTGAGTCCTGAGTGAATGCATATGCGTGCTAACATACTGTGTAGTTTGTGCATTGGGAGTGCCATTTCCTCTGACTGTCTGGATGTGTGTGTGTGTGTGTGTGTGTGTGTGTGTGTGTGTGTGTGTGTGTGTGTGTGTGTAGTGTACACTTGTATCGGTGTTCCTACTGGACCGCACCTCCTTCAGGAAGACAGATGCAAGACTTAGCTGCTCCAATCAGTCCAGTTCTGAGAATTCCCAAGCTGAACTGAGCTAGACACAGAGAGGAACATGGGAAGTTGGGTGGGAGAAATGACCAGTGACATAGAGGATATAAGGATGAAAGAGTGAGAGGAAAGGTGGATCTGATAAGCACTGTTTAATGGATATACATTTAGTGTCATGAAAAGGGCTATTGAGCCTAAGCACAGTCTGTAGTCATTACTTACAAGATTTTGATAAATGCAAGCAAATGTAATATAACATTAAGTCAAACTAATGATGAGTATTTGACACTTTAACCAATGCAATTAACTCAAGTTAAAGTCTTAAAAATAAAACTGATTTTAGCTCTGCATCTCCCAAAGGCTTTTACCTCATTGTGGAATACTTGTGCATTGACCAAAACAAATTATGATCATGTTGTGATCTTTATGTTTTTATGGCATGTGCTGTTTTACAGTTTGTTTATGGTGTTTTTGATGTTGTGACAGTGACCTGCACATTTTGATGCAAGAATAACAACAGTTAAATAATCCTGTATAAATGTATTCTCTCAGCGTTGAATATTTTGGACCCTGCGTGCAAAAACAACTGACCCAGAGAGCCCATGCTATGCTAGTCTAAAATATGATGAATAATAAATAATAAATGATTAAAGCTATATATTTGAATTCTATGTCCTAAGTTATGCTAAGTTCTTATTGGTCACACGTAGGATACTTGCATTGACCTATTTAACAATGGGGACATGTTCGGACATGTACATGGATTTAAACAAAATCAAGTTTTGCACAATTTAACATTAAAAGTTGATAACTAAAATCTAAAGTTGTATGATTACTGGAAACTAAGAAAGAAATACCCCAGTATTTTGCTGAATTACTGTTTATTTGCCTGTTCCTCTTTCCTGTTGCAATATTGACTTTAAAAGGGATCTTTGTTTAACACAAAAAGAATAAGACTTTAATCAGTGTCAGAATAAATCAAACAAATTGCAAAAACAGCAAATGAGGAATGTGAGTCAGTGAAAGCATGTCTTTGCCTTCTTTTTATTATTATTTTTTTTTTACATTGTGCTTATTGTCACACCATGTGGTCTAAAGTTCAAGGCTGCAAAGACTTTAGTCAGCTTGCAACACTTTTTTTGCATACAGAGCAGCAGATACATTCGGCCATAAAAACATATCACTCCAAGTCATCGAACAGACTGAGAAACAACTTCATTGCAAAGTTAGACTACTTTTTTCTTTCAGAGGCACTACGGTGGGGGAGTGAGGGTGAAAAAAACAGATTGGACCCTGAAACTGTTGTTCTGCTCTCTGATTGGCTGACTACTGTTGCTAGGCTTATGTCTTTTGTGTTTTTTTTGCTCTTTCTTCCTCCTGTTCTCTGATAGGTCAGGATGGAACTGGTTCAGACGAGGGCTGTGTCAGGCAACTTTTCTGCCACTTGTTGAACATCCGAAGGGTTGTGGTTTTAGCGTGGCTGCTCGTTCAGTACAAGAAAAACAACAGCTCAGAGACACACATTCACACAGAGAGACACTTCTACAAACACACCCTGTTACACAGAAAGTGTTCACACATAATTTCACTGGCAGAAAGTTATGAACAGAACCAGAGTTATTGGCAGAGGTTGGCTGTTTTTCTCACAGCTCCAAGAAATCAGCGTATATATATATATATATATATATATATATATATATATATATATATATATATATATATATATATATCATGAATAGAATTTCACATTTGAGGAAATACTAAAGAGATCTCCATAGCTTTCCTTATTTAACATGTTACAAAACATAAAATCATTTGTTTATTCTTCTAAGAAGTTACAATGCTTAGATGCTTAAATTACTTCATTAACACACTAGAAAAATGACTTAAGACTTAAGCTTATCTCGTTGAAAGCTATTATTATTAGGTTAATTTTCGCATTGTGAATGGAGTCTTTCTACTTTTTTGTTGTCTATTTCCATAGATATAACCAACTGTGCAGCTGAGCCCAGTGTTATGATACGGTGTGGGTACAGTAAAGCCTGAAGTTTGTTCTCAGATAATAGTTATGGCTCTTTTAATAAAGAGAGGACGGGGTGCCCTGGGGGAGGTGGGCGCAAGGCAAACGCTGACCATTCTCTTCTGTAGGTTTGCTGAGCCATAGGGCTCAGTGGGCCTGGTTGACCACCCCCCATCACCAGAGAGAGTGCTGACTCCTGCTCTGGTCTGTTTACACCCCCTCAGCCCCTCGATGTAGGACGGTCCCTTCAGACACAATGAACATGCTGAATAGCTACTCTTCATCTCGTGAGCAATGCCAAATCCACACGCTTTGACAACCTTCTGCTCGTGCACAGGACTTTAATTCATGTTTGTTGAGCTTTATTACTCCAAAATATTCTAATAGCGCATTTCAGCATATAGATGGAAATGTAAGGAATTTTGCTTCATGCATGACTCTTTAGTTGTAAATTCAGTAAGTTGGTAAGCTAAACTGTACAAACTAAATTCTAAAGTGCATTGCATTATCTTGACTTTTTTTTTTTTAAGTTTAGTCGTTTGAAAACCAAGACACCTGTAGAAGATTTTTTCTTCCTAGAAAATAATCAATTTCCGAGCCAAAAGCGTCACTTTATCTATTAGGTGCCTTGACTTCTCCCCTGTGGGACATATAAGGCTGACGGCGAGAATTGATCTTGGCTTGTTTTTCACTGTAGTCCATGCCGTCATCCTCATTCACCTTGCGGGGCTTGTTTACTGCGGTTCACATTTGCTCAAGGAAAAACACCCCCCTCCCACTTGCTTGGGCTACTTAAATTTGTCCCTTTCTCCGGGCAGTTGGAACGGCAGGAGGTAACAATGTCGTATAAACTGGACAAATCATGATTATGTAAATAGGTTTATTGGAAGACCGAGTTAAAAGTCTGTTAAGTATTAACCAACATTAGAAAGCTTTTCCAGTCATACGTCTGCAGAGAAAAAAAGCAAAGCAAAACTCCCTATCAATAGTGCATTGAGATCAGCTCAACAATTTGTAGACAAATTCCACATAAGTCAGTTAAATAAATATATTAAACGTTTTAAATGTTTATTTCACAGCAGCAAATAAATTCTGCTTTTTGCTATTGTTCATGTTGTTCCAAGACTGATTTTCTTGTGTGAAACAAAAGGAAATGTTAGGTAGAACGCTAGACGGTCACTATTAAGTTTGATTGCATTTTCTATCCCATTACATGGCTATCGTTCTTCTTAACATATTCTTTTCATTAATGAAAGGGGTTTGCAACGACGTTAGAGAGCATAAATGATGACAGAATTTTCTTTTTTGTGTCAACTACCGTTTTAAGTCTCCTGTAGGCGCAAGTCTCGTTTAACCCCGCCCCGTTGGCGTTGATTGGGCAACGTAGGTTGTTTTCGCAACGCGATTGGCTACCGGGCTCGTCAGTCATATTTACAGCCTGTTATTTACCACAAGAGGGCTAGGAAAGAGTGGGTATTCTGCTCGGGAGCTTCAACAGCTGATATGAACGGGTAGCGTAACCAAATGCCTCAAGGAACAACGGGAGCTAAAACAAAAATTAGATAGTCGCTCAAATTTTTTATTCAGAAGCAGAACAGCGCAATATGAGGCACGCATCGGCATCTAATGAAACTATGGAAAACTCCTCTCTCACCATGACAGACTTGTTCAAAATTTGCACACATTGCGAGCGGCTTAGTAAAAAGGTAAGAAAGCGAATAAGAGCTTGACATCGCGTTTATCTAATGACAGATTTGCTTTTAGTTAACCCGTTTTGCTAGGCTGCTTTTGGCTGGTTTTAAATATTGTCCGTTTATTGAGTCCGTTTGCTGCACTGCAGTCAGTTCTTTGTACTTGCATCATGAACACTGCTGGCTTGTTTTTCTCATTCTTCTGTCATCGAATCAATAGACGCTTGTCTTTTATCAATGACTGGCCGTATTAAAGTCAGTGTCACATTATCTAAATGCTGTTTTTTTATTATTATTACTCAAACAACGCATTAAAATCATATATGCAAGATAGCCATTGTGTGGAACTGATGTATGTTGCTGCAAGAGGACAGATTGAATTGCTCTCGGCGTCAAGTTTAATAGCGTTAAATAATGTATTTTTCAACGATTGCTTGTATATTCTTGTCCGAGTCAGCTATTTCGGTATGATTATGTCACTGGTATATTGCTAACTCAGACAACCTTTTTGTTCATTGTGAATCCAGGTTGTTTTGAATCATTTTCTTTGTGCGTTTGACAGCTTCTATAGTATCAATGACAGATAAATGATGTTCAAGGTCTGACTGTTGCTACTGATTGCATTATGTATTGTGTTATGCATAATGAAGAATTTCTTTTCTAGCCCATGCCAAAGAAAATTCTAGAACCAGCCACTGATATTTGCGCTGAGGATGGATGATGTTTTAAAGAGCTCTTAGTCTGATGCCAGGATTTCTTAGATATAATAGTTGTAGTTTTATGCCAAGTGCTTCTCTCGGGTTTTGACACACATGTTGATCATGTAATCATGTTATTGGTTTTTTAGGACGTTGGAGTGCGAATCCCCAGACCGGTGGGAAACGGACCAAGTAGATTCATACCAGAGAAAGAGGTTAGTGTTAACATAAACCTCGCTGGATTTAAAATTGGCATGAATCTGTCTCCAGCCATTTTAATCAACAAATTTAACACACCCCCACACACTTTTTTGGGGCATTAAAAGCGTTTATCGTCACATTTTCTAGTGTAACTATTTTAACGGTACAGAATTCCCCAGGTTTACCTCGTCTTTATTCCTCTGTTGTCCCAGATACTTCAATTCAGTAAATTGGATGAAAGAATACAGTCGATTTTTGAGGACGCCTTTGCAATGCTCGGTCGTCTTGACAACATCTCCTTCGTGATGGGGTTCCATCCTCAGTATCTGGAGAGCTTTCTTAAGACACAGCATTACCTGCTTCAGATGGACGGCCCATTGTCTCTGCACTGCAGACATTACATAGGGATAATGGTGAGACTGCAGTCTGTATTTCGGCATACAGCTCAAAAGTTGAATTGATGGATTTTTCTAAATTCGTATTTGTCTTTAACAGGCTGCTGCCAGGCACCAGTGCACGTATCTGGTCAACCTGCACGTGAATGACTTTCTGCAGGTCGGAGGTGATCCCAAGTGGTTAAATGGTCTGGAAGAAGCCCCTCAAAAGCTGCAGGCTCTTGGAGAGCTCAATAAGATCCTGGCCCATCGCCCGTGGTTGCTCACCAAAGAACACATTGAGGTATGATTCCACAGTCTCACATGGATGTTAGGCTACTCTGACAAGCATAATGTTATTGTACAATGTATAATGTTTTTATAACTATTAGGTATTACCTCAGTCTGGTTTTAGTAGGTATGAATTTTATTAGATGTAATGCAGTTACAATAATATGTGCCAATTAATTGGTGCTGTGTTTTTTGGGGCAAATCTGAAAATGTATTTAAAAGTGTATATATAGTGATTTGGATGATCCTGTACTATATGTATGAATCTAATTAAAAGTATGTTAGAGTCTGAATAAATATTAGTTTGGATATTATTGGGGGTGCCTAATGTACAAAAAAAATTCACGTAGAAACAACTGTCCCGTTTGTATTTATTTAATAGTATAATGTATTATTTCTTTGGAGAAAAAAATTGCTTCACAGCTTAATATTTTAATATTTTAAAATATTTGTCAAATGTTATAATGTATGATTAAAAAAAAAAAAAAAAAAAAAAAGTCCTTACCTTAAAAAAACGAAAACAATATAACAATCAATATTTTACTTGATTGTTACGACATGAGTCAATAAACTGAACCCTTTCATGAAAAATGTTTTTCAAAACCACCTGAAACCAATACTAATACCAAGAGTACATTTCTAAGAATTGGATTTCTCGAATCTTTTTTCTTTTCTTTGCTGTGGACACTAATAGAGTTCTTTGAACCTCTTTTGTAACAGCGTCTACTGAAGGCAGAGGAACACAGCTGGTCGCTGGCCGAGCTGATCCATGTTGTGGTGCTACTCACACTCTATCACTCTCTGGCCTCCTTTACGTTTGGTTGCGGCATCAACCCTGACATCCACGCAGATGGAGGACATACGTTCAGGCCTCCCTCGGTCAGCGGTTACTGCGTTTGTGACATTGCCAATGGCAACGGTGCTCTGGAGGAGATGTTTGGGAACCAGCAGGTGAGGGAAATATATTCAAAGGAGATTCTCTAATATTTGATAGCCGTACTAAAAAGGGATCTGTGGAATGCATGGAGTGCAGGGTTCCGATTCCTGACCGTACAATGTACATAAACATGTTGACCTAGATTCCTGTATGCGTGTGTTTAGATGTCCGAGTTGTCTGGTGAGGTGGAAGTGCTGATGGAGAAGATGAAGCAGCTCCAGGAATGTCATGACGAAGAGGAAGCCAGTCAGGAAGAAATGGCCACTCGTTTTGAGAGGGAGAAGACAGAGAGCATGCTGGTGGTCACCTCAGGTAAGTTGCCTGTTTTTATTTTTGTTTTTTTTTAAGTTTCATACAACAATTTTTTCAGGACGACTTGCATTAAAAGAACGTTTTGGTCAACAGAGGATGAGGAGTGCGTACCATCCAGAGATGTTTCACGACACTTTGAAGACCCTAGTTATGGCTACAAGGACTTTTACAGAAGAGGAGAACATGTACCCACCCTCAGAGTGCAGGTGAGAAGAAACTGTTGCCGCTGGCATTTAACAGGGGAAACTAAAAAATAAAATAACTAAAAATATGATATTTTTTTTTATCCTTCACAGGACTATAGTTGGGAAGATCATGGATTTTCCCTCGTTAATCGTCTGTATCCGGATTTTGGACAGCTTCTGGATGAAAAGTTCCAGATCGCATTCAATTTGACATACAACACGATGGCAACACACCAGGGTGTGGACACGTCCATGCTTCGCCGAGCCATCTGGAACTACATCCATTGCATGTTCGGGATTCGGTAAGTCTCTCCGCTTTTTTTCATTTCTTAAGACATTATTATTAGATGTTAGCCATTTTATTTTTTATTGAGGTTTTTTCATTCTTATTGCTGAGGTATTTTTTTCTCTGTCTGCAACAGGTACGATGATTATGATTACGGAGAAATTAACCAATTGCTAGACCGCAGTTTTAAAGTCTACATCAAAACTATGGTGCGCACTCCAGAGAAGATCACCAAGAGAATGTACGACAGCTTCTGGAGGCAGTTCCAGCACTCTGAGAAAGTAAGAAGCACTGTAGACGAAAAAAAAAGAAAAGATATTTAGAGGTTAAATCGACTCGAATTAAGCGCTTTTGTTTTGTTTTTTTTCAGGTCCACGTTAATTTGCTTCTTATGGAAGCGCGCATGCAGGCAGAACTGCTCTACGCTCTGAGAGCTATCACCCGCTACATGACATGAAGTGCTGTTCTTGTCTACCTTCATCATTTTTTTTTACTGTTGTTGACATTGGACACTTAAATAAATGTAAAAACAACAAAAAAATGGAAAAAAACAAAACTGTGGAAGAAGAACGGGCGGCAGTGGACGGCGAGGACAAGGTTGTTTTGTTAAAAGAAGGAAAAAAAAAAACACAACAACTGTCAACTGAAGCTACTTGCTGAATCACTTGTGTGGCTGCTCAGCCTGCAGTGCCAAAACTGGCCACTGGGGGGAGTGGGGCCGTCTGAGCAGAATCCCTCTAGTGTGTAAGAGGACAAGCTGAGACTGCGAGCTTCTGGAGGCCAGACCTCTTTAGTATTTCAAATGCATCTGCGATAAGATGCCACATAATCATATCTTCTTTTTGTGAGATGAGATTTAAAAAAAACAAACACAAAAATAGCAACTCCAGCGCCAGTGCAGAAAGACTGCACTAACATGACTATCTATCTACTAGTTTTTTTTTTTTTTTTTTTCATATTGTTTTATATTGTTTTTATTTTTTGTTCAGCAGTGGCTAGAGATAGAAGCATTACTGATTTTGCATAAACGCGTGCCTAGTCATGCGCAGCACTGGCAACAGATGCTGAGGTGCCGTCTGTTCATGCTGCTT